>NC_067160.1:41420493-41730493 GCF_903995435.1 Acomys russatus | reverse complement strand
AGTTTGGGTTATTATTAGTCATCATAAAGAAAAAATTTAACTAGATTATTGTTTACAAAATTCGACTTGTTATTTATCTTAATTATGCTGCTTTCCATGTCATGTGACGTACACATGGGTGCATTTTAGAGTAATTTTCTTTTCATGCTGTTTGGTGCATATTGCTAAGCTTTCTATTAGCATTTCTGAGTTTGTTGGTACAGATTTTCACCATTTGTGTTATTTATTAAGTGACCAAGTGACTGACTGGTTTGGTCTGGGGGGCATATTGGGAATAATTAGATAAAAAGTATTGAGATAATCATTTGACATTGTCTTGATGTTGTTCAGGTCTTGAAGATGATATTGAAGGAATAGGTGGCTTTGCTTATTTACTTAATCTCAGAAACTACCCAGGCCTCTTTAACTGATATATATATATACTGAAAAATATTTTAATGAATGAAGAAAACATCTATTTTATTCTCTCATATTATGATATCACTAAACAGTAAATCTTAACATTATAATTTTTTCTCTTTCCCATATTAATTTCAGTTAATCCCCACTTTTTGTTGTTTTTCTGGTGTGGGGGGGCAGGGTTTCTCGGTGTACCCTTGGTTGTCCTGGATTCACTTTTGTAGACCAGGCTGGCCTGAAAGTCACAAAGATCTGCTTTCCTCTATCTTTCTGAGTTCTGGTATTACAGGTGTGAGCCCCTGCCCCCAGCTCTTATTACCACGTTTAAGCCACTTTTATTCAGTTGGTATTTTTGAACAAATAATTGAAATCTCACAGAAATTTTGCTTCTATAAAAATATGTCTTGATTATTTCACATTGATCCTCCACTTAGAATGTGGATTAATCAATGGAAATGAAGAAGAATATTTCTTTATTTAATTGACTAAGTTCATAAAAAAGCAACGTATCATAAGATATCAGCTGACTGGAAGTTTATTGAGATTCACTAAAAGATTTCCTGGTCGACACCTATATTAGAGAAAAAATGCCATATCAGTAGAAAAAGCTAGCAGACATTCAAAATCCACAAAGATCTCAGCCAGGTCCCTAGAGGGCCATGAATTGTTAGAGATACTTCCCAATCTTTGGTTTGTTTTTGTTTTAGCCTGGTTTGGTTTAATGTTGCCTAGAGTGAATTGGTTCCATTTAGTACTTAAAAGCAGGCTGCCTGAGAACATGAAGTGCCATAGCAAATAAGCACTTAATTCTTTTAGTGTTGAGATACATATAAACTACATATATGTGTGTGTGTGTGTGTGTGTGTGTGTGTGTATCCACACATATATACATATATTTCAATATTATGTCTAATAGTATAATTTAATTGTAATCTTTTATTTTAGCCCATGTTACTTGTTAGTTAATATTTAATAAAATTAAAATTAATAAATAACTATAATCAACATGTATGCATGTTATAAAAGTATTTTATTTGCCCAATGTAATTGTCATCTCAGAGGCTCATTATCTCCAATTGCTAACCTAGGTCTAGTTCTAGAAGCTTCTATCCTCCATACAAACTAATCTAAGCCTAGAATGTTTTAAGCCTCTAAGATAACTGCTGAAGAAGCTCACCCTTTCTACCTCTATCTGCACTCTAACTGGCTTCTTGCTCAAACCAGCCTCAACCCAAGCTGATTGATTCAAACTGGCTTCTCACACCTTCTTATTGAATTGCTCTGCTTGGCCTCAAACTAACTTAAGAAATCTGTTCTAATATTCTCTTTCCTTCTCATTCTCTGGCACCTTTGGCCTTCATCTATTTCTAGCTTTTACTTTCTTCAACCTGTCTCTGTAAAACTCTTCTGGTAAAACTTCCTCCTTCATCTCCACACTGCTCTCCCAAGTAGCTTCTTTTTCCTCTCTGTTCTTGTGAGAGTGGGGCATATTCTATTCTGTCAAATCTTTTTCTGATTCATCACTCTGTCTGCCACTCAATTAGACATCATTTTCAAACATGGGTGATTTTTTCTATAAAATAACTTCACTTTCATTGTTTAAGATTAAAGGTGTATGCTAAGGGCATGTCTGTATTCCAGCCAGAGTAGTCATGATGCTGGATTAAAATCCCACCACAGTGTGTCTACTTTGTTCTCATAGCACATCTTATGTAACCTTGGGGAGCACGACATACAATTTTATCTTTTACTCTGTATGAAATGTTTTTAAGTTATGTAAGTATAAAAAATTGAAATTTGACAAATTTATTCCATCAAACTAGAAACTGTTTTATTAGCTGTTGGCTAGGGTGTTAAGCAGGAAATTCTATGTAGGCACCCTGTGTAAGCAGGTCTCTGACACCTTCATTAATCAGATGGAGTCCAATTCCTCTAGTTGAGTCACATGAGAACCCTAGTCCCTGAGGGTCACAGTCAGTGCCTGATGCTGGGCCCAATGAGGTGTAGAACTGAGAGTACACTGACATTACACTTACTGTAATCACTAAGATAAAGGTGTTCTCTTGTCTTCTGACAATGCAGAACACAGTAGATTGGATAACAACCCATCGGTGTGTCTACTACTGTTTCAGAAGCATAGATACTAGCAATCCATATAGATGGAGATACTCATGCATCCCCCATCATAACATTCACTCATTCACATGTCAGTTATATTCTCTATTCTTTTATCTATACATGATTGTTGGCTATACTTCACATTGAGTATATTAGTGCATATATGAGGAAATATATATATATATATGTGAATAAGATAATCTATGTATAGTAAAATCATTTACATAGGTTAGAGTATTTATTTATGATGTTGCTATTTTAGAAAAACAGGTCTGAACCTTCAAAAGTAGTAAATGTCCCCAGCTTCAGTTCTAGTTGTCCACAACTGACTACTGTGACATTGTTTAACTAGTGTGCCTTGAACTCACTCTAATATCCTATGCTTTTAATAGGCCATATTCAAAAGGTCTAAATGAGGCTCGTTGTACATATGATGCTAAAGTATTTCATTTCCATGTAGTTTATGCTGACACACACCGTCAGAGGCAGCCTCTATTCCACTTGCTGCTTTCACAGCCATGCCAACCCTTCTACTCTTTTTCTTTCTTACTCTATGTTCCTCCTAATATCCTGTATTCCACCGCCATTTCTTCTACCCCCCCCCTACCACCACATGACTGGCTAGATTGCTTCAAATCTTGTCTCTCATGTGTTGTTGTCCCTCTGACCTCCTCTCACTTCTTTGGCTGATGTGCCCTCTCTCTCTGCAGCATTCTGACAATACGCTTCTTTGTGCTGCTCCTGTACCACAGCTGTTCTTTTTTTTCCCTCTAATATATCGTGAGCTTTTAGTGACTAATTGAATACTGCTTTGTACTTCATGGCTTGAGTCCCAGAACCATGTCTAGAGCTAGCAATGAGATGAAGAAAGAACAGACACAGAGACACATATACAATGAAGCTGGAGCCAGGTAGACTTCTCTAACTGCTATAATCCTCAGTTACAGCATGTTTTTTACGTAGGGGTATGGGTGATGGGGATATTTTCATGCCTTAGCTACTTCGCTCTG
Source organism: Acomys russatus (assembly GCF_903995435.1). Lineage (NCBI taxonomy): Eukaryota > Metazoa > Chordata > Mammalia > Rodentia > Muridae > Acomys > Acomys russatus. Next base: position 41,726,966 of record NC_067160.1, on the reverse strand, counting down.
TAGGTGAGTAGTCTCAGGCTGTAAACATCCCAGTACAGGAGGAAGCTATAGTTCCTGGTCTTTGCACCATTTGAATAATCTTTCTTAAACTACCTCATACTCTGGCTCTAGAGGAAAACTCTTTCATGTCTCTTGAGCCTCTTATATACAGGTAAAGGTTTTCTCCTGTTTACCATGTGTCAATTTTTCTCAGAGTCCTCAAAAGGGTGTGCCCATGTTAAAACATACATATATGTAGAACTTCATCCACTCAAGGTTTGGTCAGCAATCTACAAAGTCACTGTCACCCTTATTTTTGAATCACTGAGGCATGAACATAGCATTTCCAAAAGAACTACATAGGTATCTATAAAACTAAAGATACTCAAAACACTAGAACATATACCTTTCATTAATTTACTCCATGTATCACTATGCTCTACTACTAAGAACTATACTAACAGATTTTTTATTCATCAAAAATTATTTCCTATGTTTATGTGTGGGGTGTGTGTATTTCTCATAAATACATACTAATAGTAAATTCATACAAAAAATTAATATTAAAGCTGAGGCCACTATATTATCTCAACCATTATTTTATTTGGACCATTTAGGTTCAAGATACTGAATTCATTGCTATAAAATTTAGTTGCATCCCCAATTTGCTTTTAAAGAGCATGCAGAAATTAAAATTCATGCTTCTATAATATAAATCACTGCCCGTAAAAGGCCATTCAAATCAAAATATTATGAGACCCATTTAGAAAATAAGAAATCATTTAAATATTTTGTAATTTTAACTTTGTTATGGAATATATGTATAGTTAAATATTTTTAAATGTTAAATGAATAAATAGTTGAGGCAATTGTAATTTTAGATATGATGAATATGGCTTTAAACATGAATACATAGTGATAGTTTATGTTAAATTTAAAAGACTGTTTTATATCAACTCTTTTATCTCAAACCTACAAGATGTCATGGACAAATCATTGTCTTTAGCATTAATTATTTTGTTTTTAAGACTAACAAAGGGGTAGCAGACAGGCAATTCTAGGCATAGTGTATTCTTTTTTCTCTTCAGTTCTTTTAGAAACTAGACTTTAATTATAAGGAGATAACTAGAAGTGTTACGACCTGAATTCAAATTAATATTTGATTAAATTTCACAACACAGCATGAGGCTATAGCTGGAATGAACAGTTTGATGAAATTACAATTACTTAGTAATAGATATTAAGCTAAGTAACTATTAAATTGCTAATTTTGCAGGGTGTAATATCAAGTGCCAGAGGAATAATAGAGATTTTCTGCAAATTCAAATGTGGTAGACATTCAGAGATTTGGGACTGTGTGCCTGAATAATTCTTGATCATAATTTATGTTGACTACAGGCCTCATATCTGTGATGAAGTTATATAAAACTCAGTGACATCAGTGATGAAACTGAAAGTACAAATACTTGCTACTCTTAATCTGTATTTTGAAATGCCAAGAGGAAGAAGGCATGAGGAATTGGGATTAGTTATGTATTAAGGAAAACACACAAACAAGCAAACTATGACCTGCATCATTTACAAATATAAAAGAAGTCAGCAAATGAAAGCCATTTGGAAGAGAAGTGATCCAGCAGGTCAGAGAGAATTTTGTTTTCTTGTGTTTTTGTTTTGTTTTGTTTTTGTTTTTTAGAATGTACAAATAGACAATATACTTGGAAAATCAGGAAAGACAAAATGACACCAAGGTTGGTTTCAATATCGACTTACACTATTAAGGTCAAGACAGTATGTTAGTTTCTAGGGTAGTAGAGTTTCATATGTCAACCTAACTATATGAGTTGATAGTGTAAAAGCAGGCTGTTAAAATATAACAGAGGATGTTGTTTAAAAAACACTAGCAAAATTAACATTCACAATTGTCTTACCTTTCTTATTGATAGAAAAAAACATCTTGACAAAGGAAGAATTTATTTTAGCTGACATTTCAAAATGCTGTCCACCATGAGAGGAAAAAAACTTTGCTAGGCAGTTGCATTGGATCAGCAGGGAACTACTTCATCTCAATTTTGCCTCCTTGACAGGAATTTGAAACTTCACATGATTAAACCTTCAATGGGTGGAGAGTTACCACCAAGATATTAATTCTTTGGTGCCAGTGAAGCATGGGTTTGTCTTCAATGATAAATAATAATCAAGCTACAATCAGTACCTGGGTGGTTAGATAGAGAAGAGCTTTCTAGGGGGCAATGCATGGATCTCCCTGAGAAGGGAAAATAGAGTAGATTTTGCTTGTCGATTTGGGGTGGGTAGGGATCATTTTGAGAGGGGGAATGGGATGAAAGAAAAGAATGCAGGGAGAGATTGCTGAAATTGGGGGGCATTTAGGGAGTGGTATGGAAACCTAGGGCTGTGGAAATTTTCTGGAATCTCTGATGGTGACTCTAGTGAAGACTCCTAGGAAAGGAGGATATGTAGCCTTAACTGGCATGTCTTGTTGCCAGGCAAGGCTTCCAGTGGGAGGACTGGGTATTAGGACCTGCCCTTTGTAACATAGCTGAAGCCATTCGGCATCCATCTTTGTTCATAAGGTGAAATTAAGTTCAAAAAATGTTAACTCTTCTTTGTAGAAGTAGTTATTTATACCTGACAGTAACAGCCCTTGCCAGAGGGTCAAGTTAACCTTACATTTTGCCATGACTCAGTGTGTCATAATTTATGCTCTGTTAGCTCCACACTTGGCTACACTCTGGTTGCACTCTATGTTATCTCTACAATTGGCTGTGCTCTTGTACTCTAGAAGTCCCTCACCACAACCTCACTTACCTTACTTGGGGCCAATCAGCTTAACATTTAGCTGATAATAATTTGTCCAGTTAGCCAAAATGATCTTAAAATATATTACTGGCCCCCTCCTTGTCTTCTGAAGTTGGTTCCAATAAAAGGGCTATTCTAAAAGCAGGCTGATGTCACAGTTAGGCCCTGATTATGATTACCTCAGAAAGGCACTCAGTAAACCATCAATATCTCACTGATATTGGTACTTGAGTGGTTTCTTGGGCAATTAATAGACTAAAACGTGGGTTGTATTCAGTATAGCTGTTGACAGAGGGCGTCTGATGAGTTCCACCCAGGCTGGTGATAAAATACAGAGTTTCTTTCTGCAAACTGTCAGAGGTGTTCCCTTGCTGAAGACAACATACACACAGCTCATTGAACATGGAATGGTCTAACTGGCGCCTTCATGGAACCTTCATCTTTAATTTCTATTCTCTTTGGTGCAAGAAGGTACTCTTCACAGAAATGTGGACACCAACCAACCCACAAAACCTTTGACCAACAATCAGTCCTGTAAGATGTGCTGGGACAATGCCAACACATTACTTATGAGAGTTCCCAACCAATGTGCAATTTAACTTTAGACCTGTTCCATGGAAGTTAAACCATGTGCAGCACTGCTTGGTGTAGAAGAATTTTAGTTCAAAACATGGTGGCTCTAGAAAGAGATCTAAGACTTCCTAGGTCTGTGTGATCTGGATGGAGTACAAACACACCTTTAATTCCAGAAGACAGTGGCAAGCAAATCCTGAGTTCAAGACTAGACTGGTCTGAAGCAAGTCCCAAGTAAAGAAAAGCTTAAGTCCAGGAATGATGGTACTTGCCTTTAATCCTATCACCCAGGGACCAGAAGCCTGAAGATCTCTCAGTTCTAGTCAGTTCTGTTCAGCCAGTTAGGTTGAGTCTGTGAGTTTGAGAGGCAATGCAGTGTACCTCAGTTCATGGAATTCTGAGGCAGTATTTCCTGGGAGTTTTACAGGTTGAAGGGATAACAAGCTAGACCAGGTGAAGACAGAATGAGCCATAGAATAAGAAGGAAAAGGCTTAGAACAGATGGTTAAATATGGCAAATTAACAGATTGTTAATTTGAAGCAAAACAGAGGAAAAAATCAGAAGCTGAGGGAAGCCAATTTGAATCAGTCAGCTCAGAGAAGAATTGGAGCTGAATTGAACCAGTCATCCAAAATCCAGAAAGAGATAGAAATGGTTAACTTATCCAGCTATAAGTCTCAGAGGTTGAAAAGATTTTAGGCCTAGATCAGACTGTATGGAGTTTGGAAGCTTCTAAGACTACACCTATGTTAACAGATGGAGGCAAGAAGCTTTGGAGTCAATTAAATCAGATGAATAAAAGTTACTTTTACAGCTTCGATGACCAGGAATGACAGACTGTGTATCTCAGAAACCTAGAATAGGGCCAAACACAACAGGACTGAAAAGAACTGTCAATGAATTGATTTGTAATGATATTCAGTTATGCTCATAGACCAGTACCTTGTTCAGTCATCATCAGAGAAGCTTCCTCTGGCAAAAGATGGGCTCTGACACAGAGACCCACAGTTAGACATAATGTAGAGAGAGAGTCTAATTGGAGGATCTCATTAGACCCCATTCCCTCATAGCTCAGAGAATCCTGTAGAAGAAGGCAAGGAAAGATTGTAGAGTCAGAGGAGATGATGGACACTAGAAGAACATGACACAATGAATCAACAAAGCAGGGCTCACAGAGACCGAGGCCACAGCGTGGGAGCTGCATGAGTCTGCATCAGGTGTTCTGTGTGTACGTTGTGGCTGTTAGCTTGCTGTTCTTCTAGAACTCTTCATTGTGGGAGTGAATGTGTCTCAGACTTATTTGCCTGCTCTTGGGACTCTTCTTGTTGCATTGCTTGCCTTACCCAGCTTCAGTATGAGGGGTTTTGCCTTATTGTATGTTTTTCTTTTCATGTTTGGTAATTGTTTCTTGGAGGCCTGCAGTTTTCTATTGGGACACTGAGGGAGAATGTATTGGGCCAGACAGGATGAGGGCGTGCTGGCAAGAGTGGAGGGAGGGGAAACTGTGGTAGGGATGTATGGTATGAGAGAAGAATTTATTTTCAAAACAAAAATGTATCCTCCCACAAACAAAACAAGAATAGTCTCATTCTTATCACTGTATTGATGTTCTGCCTTGAGATTTCTTCTGCCAAACAAATTAGTACATTATCTTTAAATTAAATTTAATTCAATCTCTCTGATCATGGGCAGAATGAAGTCAGATTCTTGACTAGAAAATTACACAAATGGCCCTTAGCACAGTTCTTGAGGAGTTTCTGTTTCCCTCTAAAACTGTGACCTGGGCATCCACTGCCTGCTTCTCTTAACATTCTTATCTCCCAGGTTCACACCAGAATGTCTAACTAAAATATTGTAGATTTCTCCTAGTTCAAACATGCAACTTTTCTTTCATATTCCAGCCATAATGCTATTTCAAAGGTTTAAGAACCACTATTCAGGTTCATCTCTGCAACGTCCCAATTTTGGGTTCAGATGTCTATCTTAGGTACTTGCCCTGTTGTTATGTAAAGTAATCTGAACAATACAACTTAAGGGGGAAATATTTATTTTAACCAACAGTTCAATCATTAGACCATAATAGTGGTGAAGTCAAGGCAACAGAGGCTGAAAATAACTGGCCATATTATCCCCATAATCAGAAGAAAATAGAAATAAATGTATGCTACTTCTTAGCTCACTTTTTCCTTTTAGTACATTCCAAGATCCCATCCCACTGGATTACTCAGCTCATAATTAACATAATACTTCCTATATCAATAAGAATAGTGAAATATCCTATGGGCATGTTTAGAGGTTCATTCCTAGGTAATTTTAGAGGCCAAATTAACAGTTAACATTAACTACCAAATTATACACTTCAAAATGATAACGATGTCTCATATTCTGAGAAAAGGCAAGAAAGAAAGAAATGTTGTAAGGACAGAGCTATCTCTGAGATAGTCTCAACAGTCCCAGTTCAGATTTGCTAATAATAGATGATAGAGGCCAGGAACTAGAGATACTAAGCAAGAATGATGAGTCTGGATTTGGTCCTGGGAGCTCATGCAGACCTAAGTTTGTAACTTTGAGTTGCCAACTACCTATGCATTATGAATGAGTCAGCTTTTGAGACTCAACTTTCTCAGATCATATATACCAGTGATGCACAATCAGTGGAAGAAGCTATGACAACACTAGAATTCCCTAATCCAAACCAGCAGAGAAATGCTAAAGAATTTTTATTTATTTATTTTAAGCAAAATAGTATAATGAAGGTAATGTAATAACTAAAGTCACACATTTGGAAGATTAATCTAATGAGACATACAGGTTAACTCTTATGGAAAGGTCACTTGCACCTTATGGAAAGGTCCCAGTGTCTAAGTTAGATGAAATGAGAAGCAGGCAGACAGAATATAATGGAGAAGCTGATGTACTAATCAATACCACTGGAGAGGAATAAAATAAAGGGAAAAGGTAAGCGGTCCACAGCTTCTAGCCTTGTTGTCTGTGAGAAGTTGTACCAGAATAATCCTGGAAAGTTTTCATCTACGAAGATGAATGCCAGACATTTGGAATGATGCAGTCCAACTGCCAGCTGAAAACTCAGAATTGAATTTTCTGCCATCCAGGTAGAAAGAGAGAGAGAGTGTGTATATGCTAACAACCTCAAATGCTTAGGAGTCCTAAAGGGCTCTCAGCTGCTCTGTAAGCAATGAATGGCCTTGAATCTTGAATACTGAGCAGAGGCACATAACTAAAGGAAATGGCTGTCATAAGCTTCAGCAGATTGGTGTGTTGCTGTTTCCGGCCTCACCTCTCTGGGATAAGCCAGGCATTCAGAGCATGTCCTGTTTATAATGTTTGATAAAGAACCTTACCCAACTAAACATATTCACTATGAGAAACAGACAAATGTGATCCCAAGTTTCAGTCTATTTGTTACCTGCTGGATGGGACTCTATCCTCATTTGCAAAATGGGTAAACAGCAACAAAAATTTGGCATGAAAATAGAAATTACAAAATTTACCAAGGGCAAATGTTAAATGAAGGTGAGAAGTTGAGGAAGAAGAGATGCTCAATGAATTATATACTTAAAAATACATATAAGAGTAGTTGCCTCTCTATTTAAAAAATATCAGAATGGGGAAAATATGAGTGTTAGTCAACAAGAAAAGGATAGAAAAGAAAGAGGACAGGCAAATTGCTCACTAACAAGAATTGGATTCCCAGCTTTTGGGAAAATGGAAAAATAAGAAGACAGAGGAAGAATGTCACTTAGCTTGCTTTGTCTTGATGAGATGCATAGAAGCATATCTATGCTTGTATGTATCCTCTGTTATGCTTTCGGATAGCTATTTTTTCTAAACTTACTTCTTAGATGAAGTATCACACCGGCTTTCTCCAATGGTTATTGTGTGTGTGTGTGTGTGTGTGTGTGTGTGTGTGTGTTAACATGTAGCAATGCTATAGTAATTACAGAGTCACCAGTCACATAAGAAGAAAATTTGTGACCAAAAAATTGAAAGAGATAATTGTTCATTTGTATAATTACATAAGTCCACAGTTATAGTGTCAATAAAATACAGTGAGTGTCCTTGGTTCAATACAAAAGGGCATTTTAAGTATTTATCAAGCGTAGTTTATTGAATGACCTTGACAATGCAAGGAAAGAACAAGAGATTGTCTGGACACTGCCCATTGCCTCTGGTAAGAAACTGAGTGGTTTTTTTTTAGTAGTAGATAAACCTTAAGTTTTCTTATGAAAAGAAGTAACTCCTTAAGCAGATGGTTGGCTGCAAGATCTTTCCACACTTCTGAAATATTCTCTGAAAACTACCAACAGCCTTGGTTCACTCTGTCTATGAAGAAGGAGCAAAGAGCTGGTGAATCCAAAGTTGTTAACTGTGACTGAAAACAGCAAATGCAGTAATATCTTCAATAGCAATTTAAGATGTTAGAAATGCTTCTTTTAAACTGTCTCCAGACATGCACAGAAACATTAAGAAGTCCTAGGAAAAGGCAGCAGAGGCTATTATATTGATGGGGAAATCTTGGGCCATGTGCTTACAGTGTGTGGCCACAGTAGAAAACAGGCCTTGCTGCTGGGCCAAGTCTGTTCTATGCCCAGGTTTGCCCTTCCTCTCCTCTGCCAGCCAGCTGGAGAACAGCAGATGTCAGACTGCAGATTATCTTTCACTTTTTGGTTTTCCTTATCACTTGATGGTCTCTACAACCCAAGTACATGATACTTTTCTTCCCAGCCCAATAACTTCTTTAAAGAATTTAGTGAATTTATTTCTTCTAACTGTTTTTTGTTTGTTTGTTTGTTTTTCTTTCTTTCGCTTACTAAGCTCAGATTTACTTAGAGATTTCAGGGAGCTTCTCTTCTTGTAATCTATGTAGACTTTTGTTTTGTTTGCTTGTTTGTTTTAAAATTAGAGCAATCTCCAATTAACAAACTGAGAAAAAAGGTATTTTATTTTATTGGTGGACTCATTTTTTTCTGGTTCTTATTTACTCTCTGAGAATATGTCATACATTATATTTTTATCATATTATTTCCCCTTCATTAACTATTAGTAGATATCTCACTTCTCTGTATCCACTCAATTTCATGTTCTTTTTCTCTACACACACACACACACACACACACACACACACACAATGTATTTGTGTTGGTCAACTACTTCTGACAAAGAATCCTGCTAGGAATGTGGCTGACATTACAAAAAAAAAGCTGATTTCTCTCTCCTGGCAGTTATCAATTACAAATAGTTTCTTGTCTAGGAGTGGGACCTGGGGCTTTAGAGTTGAAATTTTGAGTGACTTGATGCTCTAAGGATTCCTGTGAGTGACTATGTCTACCAGTCTAGCTGTGTTTTTAAAATGCTGTTTTCTTATATCACCATGACATATCCTAAGAGATAAAGGAAGTTCTAAGAGAAACTTTAGTAGCACCAAGTGTACCTACATAAATAAATAAATTCTTCACTTTGATTAATTTATTAATTAATTTACAAAGTAGGTTCCTAACTCACCAATTCTGACCAGCCCTGACAGCTGTGTGTTATTTCTGCTCAAGTGTCTGAGATCACAGAATAAAAATCTTGTTGGAGTTCTGGAGATTGCAGGCTACAATCGACTTGTTTTACCCTCATAACAGGCACAGGGGTATCTCACTTGCTTCACCCGAAATTTATGACTGCAGTGTTCACACAGAATGAATATAGCTAATCACCACAGAGACCCAGCCACAGGCTTTTCCTAATATAGCCTTAGAAATCACCAGCTTTTTTATAATCTCTCCTTTATGATTGACAGCAGACATAGCCAAAATTCAAAACTATGGACTTGCATTTAATGAGATATCTTTTAAAAGTTTTATTAGTCAGTATAGAGGAACACAACCAATGGATAAATATACACATGTACATCATACATATTAATACATGAATAAATACATACACATTTATTAAGCTACCTTTAAAGGAGTAGAAGATTCATGCCTGAGAACTGAGAACACAGTAGTTATTCAGTCTTTGAGGCTGGGTTCCTCCACAGTCAATAGAGCAGTCCAATAATGGCGCTCTCTCTCTCTCTCTCTCTCTCTCTCTCTCTCTCTCTCTCTCTCTCTCTCTCTCTCTCTCTCTCTCTTTCTCTCTCTCTCTCTCTCTGTGTGTGTGGTGTTTTGTGTGGGTGTGTGTGTGTGTGTGTATGTTTGAGAGAGACAACAAGTAACACGTCAGTCTACAAAGTGGAGTGTCTCAGCAGTCACAATCTGATCTAAGATGGCCAGAAGTTCTGTTGAGAGTTGTTGGTGTCTATTCCACAGGAAATGCTTGGAAAATCTGCTATTGATGTTAGCAAATTAGACACCACACTAGAGGGCAAGTTTCCTCAGCAGCAGGAGAGATTATCTTCATTCTGCCTTTTTTTGTAATCAAGGCGATCAGGACAACTCTTCCATGAGCTCCTGCTTCAGTGATTGTGATTTCAGGTTGACATTAAAACCCACCGTAATAAAAATAACTATTTTAAGTAGTTTCTCTGTCTCTTTCCATTAATTTAGCTGTATGTTGTTCCTTTAAGAGCAGTGCTTAGGAAATGATTCACAGGTGCTATATAAACAATCTTCCACAGACTTCTCTCACCTACGTCTTCTCAATGTCCTTGTCCTCAAACACTACTTGTCAGTTGCTTTCTGATTGTTGATTGAAACTGTTTAGTTGAGACCTCACAGTGCTAATCTCAAATGTGCCAATGGCCTATTTATGACATACTATGTACTGAGTCTATGGGCAGCATGTGGCTGTGTCCAAACTTTAACCTGCATGTTGCATGTACTTTGCAGTATCTATGCATTTGGCCCCAACTTATCTATAGATAGTAACACCATATAAAACACTCCACAAGTTAGACATAGATTATGTAATGTGTCAAAAAGGTCAGTGAAACTGTATATCATTATGTCAAGAAAATAGGGCAGATTAAGGAAGACGGATACTACATGTTTTATCTCACACATGGTAAACAGAAGGAATGAAGAAAATGAAGAAAGGGAACATGAAACGAAATGGGGAAACCTAGAGGGCTAGAAGATCGAGGGACAGGACGAGGGAACCCTAAGGACAGTGTTCTAGGCCAGTCATAAAGGGACAAATACAGTATGAACTCACTTGCATGAGGTACTCAGAAAAGTCAAGATCACAGACACACATGAAATGATTGTTGCCAGGGACTGAAAGGGAGAATGACGAATTCATGGTTTAATGGCTACGCATTTCCAGTTTTACAAAAGGAAATGAGTGCTAGAGATGCCTGCTGACAATGATTGCACAATAAAATCAATTTACCCAGCACCACTGCACTGTGCACTTCAATATGCCTAGAAAATGATCAAACTTTACAAAGTTTTTCAGAAGGCACAGTAACTGAAGTGGCCCAGCATGCAGAGGGGAGGCTGGTATAAATTCCACCTCTATGTAACTTTTAACCAACCGGATAGGGAAAGTTAGTGCTTTTAAGAGTGTGGTCCATACTCTGGTGCCTCATATTTGACCACATCCCCTGGAGGGGGAGACCTGGTGGCACTCAGAGGAAGGACAGCAGGTTACCAAGAAGATACTTGATACCCTATGAGCATATACAGGGGGAGGAGGTCCCCCTCAGTCACAGTCATAGGGGAGGGGAATAAGGGGAAAATGGAGGGAGGGAAGAATGGGAGGATACAAGGCATGGGATAACCATTGAGATGTAACAAGAATAAATTAATAAATAATAAATAAACTAAAAAAAAAGAGTGTGGTCCTAGGTTTATTGACCAACATATAAATGGGAAGCCCAAACTGTACTCAATAGGTTTAAAAACCTTAGAGAAGAAAAAAAGATAGGTAGATAGGGAAGGTGCAAATGGATCTGAGAAGAGCTGGGGAAGGGGTTGAATATGATTCAAATTAATTGTATTATTTTTCTAAAAAATACTATCAAAATGTACCCTATGAGCATATACAGGGGGAGGAGGTCCACCTCAGTCACAGTCATAGGGGAGCAGAGTAAGGGGAAAATGGGAGGGAGGGGGGAATGGGAGGATACAAGGGATGGGATGACAATTGAGATGTAATATGAATAAATTAATAAAATATATTTTAAAACTATCAAAATGAGAAAAATAAAATAAAAGAACTATGGTTATGTATATTTTAGCATAATTAACAGCTGGAAATAAAAATTGCCAGTTTAAGTGGCTACAAAGATAGCCTGATGGCATAGCACATGTTACATAAATATAAAGACACAAGTTCACGGACCTATGTTTCAATCCCCAATACCACATAAAAGTACAATAGTGTTAACACAAATATTTTGTCTTAGAACTGGGAGTGGTGGTGTCAGATGAAACTTTTGGCCTTGCTGGCCTGCCAGTCTAGCGGAAATGAATAAGTTCCAGGTTCTATGTAAGGTCCAAATTATAAAATGGGGAGCCACAGAGGAAGACACCCAATTTTGACTGCACATGTACATGTACAATTGTGTACATATATACTCGCATGCATAAAAGAAATACACACAGAGAAAGATACAGACACACACATAACATAATAACACATGGATACACACACACACACACACAGATACACAGAGATATAGGGACACATACCATCCAGACACAAACACACCAGAGACACACATACAGACAACACATACCACCATCTCTACCTTCAGTTATGTATCTTCTGACATCAATTCTCAAAGCAACCTTTATAACTGAAACTTAGGGATATATTACTACTTATAGAACCTTAGCAAAAGAAAGCTACAAGCTATAAAATTACTTAAACAGTGGGTAGAGGAACTGTATTCTATTTGCATAGGCACATAGGTAGGATATAGAAGCTAAGATAAAAGTAAGGTTGAATTTGAGAAAACTTTGAAAATTATATTAAGAAATTGACTGCATTCAGAACTCCAAATTCAGTATGGTGAGCTCTGACAACCCATTACTTGTACAGCTATTTAGATATAATTCATTCATTTTCTACTTCTTTTAATTACATAAATAGTTGTCTTCTCTGCTGAGTGATAAGACTCAACATGCTCTTATTAAGCTTTGAAAGAAAGGAATCTTTCCTTGATATTAACTTCTTGCACTATAGCAGACTATCTTCACATGGATGATACCCTGTAGCTCTTTGTTGGATTTAGTTCTGTTTGTAGTTTGAAATTTCAATGCACAATAATAATGGTTAAATAATCTACAAAAGGTCAAACTTACTTAGATTTTTTTATCATGCTGATATAAGTCTCCAAATAGTCCTAGCAGTCACAGACATGATTAAAAATATCTATCAGGCCCAGTTATCAACATTAGAACACAAGGAAAATTGTGTTTCTGAACATTTTAGAGTATGCCTCTCTATACTTCATGAATTTCTATCTCAAATATATCACCTTAAGTTCATATAGAAAATATACAAGGGGAGTCCAACTTCATTATAAAATAAGGAAACGAAATGCAGATAACTGGGAGGGTTGGAGCTACAGCGAATTGTTTATACAAGAAAATATTAATGGAAAAGAAACTAGCAAAGAATGCAGTTGGGGAGGGAGCTGTGGGCTTCATGACCTATCATATTTTTAATAGTTGTACTGTCTCTATCCTGACTTACTGGAGTAAAGATTCTTGAGTTGAGGGACTTTCTCTTATTTTAGACATTCTGGCTAAAGTAAGTTAAAACACACAAAATATTAAAATCTGTCCCTCTTGCAGGTGTTGGAACACACACGCAAATATAAGGTGCAAAAATCCATTGTTAGCCAAACCAATGTAATTTTTTCCCTTAGTCTAAACAATACTGGAGCTACGCATATATCTCTGGTTACACGACAAGTAAATTTGTGACCTAGAGAAAATAACCTATCGCTTCGTGAAACATCTGCTTCTGGAAACTTTGCCATTAATAACTTTTTCATCAAGCAGGGCAAAACGTTCCCTCATCTGTGCTCACCAATCTGAAACTGTTATACAGTAGATAGTTCAAAATTATTACTAGTTCTTTACCTGATAGGAAGCATTCTGAGTCAAGTAACCCAGGACCGGAAACATTAAATGATCCCATGAGCCACATAGGATACTGCAAGACTCTGAACTATGATTGCATTCAGTCTGATAAACTTTTTTTTTACTACATTAATTGCTTTTCTTGGGGAAGTTTACTAATGGTGCCTTGTTTCTCCAATAACTGAGAAGAAACCATGTCATATAGAATAGATGTATGTGGGTAACAGTAGACAGCGCTTAAAGTCATAGAAATGTGTACTCACTCTCATCGATTAAGCCATACTTTTCCACCATTAAATCACCTAAGTAGATGACTCTAAACTGAGGACACATTCAATGCATGGGGCTATATTTATGATACATGTTGTAGGATATATGCCCCCAATACTCAAAAATATTGTGTTGTGTGAGTTGATTTTCATTGAAGAAGACTTTTGTAATGTATGAATTAGAAAGCTAAATAACATGTTCAAGCAGCGTGAACTATACAGCACCCAGCCTAGGTGCCTGTCATTGATGAATATACAAAGAAAGTGCATTACATAAACACAAGTTTTCATCATAAGTAAGAACAAAATGTTGTTTTAAGGAAGATGGATACTAAACAAGTTAAACCAAACTTAGAAACGAAGTTTCTTGTTTTCTTATATGTTTAATCTCGATTTTAAAATAAAAACCTGAAAATAAAGAGCTATTTGGGAAAAGGAAATTGCCAAAGGAAAACTAAGGATAAGATATTGTAATGGGGGTCTCATCAATGCATGTCTATCTATGTATAAACGTCTCATAATGGAATGATGTCTATACATTTATGAAATATCATAATTGAAGTCTATAATTCTGTACAATTAAATATATCTTACTCATGGATGAGTTTGTCCTGTTTTAGAAACCTGCAGGAGTCTAACAGTGTTGCATTTTATTGTGTAATTCGAGCACAAAATAAATACTTTAGTAACTATTCATGCCATTTTGGGAAGTTAGCACAATAGCCTCTTCGTACAATCAATTACTGAAGAACATTGCTAGTGAGAACAATTTTATTCTCATTTCTGTCAGTCTTGTTTAACTGGCAGCGTTGTGAGAAATAGTCTGGGGGTGAGTCATGTTTACAGAGAGACTAACTATACACTAACAGTGACTACAGCTTTCACTCTGGTGACTATGATATTGAAACAAGATGAACTAAAGTTTCAGTAAAAAATTCTACAAATTCATTACTCATTAAATGAAAGTATTTAAAGTGAAAGAGACTATCCTAACTACTGTCTGCAGGTGGTTAATGGTTATTGGGCTATTTAACCAAATTACTAATGATGAACAATTACTCTTATAACATTTTAGTCTTGTAACAGTTCTGAATTCATTATAGATATATTGATCTTACTTGGTGTCAACAGTATTGATCTTTCTGAGCTGTGCAATTTTTCTTCAACTGATCATGTAGAAACTAATGGTTTACAGGTTGTTGGTAATAATGTTTAAAATGGTGCTATCTGACATGAGCTCTGGTGCCCCATATTTGACAACCTCCCTTTGGTGGGGAGGCCTGGTGGAAGAAAGAATAAGCAGGCTACCAAGATGAGACTTGATAGCTTATGACCATCTAGTGGGGGAGGAGGTCCCCTTGGTCATAGACCTAGGGGAGGAGAATAGGGTAAAAGCCGGAGAGAGGGAGGAACTGGAGGATACAAGTGATGGGGTAACAATTGAGTTGTAATCTGAATAAGTTAATTAAATAAAAAAAGAAAGTTAAAAAAAAAAGTACGTAAACAATTCCTAGCTGGTTCCCATGTCTCTCAATGCTGGAAATGGTCTTCGGCCGATCAGATCCTGAACTGAAACATAATGAAGAGATAACGTATGAAAGAATCTAAACAGAATCTTTAATTTATTAATCTTATTTATCCTTTTTGTTCCTGACAGTCTAGGTGAAGTCTCACTCAAGGGAGAGAAAATCATTTTGCTTTTCAAACTCTACACCAAATATAATCATATCAAATGCAGCTTTCAAAACAGAAAACTTGTTAAATTGAAGAGGAAATAAGAGTGAGGTTTACAACAGGGAAGCAAAACTGAAATAAAGTAAGTTGGCTTTGAATGAGAGAAAGATTGATTTTATACATGGTATTGTTACAGTGAGAATGGCCAATGGAGGCATCTCCATATGTAAATGGGAACTTACTGGACCCATGGTGCATCACTTGAGGGCATGTGACAGTCCCTTGTGAAAGAGGAACTGCAGCAGAATGCTGAAGAAACCGTTCACCAAGCTGCCTCCAGCTGGGTACACTGTGAGAGGTTGATCTGTGTGAACTCACTGTGTTTGTCACAGGACTCCTCAGTGTTTCATAGATGTGTAAGAACCATTAAAACATTTACATAAAGCAACAAGATTTCCCTTTTTATTGGGTATGACTGGAAGGTCATACTTAACACTTAGAAATAATGAGAGTTTGTTCACCAAACAGCACCACTGTCTTTTCACTTGTTACTTTAAAATATTGAATTAATTTTTCACTGTATGAAGTCATTGTATAACAGGATGATGGTCGTTTAAGAAGTATTGGGTCTTTGAGGATGAATGACTCAGTAGCTAAAGTTCTTGCTATTCAAGTGTGAGGTGAGTTCAGATATCAGAACTGTAGGATGTGGCAATCTCAGCTCTCCTGTGGAAAGATGGGCGATGTATTCAAGAGTGTCCCTCAAACCTTATAGGACAAAAGCTTCCTGAAGGCGGAAGCAAACAAGAGATCTGTCTCAAGTGTTAAGAGTTAAAACTTGAGTTTGTCCTCTGCTGTACATGTGTAACATGTTCCAACTGCTGCCCACCCAGCATGCACACCACCCCACCCACCCTCACAGTATTTATTTTTTAAAAAATTGAAGAAAAGTATAGTGTGTATTGCTTCTAAGTCATAACCTTCCCAGAAGTTGCCGTGGCAAAGAGTGGGCAATGCAGAGCAAGCAGATACAGAGCTGGAAATCCTGAATCGTGTGGCCTGCTCAGTTTCACTCTAAGCTGATCAGAGGTGGGTAATAGTTAGCATAAAGGAGACAGAGCAGTTGGAAGGCTTGGTCCCTGGATTTAGCTATTGCATACATAGGTGAGACCTTTCTTATTTCTGGGAGTGGCTAGTCCTGGAGTGAGGGGGTAATCTGTGAAAGAAAAAGACTTTAATATCAAAGCATAAGAGAAACAGAAATCAAAACCACATAGTCAAGTCACTCCTCCACACTTGTGACAACTCATCTATGAATGGAAAAAAATATATAGATAATTGATAGATATCAGATATACATACATTTGTTCTTACAATCGGGTATAGTGTCTAACCCAGATAAAGCCTTTGCGAAAGCACTGCTGTTGTTGCCAAGGCCAGAGAGCCTAGTTACTGGAAAATGCATAATCACTATTGGTCTGTTTTCGAATAACTTTTAAAAGCACCACAGACTTATAGAAAACTGTAATTAAAGTGGAAGACTATTCTTTTTGTTGTTCATTTAATGAATTGAGAATATAGCCTGTTTTCAGTCATCTGAGAGAAAAGCTTTTTAGGAGGGAATTCAGTTTTTTCTCTTCTACTTCTAGCTGAGTAAGCCATAACCCATCTGAAGCATACAGATATCTGTCTCAGTGCAAAGCAGATAATAACCTTATTATAGTACAGCTCAGTAAAGGAAGTTGTATTTTCTTTACCAGTCAGGAGCCCAGCGTCAGGACATATGCAGGAAACCACAGTATTGGGAGTGTAGAACAACTGTAATTTTATTTCAAATCAACAGACAGTCAGAGACAGGACGGGGAGACAGAGACACACAGCGAGACAGAAAGTACCAAATCCATTATATGGTGTATTTTTCCTCCTCAGATCAATATTTCGAAACCATGGGGTAACTTGTTGAGAGACTGAGGACTGAGACTTTATGGGTAAGATAGTCAATAGACCTTATGGTTAATGTATAGAGTGGGCTTTAATAGCAGTGTTCTGAATTTTTTACAGTGCCTTCTGATATTACTACAAATACCTTTGAAATGTTAGAAAATAAATCTACCCTGTTTGTAATTGTCTATTAAGTATTCCTATGACAAGACTGCATTTCACATCAAGATTGTTGTCACTTTGGAAGCTTTGGCTTTAGAAGAGTCAAAAACTTTCTGTAACTATTGTGGTGTTCAACAAGTGCCCATTTAATTCCAAACGTTATTATTTTAGCCTTGGTTTTTATAGGCATCCAATGATCAATTCTCATTACACGGTCTGCAATTATCCCTGTGGAACCAGAAGACCACTTTCAAATGCACATTTCAACATTGCTGTTCCAAAAATAAGAAGAATTTGATTCACTCCTAGGATTTTCCGATCACATGCATACATCTTAACAGTGCACATTATAACCTAATCCTGGAGTCAATTAATAAATTGGTTGAAATAGCAGTTTGATTAAAATCTCAGAAGCACTAATTCGCTCTCCTACTGCCCTTTAATTAAGGCTTTAATAGAGTCTGCAATTACCTGCAAATTTTTTCTTTGTCTTAAATATTTGTACTTCTGTTCTTAACTTTCAAAGGTCCTTCAACATACCAGTGAGTGAGAACTCTCTTAGACATCAATCTTAAGACAAAAGAAAGGATCCACATTTGTGCTTATTCAACAAGATGAACAAATAATGCGTGCTTCTGAAATACACACTGTAATTTAAGTTACAAAATACATAATTTACAGAGTTTTCTGTTGGTAGGGGTGGCCATCCTCTTTTCTTGTTTTGTTTGGTTGATGCCTGACTTTGGAAAATGAAACAGCATTCTATGAATATTTTCTCAACCACTTTTTACTTAATGATATTTTAATACAAATAGTCAATTCTTAAATGGGTATTTTCTGTGTCATAATTTCAAGTCTAGATGCTGACAACTATCTTGTCTTATTTAAGAATGTTTTCAAGCTTTTACTTTTATCAAATAACTCAGAAAGTGCTTCATATAAACGGTGACACTTAGAACCCTAAAGAGGAGCAAACACACAACAACTGAAAGCTAAGTTCCCATTTTTAATAAGTACATAGTTGCAGGCACACACAAACCCACAGCCAGAAGCCCATTCCATGTTAGATGCTTTCCAAAAAACCTTCCCTCCCACCCACCCACAAAACATTCTTTGAGCAAATTGAGTCTGTTGCTAGGAAACCTGTCAAAGATTGAATTAAGAAGTCCCAAGAATGCAGTAAAACATCTACCATGCCACTTTATTAGGAAATACCAAAGAAATGTTTAAAAAGAAAGAAAGAAAGCATAGTTCTCAGCTAGCTTAGTAGTTATGCAACCTGACCAAGTCAGTGTTTGAGTTACAGCTTAAAATGTGCTGGAGCTCATCAAGCAAATCAGACTAGAACAAGCTTACCCAATAAAGAACTCCACAAGTTATAAAATTAGACTTTATGAAAAACACAATATATAAAGTTACATAAATGTGTTTTAACACTCTATAATGTAGAAAACTAGATTTTAAAAATTAGCAAAATAATATTGCATGTGTTTTTATTGTAAGTTTATTATTTATTTATTCATTTTATACATTTATTTTTATTTATTATGTTCAAATATTAATGTCTGTGTCTGTGTACGTGTATACAGTTGTCTATAGAACTCTGACTTGGAGTCTCCAGGTGGTTATGAGCCACTGAACACAAGTGATGAGGACCAAACTTGGAGCCACTGAAAGAGCAGTAGATGCTCCTAACTAAGAACTATCTCTGTCTCCTGAAGTACATTTATTGCCACCAGCTACATGGAAGGTAAAAGGGGATCAATGAGCAACCTGAAATCACTTGGCTACCTGTCTTCTAGTCTTGAGATGGCATATTGTTATAATATTCAAATCAGTCTCATACTTGAAATCTTCTTGTTTCAGCCTCCTAGCTTCTGACATTACAGACATGCGACCATAAAAAGCACAAAAAAAAATCTGTGTAAGTAATACAGCCTATTACTTATTTCAAACAGAAATCACACCTCAATATGTACTTGAAAGTCTTTAAAAAGTAAGACTCTACTTATGACAAAAGCAACACGTTTCAACACAATAAAGGCTACATACGAAATATCAATTGACAGTCTGATAGAGTGCTGTCCATTAAAATCGAGAACAACACAGAACTGTCCATTCTTTTATTGCTATCCAGTGTAGTGCTCAAAGACAAAAAACAAAACAAAACAAAACAAAACAAACAAAAAAAAAAAAACAAAACAAAACACTAAGACCAGAGAAGTAAACAAATAGGAGCAGAAGTTATAGTATCCATATTTCAAAATGATAGTGCTGGAAATTTTCCAGCTTTGGTAAACACATTCAGTAATTTGGCAAGATATAAAACTTACATATTAAATTAATGTCCTTTCTGTACACTAATGACTAATATAGTTAGAAAAAAAACGGGCAATAGCTTCAAAAGGAATGAATCTAATCAAGGAAATCAAAGACCTCTTTAATGCTAACTTTTATAACTCTGAAGAAAGTAATCAAGGAAGACACCAGAAAATGGGAAGATTTCCTTTTTCTACCAAAAGCAGTACACAAATTCAATGAAATCCCAATGAAAAATTCTGAGATTATAGACATGCAACCATGAGCTGGGAGTGATTTGAACTGTGGGGGCCTGGCTCAAAAGTTTTCAGAGAAGAAAAATTTTAGTATGTTGTCTAGAGATTGTTCTTGTGATATTTTGGTGAAGAAGGTAGCTGCTTTTTGCCATTGTCTGAAGAATCTCCCTGAGGCTAAAGTGAAGAGATTTAGATTAATTGCATTGACAAAGGAAATCTTCAAACCGCCTAGCATGAATTTAGTCCTGAGGGTCACTCTCATGAAGAGCATTCTGATCAAACTGTGCAAGCTGAGAAAGAAAAAATACAAAATGTATGGTTCAAGGATTAAAAGGACACCAGGAAGTGGAATGGAGTTAAATCTTGTGTTCAAGTAGATAAACAGATTAAACATATTAAATGGAATTAACTGAGTGGTAACCTCAGGGCAAGCTCTCACCCAGCTAAGCTCTCATCCTGTGAAAAGGATGTACCCCAAGGGACATTGCCACTTATTCAAACTTTACCATGGAATAATTATATCATTTTACCCATTATATTTTTAAATTTTTTATTAATTTATTCTTGTTACATCTCAATGGTTATGCCATCCCTTGTATCCTCCCATTCTTCCCTCCCTCCCATTTTCCCCTTATTATAACCTGGTCATTGTTCATGCATTTGTGGTTGTATGAGGGATACTTGATCATGCTAGGTGTTATTATGACCTGGCTACTGTTTTTATTTGGACATAAGGAGATAATTGTTTATCAAGTTGACAAAGGATGGATTGTGATGGCTATTTTCAATTTAACGATGTCTGGATTGTACTCTCTTGGAGATTACTAAAAAAGGGAGAGTCATGACTTAATAGTGATGCATTTGTGTGTCAAGTTGACAAGGGGACAGTTGTACTGGCTGGTTTCATGTGTCAACTTGGCACAACTTGGAAACATCAGAGAGAAGAGAGTGTCAGTTGAGAAAAATGCCTCCATGAGATCCAGCTGTAAGAGAGTTTCTCAATTGGTGATCAGTGTGGGAGGGCCAATCCATTGTGCATGGTTGTTTACTTTATACAAAATAGGCTGAGCAAGCCGTGGGAAGCAATCCAGTAAGCAGTACTCTTCCATGGCTTCTCCATCAACTCTTGCCTCCAGGATCCTGCCCTGCTTGAGTCCCTATCCTGACTTCCCTTGGTGATGAGCAGCCATATAGAAATGTAAGCCAAATAAACCCTTTTCTCCCCAACTTATTTTTTTGGTCATGACGTTTCATTGCAGCAATAGAAAACCTAACTAAGACATGTGACTTCAAATTATACCAAAGAGCCATAATAATATAAAATACATGTGGCTGGGAGGATAACTCACTGACTAATGCATTCAAATAACAAGTGTCAATACATTTAGAAGGAGCTCAGATATCTAAATCTCACATAAATACCATAAGTGCATGACTGGTGATCTGCCTATTATCCTAGCTTCTGAGCACGACTATTCATATGAGGAAACTCTGGGTTTGATTAACAGACCCTGATTCAAGTATTTGGTGAACAACCAAGAATAATTTTGTCATAACTTTGGACCTCCATATATGCATGTACAAAAGTGCACTTGCAACCACATGTTCTCCAATGCATGTAAAAGCAAGCATAAATATACCCAGGTATACACTAAAAAATAGAGAGAATATGGAAAGGGGCATATTATTGGCTTAAATACCAGTGTAGATCAGTGGAGTAGCAGATCCAGAAGGTAGCCTACAGCGTTGCTGAAAACACATTGCAGAAAAGACAGCATTGTCAAGCAAATGGCTCAGGGAAAACTGGGTATCTACATGTAACAGAATGAAATTAGATATGTGTCTCTCACCCTGCAAAAAACAAAACAAAACAAAACAAAACAAAACAAAAACAAAAAACAAAAAACAACTCAGATCAATCAAGGAGCTCAACCTAAGATCTTAAAATCTGAAAAGAAGTACAGTGCATTCTATAAGCTATAAACACAGGTAAGTATTTTTTGCATAGGTCCCCAGTTTCTCATCTACAAATAGGATACTGTGAAATTAAAAGGCTCACATACAGGAAAAGAAATGGCCAACTAAACCAAGAGGCATTCTACAGAATGGGGTAAAACCATGAGAAAATTACCCCAATAAAAAATGAGCTATGTAAATGAAAAAAGAATTCTTGTTTAATTATTTTACTTATATTTTATTGAAAACTCATACAATGTATTTTATCATAATTTTCTCATACCCTAACTCCTTCAAAATCCTCCTCACTATTCCATCTATATCCCTATGTCCTTTAAAAAACAAACAATGAAGCAAACACAAACATAAGACACTCAAACGTGCATATGCATACAAATAATCACAAAAATCAGCTACAAAAACTCTGCAAAAACACAAACAAAATCAGAAACCTTATAACCCAAGCAAAATAGGAACCAGGCAAACAAAGTAAGATGAAACAAAAAATCTACAAAAGCACCACTAAGTTTGTTCAGCATTGGCTACCTATTGTATAGAATGGAGCCCACTCTGAAGTATGGTTAATATATCCAGTAAAACTATGTTGGAGAAAAACTGATTTCACCTTTGCCAGTGGATGTGATTGCAGACATATTGTTTTGGGTTAGGAATTTGACCCCATATTTACTTTTTCTGCTCAGAGGAAAGTGACTTCTTAATAGAAATGATCCATAAAAAATTTTAAAATTGTCTCAACATTCCCAGCCATCCATAAAAAATAAATTAAACTAGCTTTGAAATTCTACCTCATTCTAGTCAGAAGGGCATTTTTCCAGAAAACCAATGACAACAAATGCTGGGAAAAGTATGGAGAAAGGGATATCTATTACCCTATTTGAAAACTGATGCAGTGACTGCGGCCACCAATGTGGAGAATTTCCAAAATGCCTGTGACAATTACAACACTCTTGGGCATATACCCAAAGCACTCTGTACTCTAAATACAGATACTTTCACTTGCCTGTTCAGTGCTTTTATATTCTTCACAAGTGGTTAGAAAGTGGAACCAGTTGGTCAGCTGAGTAATGAGTAATAAAAATGTTGTTGTACATAAACAATGGTATTTTTATTTAACTGTAAAGAAATTAATAAATTGAATTTTACAGGATAATAAATGAACAACAACAAAAAACAGATACAAAGTAATGGAAGCCAGTTCAGAAATACAAATACATCTCATGTTATATTTGTATATTAAATTCAAACTTTTAGCTAGTTGTGTTTACATTGTGTAAGAAGTGAGATGACAGTAGAGAACAGGAAGTAAGAGAAGAGGCATGAGGTACAAGGTGAACCTTAATTCAAACCCATTTCACAGTAAAATAGACTGGGGAATGTTAGGAGATGAAATGTTTAAAGATGGTGGGGATAGTAAGACAAGGGAAGTGTTGAAATGGGAGTTGTCCAAGTCAAACTAAGAACGTATAAGTGAAACATATGAAATATCACAAACTTTATAGCTAATTTAAGGAATAATTTTTTAAAAAGTAGCATGAATGGAAATCCTCTAAGTATTCCAGTGCTAAATGAGACATGTTTCCCAAGAGTTCAGTTAAAACGGGCCCACAGAAGCTCCAAAAATATTGTAGGCTATCACATTGCTCTTGGGTGTCAAAAACACCTCACATTTTGGATACAAGACACAGAAAAATAAAGATGGAATTTACTGGAACCTTTTCCCTGGTGTTAGAATTTATAGATTTAAAAGCTCTATGAAAGTTGATCGGGGAGAAACTTTGTCACACAATGGTGGATCCTGCATGTTTCAGTACTGACCTGCCTGTCAAAACATACCCATTGGTGTAATAGGATATACATTGCCCATAGTGGGTTTGAAGGGAAAACATGCTAGGCACTTTACAGCTATGGGGATCACAGGGCCTACTCGGGGTTCAGTTACTGATAGTGTACCAAGTAACATGAAGGTAATCCACTTGCTTAAACGTTTATGCTTAGACCGTAGAGTAAGACATCTCTAAGCTTTAATCAAAGAAACAATTCTAGCAATGGGTGACAGTCAAAGTAGGGACTCATGGCTGATCATTGTGCCAAGAATTTTAGTAACTGTGCAGTACTAAACACTAAATGGAACATCTATATCACTGCCTCTGAGGTCCAAAGACCATTACAGAGGAGGTGGTGGAAGGATTGTGGGAGCGAACAGATAGGAAGGCATGTGTTGGGGCTTTGTCATCTGACCATGACATAATCACTTCAATCAAGTGCACCATGGTTGGATACAAGGAGCATGAAAAACATACAACTACAAACATAAGGTTAGGAGAGGACAAGTTGGGAAAAAGAGGTGGGCTGGCGGAAGTCGGAGGGGGATGACAGAGAGACATGGGAGTGAATGTGACCACAGTAGATTGTCAAAATAGAGAAAAGTAAAATAAAAATATAGATACAATTTTACATAAATATTTGAACTTTCTAAACTTATAAATAAAAAAATCACAGAAATTACCGGATCTTATAGTCAAATGACTTAGAAAACATGTAAATACTCATAAATATAAGCATAATTCTAAGTCAATATAACTCATCTATAAAGTCAGTTAAATACTTTTAGAAACAAAGGTATAGGTAAAGTAACAAAGTTAAGCACATCCTTTTTGGGTTAATATAGTGCTACTTGTCTCTAATTAGTGAAGTGTTTGCAATTTACAATGTTAAATCGCAGTTGAAAAGAAGAAAGAAAGGCTTACAGAAAACCATTAGATATAAAATCTGATTTTTCTGAAGTACAAAAGCTAAGGTCGGAGCAGGGAGACCACTGCTACCTCACACTCCCGGCTGTGCTTTCATGCCTTGCTCCCTTTGATACCATCTGCTCACACTTTTTGGTAAAATTCATTTTGTTATTACATTTTGGATCTTTGTCATTTCAGGGTTTTCTAAAAGTAAATATCCTGTGCTCCTATCTTGGATGTATATCTTACCCATTATTCTGCTATTATTAAAGAATGAAAAGTAATAAGACAGTAGTGCATTCTGAAACCATGCTTCCTAGCCCATAGGTGTCATGTCAGAATAGCCAAAGAGCCAACATTTAGCAAAAGACAACAACTTATTAGAAGATTTTTTTTTTTTAGAGAGAAGAAGATGGAAATTTTAGGGAGATTTGTGAACATTTACCATAGAATCTTTACAAGAATCTATAAATGTGTTCACTTACTAAGTATATAAGTATACTAAGTATGTTATTTCATACTAAATGAGATTTTAATGAGTGTATAAATATAAATACTTTGACCATTAAAAATGCAAGAATACAAAATCTAAAATTATATTAATTCCCAAAACACATGATGCCACAAGAGAGAAATTATGTATTATCAAATTATTCATCCACAAAGGTAACAAAAATATGATATGGACTCACCTTCCATCTTCATGGTTAACACATACAGACACATACACACAGTCACACCCATATATATATATATATATATATATATATATATATATATATATATATACATATGGATTCTGCACTTAGATATAGATCTTGTCCACATGATACACAATTACATATGTTGAAAGATGCCAAACATAAAATTTTCAAAACACTCCCACCTCAACCATTTCAGGTAAGAGATAACCAAGTCATACCATGTTCACATGATTAAAAATAGACACCTTTATATATCCTATTAGAATGAGGATATTGAGTCTCTACTTCAAAAACTTTCGTGTAATGAATTACAGCTGTAAAATGAAGACATTGATAATTAGGTTGGGCTTACCTTCAATCATAGTAATTTTATGAGAACAGAGCTAATTGACTAGTTGGGCTTGGTGAGACACGTTTGTAAGCCTAGAAATTGGGAGGTGGAGGGTGGAGAACCAGAGGTGAGGCTAGCTTTAGTCACAAAAGAACATCATATTCCACACTTTGACTGTTTCCTGATGGAAGCCAGTCTTGTCATGAAGGCATTATTTCAAATGTCCTGTTTCTTCCAGAGCCTGCTCATCTTTCTGAAAGCCGCTTCTCTTTTCTACAGCATGCAGTACCACCCTCCAGATTGTATTCCTCAATAAACAACTCCCTATAGCTGATTTAACTACACAATGGCTTTTCCCTCTAATGTGAGTGTGTACAGAAGAGAAGCAGCACTTTAATTTTCTGTGACTCAAAGGGCCAGATTTATAGTACATTCATGTGAATTTTGTTGACCGGGTAAAATTGAATAGGAAGCAGTCCTGCAACCTTCAGCAGCACCTTCTGCACATACTATGAAGCCAATTAACTCTGCCTTATAAAGTCTTATTAACATTAATCTTCCATGTAAATCTCCACATTAAAAAGGTTTCTTATAATGTAAAATCACTTTGCTGCTCCCACAAATTATTGCTAGATGCATTACAAATCTATCTAGAGCTAAATAACAAAGACTGCTTATCTATCAAGCAAGACGAGAGGGTCAGCTCTGTCAGTTTTCCATCAGCAACTGGTTCCCACACCGCCCTTACTTCTCTGGAGTTCTCTCCTGTCTGGTCCTCAGTTACTTTCCGCTCAGAAGCCAATACCCTGAACACCCTCTCCAATGAAATCACTCAGCAGTCACTGAGCAACAAACACCTACAGCAAATCTAGTATGGTATAACTGTATTAAAACTAATAGCTATGAATGCTTCCTCGGAATCAACAGGTTGAATTCTCAGCACTTTTCAATTCTGCAATTAAAGCAAAGAATCAAGTGCCAATTTTTCCTACTCCCTCGCCATGGGTCCTTCCTGTCATCATCTAAATCCCCCATATACGTTTTGCTGTTTTGTTTAAATGTATGAAATATATTTTAAATTGTAATTATTTTCTTCAGTTAAACTTATTTTTCACTATTTCATAAAACACAAGCACATTTGTGGGGTACCTGGTGATGTTTTAAGTTATACTGTGAGAATTTAAGCATGGTGATTGCATCTATCACCTCAAGTATTTCTCAGTTTGGTATGGTGAAAACACTCAGGAGCCTCACCTTGACTTCTGAATTATACAGTGTATGATCACTATTAATAGTTACTGCGTACAACAGCCTTTGGAATCTGGAGCTAGCGTTTAACTTGACCTTAGCATTCACTGATCACTCCTACCCCACTCTCCATTTCTATTCATTCTCCAGCAGCTGGTACCTGCTATTCAGCTCTTAGCTTCTGAGAGATTAGCATTTCATACTCCTCCTATAAGTGAGGTTGCCTGGCTTGCTTGACATAATGGTCTCAGCTTCCATCTACAGCCTCATGGCTGGATAACATTCCTTGGATATTTAGGTTATTTTCCTTATTCTCATTAACAAATAGGCATTTACATTGTTTCCATTTTGGGCTATCAGAAAGTCTTTTCTAGTTAAGCTTTGTATTGCTGTGATAAAACACCATGCCTAAAAGCAACATGGGGAAGAAAGGGCTTATTTCTGCTTATAGTTTTACAGCACAGTCCATCACCGAGAAAAGTCATGGTAGATACCCAACAGAGCAGGAACCCAGAGGCAAGAGTTGATGAAGAAGCCATGGAGTTCTTTTGCTTATTGGCTTGCTTTCATGGTCTACTCAGTTTGCTTTCTTGTAGCATCCAGAACATCTCCTCAGGGGTGACACACCACGGAGTGAGCTGTACCCTCAATCATCAACCAAGAAAATGCAGCACAGTTTTACCAACAGGCCAATCTGTTGGGGACATATTCTCACCACCAGAGATTTCTTCCTCTGCAGTGACTCTTGTTGTGTCAAGCTGACATGCGTCTAATTAGCACAGTAATTCAACCATCAGGGAATGGCAAATGTATCTGCTACATATTTATTATACTCCTTTTGATGATATATGATGGTTCTGTTTTCAATATGTGAACAACTTTCATAGTGTCTTCTAAAAATGCTGACTGGTTCCTTTTCTATCAATAATGGGTGTAGGCAGTCCCCAATGGCAGGAGCTCAGACCCAAAATATGAGGCCTCTGCAAGAATATCAAGTACTCTTAACCAACGAGGCACATCTCCATCCTGTTAGTGCCAAGACTTGATTATTTCCCAACTAGATAATGCATAGATTTAGTGGTTTGATTTGGTTTTGTACCAGACAGGTTCCTACTATGTATCCTTGGCTGGTCAGGGGCTCTCTAAAGTTTTTTTTTTGTTATTTTTTTTTTATTAATTTATTCTTGTTACATCTCAATGGTTATCCCATCCCTTGTATCCTCCCATTCTTCCCTCCCTCCCATTTTCCCCTTATTCCCCTCCCCTATGACTGTTCCTGAGGGGGATTTCCTCCCCCTGTATATGCTCATAGGGTATCAGTCTCTTCTTGGTAACCTGCTGTTCTTCCACTGAGTGCCACCAGGTCTCCCCCTCCAGGGGACATGGTCAAATGTGAGGCACCAGAGTACGTGAGAAAGTCATATCCCACTCTCCACTCAACTGTGGAGAATGTTCTGACCATTGGCTAGTTCTGGGTAGGGGTTTAAAGTTTACGGCCTGTATTGTCCTTGCCTGGTGCCTTAGTTTGAGGGGGACCCCTGGGCCCAAATCTGCCTATCATAATGTTCTACTTGTAAGTTTCTAGGACCTTCTGGATCCTTCTACTTTGCTATTCTCCCATGCTTCTCCCATTTAAAATCTCAATAGGATGTCCTCCCCTCTGTCCCAGTTTCCTGGTAAGTGAAGGCTTTCATGGGACATGCCCCTTGGGCTAGTATGCAGATATAAGTGAGTATATACCATTTGATTCTTTCTGCTTCTGGGTTAACTCACTCATTATGATCATTTCTAGCTCAATCCATTTATCCACAAAATTTGGAAATTCCTATCTCAACCATTAATAAATGGGACCTTCTGTAAGGCAGGAGACACTGCCAAGAGAATAAAGCGACAGCCTACAGACTGGGAAAAGATCTTCACCAACCCTACATCTGACAAAAGTCTAATATCCAAAATGTATAAAGAACTCAAGAAATTAATCACCACCAATCCAAATAACCCAATTGAGAAATGGGGCTTGGAACTACACAGAGAATTCTCAACAGAGGAATATCAAATGGCTGAGAAACACTTAAAGAAATGCTCAACCTCCTTAGTCATCAGGGAAATGCAAATCAAAACAACTCTGAGATTCCATCTTACACCCATCAGAATGGCTAAGATCAAAAATTCAAGCAACACCACATGCTGGCGAGGATGTGGGGAGAGAGGAACACTCCTTCATTGCTGGTGGGAATGCAAACTAGTACAGCCACTTTGGAAATCTATCTGGTGCTATCTCAGAAAACTGGGAATAGGGTTTCCTCAAGACCCAGCTATTCCACTCCTTGGAATATACCCAGAAGATGCTCCAGCACACAACAAGAAACTTTGCTCAACCATGTTCATAGCAGCCTTATTCATAACAGCCAGAACATGGAAACAGCCTAAGTGTCCATCAGTAGAAGAATGGATAAAGAAACTGTGGTACATTTACACTATGGGGCTCCGTATATTGATCATTGTGGGCTCAGTCTCATAGATGCCTACAAGCATTGGCCTCCTGAATGCTCTGACTATTGTGATTAAAGTTCAGTGTTCCACCATGCCAGGCTGGAAAGTATTTTTAATCTTTACTATTTATAAAATAGACTGCAGAGCTTTCTATAGTTTATTTCATTTTTAACTCTCTTTTGGTCTGACACTCTGAAGGTAAAAGTCTAAGAAAAGTTTTAGTTTCAAATATCATCAGTTATTTTTGTTATATGAAATCAATACATAGCTTTCTTTCGTTTTCCTTTTCTGCTCTCTGTCTTATTTTGCATATGATAGAATAGTCCTATTTTTATGATGATCACATTTAGGGCCAAATAATGACAGATTCATCATGGAATCTTGATAGGTGCAGAAAAATGACACGGGATTATCTCCTCCTTTGCCATTTTTCCTTATGCCTAAATTTATATTAAGATAGAAGCAGTTTTCCTCCATTCTAGCAAAATACATTTTGTACTCATTACACTAAAATAAGGACACAGTTTTGAAAAATAATAATTGTTTTATAATATAGAGGTTGATTAGTAAAAAGAAGAATACATTATCTTAAATATATTTGAAGAGGATAGCAAAGTAAGTGATTTTTTTAAAAATAACATTTATTCACTGCTGACGTACTCATTAGATGCTGGGGGTCCATGTGTTCTGTGTGCTTTGCAAAGATGTCTCTTTCTGAAGTCATTAGACACTTAAATGAGACAATTGAATAAAATCATTTAATTATCCACTTCAGTTTTGTTGTGTAGCATCTAGATCACTTGCTGTAAAAAATTAAAAATTCTATTCACACTTTTAAGTATTCGGAGAGAGATAAGCACTGTGTACACCTCATTTAAATTGCTTTCTTTGCTTTATGTGATAGATAATGCTAAGGATTAGACCTTTGCTAAGAGGAGTCAAAGCCAGCTAAGGGTGATATATTACCACATACCTAAACGTACAAAATAACATATCTAAAATAACAAGAATTATCATTCAACAGGGTTTTCTTTTGATTTTTGGATTTGTGTATGTGTAGAGTATTGAGGGGTTGTTAAAGCACAACTGATTTTAGTTTCAAATTAAAAATAAGAAAATGCTCCTGTGGATACACCTGTGAGTCAATGCTACAAAAACAAACTCTATGGCTCCTAGGACACTGAGGAAGACTAGGCATAAAAGGCTTAAGCACCAGAGAATCATGGAGTTTTCAGTGAGATGTGTCTCCTAGTAACCTCAGAATTAATATCCA
Organism: Acomys russatus; assembly: GCF_903995435.1. Taxonomy (NCBI): domain Eukaryota; kingdom Metazoa; phylum Chordata; class Mammalia; order Rodentia; family Muridae; genus Acomys; species Acomys russatus. The sequence continues at coordinate 41,696,194 of NC_067160.1, read as the reverse complement.
TAAATTCTCACTAACACCTAAACAAGAGCTCAACAAAGACAACAATAAACATGCTAAGGCGGATAGAGAAAAGCTTCGAAATCCTCAATCATACACAGAGAACTACAGACAACCAAGAGTGCTGAGAGTGGGAGAATGAGTCTTATCCAGGGAAAAGTATTCCAGTGGGTTATCAATATCCAATGGCCAACCCTGAAGACATTCAAACAAGTAATATTATACAGACTGAATAGGGTGTGTGTGTGTGTGTGTGTGTGTGTGTGTGTGTGTGTGTGTGTGTGTGTTCGTGTGTGTGTGTGTGACAATTGAAAAAGAGGCCTGGAACTTGAAAGAGAACAAAGAGAGTCATATGGAGAGATTTGGAGGGAAAAAAGAAAAAGCAAATGATGTATTATAACTTCAATAATAAAATAAGTAAACTTTAAAAAGCATGAAATTCCAGTTAACAAGGTGTTGGAGAAAAGACAATTCCATGCTGATTTGAGTACATATTAACCTAGCCTCAAAAAGCTAGAAATAGCACTATTATATAATTCAGTAACCACACTTCCTAGTACATAGCTAGGAAATTCATTCAGAACACCAAAGAGACATCTGTACACCTAGTTTATTACAACAATGACATCAATCTACTAACCTGTGGATGGGTGAATGGATATGGGCAAGATGATACAAATCCACAGTCGAATAATATTCTGTTGTTAATATAAAGATCTTTCATCTGTAAAAATATGAATGGAACCAGAGAACAGTAAGTAAAATTAATTATGTAAGAAGACTAGAATCACTTATGTCTAGTATTTTATATATTTTATATATAGCACTATAGCAAATCCCAAAGAAGCAAAGACTAGAACATTATTTCCCACAGCATGGAGAGTGAAGGATGGAAATAGAAAGATTAGTGGATACAGGAGTGTGACTGGGTAGCAGAAATCATGCCTGACATTCTATACCACACCACGAGACTATGGTCAACAACAGTTTTTGCATATGTCAAATTGAGAATTTTGAATGCCAAATACACATGCATATTCATGCACCTATACACAGATTTAAATTCATGCATACTCACCCATACACAGATGCATACACACACAGAGACACACACACACACACACACACACACACACATACACACACACTGACACAACAGAAGTGATAGACCAACCATGACTGGTTGGTTATTGTATATTGCTGTCATCAATTCCGGTATCCTACTGTAATCCCAGTAGTAATATAATTATGTGTCAATTAAAATAAATCTGATTTTTAAAAAACCAGGGAGATGAAATGGCATAAATAAACCTTTGTTCAAATCTTGTTTCCAGCTCTCTTGTTCTTATTCTCAAAACTATTAGCTTCCCTGGCATCTCTCTGCATCTGTTTGCATTCATTGCAGACTTAACATTAATTCATCAGCTTCATGTGTGCAGGAAGGTGATTCTACTGAATCATCCAAGAAAATGTTCTTAAAATTAAAAATGAGTCCTTAGCTTTATTAGCTCTATATATTTAGACTCATGGCTTAAACACAAGCTGTGTACATTTTCTTAATTGTAAAATTGGAAATAAGGACCAATTTGTCAATTAGTTAGGAAACTGAAAGTAGTAAGTATGCAGTATAAGGGAAGTGGAGTTTTAATTCTTGTTGGTGCAGCTTACGTGTGGAGAACATACATTTCCTGGTCTCATCATTCCCAAGCTTGTCTCTGTGATTCTTATTCCTACCTACTCTGTGCACTCGCTATTTGCTGTCACCCTCTCTCCCATGCTGCCCAGGTTAGTCAGGCCCTCTTTAAAATCCCATGCAGCCACTTCACCAGCAGCTTTCCTCTATGAGCCTCCATCATCCCCGGCTCTCCTCGGCCACGGTCAGTTCTGCAACTGGTATGCAATTTACTTCTAGAGCTTTCTTATGAATAATTGGGGATCTTGTAGGTATTGTTACAACAGTTAGTAAGGAGAGCCAGAGGTTTAAATTTATGAATACGGAAGATAATCTTGTCCATTTTGCTCTAAGAATATTAAACAAATTTGTTCAATAATTGTTGAAAATATTCCTTAGTGTTAGTTAACAGACATAAGTAATTAGTCTTAGGTTCAAGCAGATGGCTGTGCCTTATTACCTCTTATTCCTTTATATATTTTGTAGCTTTGTAGTAGCATTCTAAGCTTAATAAAGTCTTAGTTTTTATTTTATACCCCAATAATCCATGAATTGTATATTATGCCAAAATGGGACATGGGTTACATTATATTAGATAAACTATGCATAAAGCAAGTAAACATTTCTAACTATAAACACATGACTTGTTGACATATAGGACAATAACTATGTATTTTACATATAAGGGTGAGGGTAAAATGTGGCTTCTTTAACAATAACAACAAAGTTGTGTTGGCATTTCATTCACCGAATTCAGAAAGGTTCTAGTTTCTATGGAATTCTAATACAGTTTGTCAATTGACTTTGATGAAATGGTGACTTCCCCAGTTCCCATGATCTGCTCCTCCAGCTGTTCAAATCAGGGCAGATGGAATCACTATATCCCTTCTCTCTCTCATTTGCTGTGTTTGCTTTTCACTCACTAAGAAATTAGCTCCCAGACATTAAGACATGTTACAATGTTTTCTATCTGCAGCCCAGATCCATCCTCACCTGAATAAGTGGTCAGCCACTTGACATTGGAGTACTATCACCTATACAAACAAGAGGGAGACCACATATATAAATCTCTGGATAAACAAAGAAACAAATGCATTCATCCACCAAAGAAAGAACAGACTATTTAAAAATTTGAAATGTCTTAATATCCTTTTAAAGCTATTTTAAGTTTCATATGAAACACAGTGACTGTCCTCAATGTTTCAAAAACATATTTCAAATGTTCTAGTAGACAGTAAGACACCTTATGTGTACTGGTAGTTTTCTTCCATGTGGCCATAACTTTTATAAAGCCTATAATTGAGAAAAATAACAACAATAGCAATCTTTGCAATTTATATTGTCCAGTGTAAGCATGCCTCGTGACAACATGCCTCACTCACAATTATGACCTGATGTCACCTCATTTAGGAAATCCTTCCCTGGCATTTTTACATTGGCTTGTCACTTTCTGGTGTAGCAGATTGCTATTAATTGAACTACATATTCTCTATACAACTAACCCCCATAAATGCAATGTTTTCACTATCTTAGCTAAGATTACAGTGAGCTGTTGTGATAACCTCAGCAGATTTCAGGCATTACACAGTAAAACTAGCACACTTTCCCTCTGCGCAAGCAGAGAAAGGTTGTTCTTACAGACCATTGCAACAACCCTAACATTCAATTTTCTTTACCTAAGTTGAAACTTGTTGCTTTTTCACCCTTAGAAAGCACTTTTTGGCTTCCATTTACTATAACTGACCTGCCAGGATCACTGCCCTTGAATTTGGAGGTCAACTGTAAAAAGTGTTAGTGAGACTCAGCCTGTAATCCATGCTGGCAGCATGTGCAGGTACTTGAAAGTCTTGCTGAAAGGGTTGCTCTGAGCAAAGTGACAGGGCCTTTAAGATTCCATTATGTGTGTGTATGTATATATATATATACACTCTCATGTGATTGAAGCATTTCTTTTTCTCCACTTCTTGTTACTGCTAAGAAATGAATGTAGAACTAGTGCATACCAGGGGTAGTCTGGCTGAACTACAACCACAACCACAACTACAACAGCCACTATCACCACCTTCTTCTTCTTCTTTCTTCTTTCTTCTTCTTTTTCTTCTCCTCCTACTCCTCCTCTTATTCTTTTTTCTACTTTGCCTTCTCTTCTTTTTCTTTCTTTCTTTCTTTCTTTCTTTCTTTCTTTCTTTCTTTCTTCTTCTTCTTCCTCCTTCTCCTCCTCCTCCTCTTCCTCTCCTCATCCTCCTTGTCATTCTCCTCCTTCTTCTCATCTTCATCAACTTCATCCTTCATTTCTTTTTTTAATATAGGCACATAATAAAGTTTCCAAGCCTATCCTTGTAACCTTGAAAACACTCTGTAGCCCAAACAGGCCTTGCTTAAGCAAGGTCCTGGCTTAGCACTTCAAGAAATGCGATTTCATGGCTGTACACAGGCTCAACTTAATTCACTAGACTTCTGTTTTTCCTTGACTTTGTAATATTGTTCAAGATTGTACAGAAAAAACACAAACATTTGAATAACTCAGAAAAAATGAATTATGAAAACAAATGACCCAATAAAAACATTTGTTATAGATCTGAATAGATATTTCTCAAAGAAATAAAAATGGCTAAGAAATATCTCAAAAAGTGTTCAACATCATTAGCAGTTTGAGGAATAACAATTAGAACTATTTTGAGATTTCATTTTACCTCAACCAGGGTAGCTAAGATTAAGAAAAATCTGAGACCAAATGCTGTTGAGGCTGTGGGAAAAGGAGGACTCTCATTTACTATTTGTGGGATTGAAAATTGGCAAAGCCACTAAAAATCAGTATGGTGAATTTTCAAAAAGATAATAATAGATTTCATATAACCCAGGTGTATACTTATCATTGACTCAAATGGCTAGATAGTCTCCTACAGAGAGACAAGTTCATCTGATTCATTTCTTACTGCTCTATTCAGGGTAGCCAGGAAATGGAATAACCTAAATTTCCTTCAATCGATGAATGGCTGTGCAAAATAAAATTCTATTCATCTGTAACCAAAAATTAAAAAGAAGATCTTTAGAAAAATGGATGGAAGTTGAACATATGCTGAATGAGTAACCAAGACCCAGAAAGACTAATGTCTCACATCCTCTCTTATTTGTGCATCCTAACTTGGAAGCCTCAAATTTGAGACACCATGTGAGGTAACTGCAAAAGCCAGGAACATGAGAGAGGATTACATTAGGAGGGAGGGGAAAGGAAATCTAGAGAGGGAGACATAGGATGCAAGTATTATAAAGAGGAAATGGGGGAAACATAGAAAACTTTAACTTGAGAGGGGTATTCATGGTAAGGAAAACATAAAATTTTATAGGCTCACCTAAAATACATGGAAGATGTCAAATATCTATAAGTAAAAACCATTTTGTTTCACTTTGTTACATTTAAATTTTTATGCATATAAATGTTTTACCTGAAATTATGACTGTGCACATGTATGCTTGGTGCCTACTGGGGATGGAAGAGATGTCAGACTCCTGAGACTGAAGTGACAAGTGGCTAGGAGCTGCAGTTTGGGTGCTTTGCATCTTAATTCAGGTCATCTAGAACAGCAGCCAGTGCACTGAACCACTGAGCCATTTCTCCAACCAAGAAATGCTGGCAAGGATGTACGGAAATGAGAACTCTCATTCACTGTTGAAGAAATACTGTAGCCACTGGAAAAGTCAGTATGAAGAGTTCTGTCAGAGCTAAATGTAGATTTATCATATAATCTAGCTATACTCTTAGCATATACCCAAAGACCTAGAGATACTTTCTCAGATACATTCATTGATGGTGTATTAACAATGTATATGAAATGGAAACAATTTAGATTTCCTTTAATTGATAATAATGAAAATGTGTCTCACACACATGAATGTAAACATATATATTACATTCACAGAAAGAGAGAATATGAATGGAAGACAACGACACAAGAAGAGATGATAACCACCCCCTGCTCTCCCCACCCACCACCTCCAATGCAAGAGTCATAGACTATCTAACAAAACCCCTTTTCCAGGTTCCAGGTATGGAAATCCTCCCTTAAAGTTGTTCGGAGGAGGAGGAGTTCAAGTGACTCTTAAATAAGCAATTGCCAGTATATTTGGTTACTTTCAAGAATGTGAAAATAAGATCCTTCTACTTAAGACATCTCATACTTTAGACAAAAGACTTAATGAATCTAGTTGGAATGGACTTCAATGGTCCCTTCCTGAGGACTAGCCTCATAGTATCAGAAGATACTATATAAACAACCAATAGTCTTACCCAACTGTAAAACCTAGGAACCGCAGCAAGGACCCTTCCCTAAAGATATGCCCACTTGTGTAGTAGGGTCACATTCATCTTGAGAGGTAACAAACAGCTGTGTAATTAGACTTAGGTCAACAGAAAAGAGGGGAATTCATGTGAATCCAGGCAATTGAGTGTGTCTATAGAGCTTATAGGCTCTAGTGGAGAAACTATTACTGTTCTTTTCCTAAACCAGTATAAAATTTAATTTCATTTTAAACACTTATTGTTTCAAATGTTGTAGCTCACAAGTAGCTTTTTTTTTTTTTTATAGCAAACGAAGATCTACAACTGGTCCAGGTAAGGCTCAGGTAAGATCAAGGAAAGTGAGGATGAAGATTGTGAAGTCTAGAGGACCATGATGCTTACTGGAGATAGTGTCTATCAGAAATAACTCATGAAAATTTCAGCTGTATGGCTGCCTATATAACATCAGTATAATCACAGCACCATGTGACATGCCAACATTGATGGGGAAAAGGACTCACAGCCTTACCCCTAGATAAAAAACTACAGTCAATAAATGGCTGCAGAAAGCCATAGAGATTTAAATATTTTTCAGGATTGAGCCCTTAATAGGTTGCCTTATACCAAGTGGTCAATAATGAAAATATGTACACATGAGCATCATTAAATAAACTCAGAAAATTTTGATCTTACAAATATTCATATATGTTACTATACATATGTATACATAATACATACATATATATATATATATATATATATATATATATATATATATATATATATAGTAACAATAGTTAAAGGAGAGATCATGAATTTAAAAAGAGTAAGAGACACATGAAAGAGGTTCAAGATGGAAGGGAGGGAAGGGAAAATATGTGAATATTCTCATAAAATTCTGAAAAACTTAAAATAAGAAATTATCCATACTCTTGAAAATAATTCATCCTAAGAAACAAAAATACAACTATCTGAAAAAAGCATAGATTTCAATATACCCCACTCTTGATAAATATGTTGCTATTTCCAGCTCTCCAGCCCACTGAAGGGTCAGGTACATGCCATATTTCCAGGGAGAGGCAACGCCTATGTAGAACCTTGAGAGTCTTTCCGGAAATATCCATCTAAATTGTTGACCTTCCCCAAATGTTGGTTACAGCTCTTAAGAGCTGTCAAATACTTCAGCAGTTTGCATTATATTAGGGTTGTAGATTCCTTATGCTGAAAAAAGTGGAGACAGGCAATAAAAATTAGTATAGATCTTTCTTAGCTGCAACTCTTATTTTTCTGTTTCACACTTCCCCCTGCTTCTTTTTCTCAAACTACAGGCACAATCAAGGCCTGCCTTCCTTAAAAGACATCTATGGATCTCTTTTCTCCCTGTGATCACCAGGAAAGAATCTTAGAAAATAGCTGTAAACTCCAGTGTTCAGTGTAAACCCTCAGTTACATCTGTAAATATACATCATACTGCTGTCATTCCAATTACTTGATAAAAGTCAAGTGTCTTTAGTAACACTTTCCTAACCACTAGGACACAAGGATGAATTCAGTCTTTGTTATTGCAGAAACTAGTGATCACTTTCATTTCTTAGAATGCTTTTTTGCTCACATTACATTTTTCTTTTTATTTAAATTTTTGTTGTTGTTTAGTTTTTTATTAATTTATTCAGGTTCTCAAGTGTTATACCCATGCTTGCCTCCTCCCATTCCTCCCTCTCTCTTTCTTTCACTCTATTTCCCTCCCCTAGGTTTGTGACAGAAGGGGATCTCCTCCCCCACCATATGGTGACAGCCTATCAAGTCTCATCGTGGTAGCCTTCCTATTCTTTCTCTGAATGTTACCAGGCCTCCCGACCAAGAGGAAGTGGTCATTTCTTTCCTACTCTTTCAGAGTTTGTTTTTCATGTCCATTCCTAATATCTTCTTTCCAGCAACTTCTTTCAGGGGCAGGTACAATTCTTTATGTTCAAGCCTGTATTCTTAAGTGTAGCCTAAATGTTGATGGGTTATCAAATTCATATTTTCACTGTTCCATCATATTTTCCTTTACAGTATTAGGATTTTTAGCTTTTCATATGACTAGTAAGATAAAAAATGAGGGCCTGGAGAGAGGGCACATTGTTAACAGCATGTATTGCTTTCCCAAAGGACCTAGGTTAGTTCTCAGCACCCACAGCAGGTGGGTTAAAATAGCCTTAACTCTAGTTTCAGGGAACCCAAGACAGCTTGACCTCTTCAGACACCTTCATGCATGGGATGTAATAAATCAATGTATATTCACACACAAATGAAAATAATAAATGCCTATAACAAATGTAAAAAGGTAGAAAGAAAGAAAAAAGAAAGAAAGAAAAAAGAAAAGGAAGGAAAGAAAGAAAGAAAGAAAGAAAAAAAGAAAAGGAAAAGGAAAGAAAGAAAAGAAAGAAAGAAAGAAAGAAAGAAAGAAAGAAAGAAAATCAGTGACTGGAGTCTTCTCTCCTCCTGCTGTTCTTCTCTACACTCTACTGAGATTCCCAGAAATACCACTTTCCATCTTTTCCTCCTCTTATAATCTGTTTTTTGTTTTGTTTGTCGTTTGGAGAGAATCCAGCAATATGTCTGCTCCAGAGATGACATCCAAAGACCTTTTAGGTCTATGTGATCGAGCTGCGGTGCCGATATGCTCTGGTTTACAGTATGATCTGCCTGGAATACTGACATGCTCTTAGTACACTTCTTTAATCCCAAACAATGAAGGTAAAAATAGTTTATAGAAGGGAGAAGCCACATTTGAAATTGACAACTAATTGAGGGGCAGACAAAGTGACAAATCAAAGATTTGACAGAATGAATCAGAGATAAGACACGCCTAACTCTCGTCAGAACAGGGCCAGAAAAGGAGGCTACTTAAGAGCAGTGCTAGGAGAGAGAAACAAGTTTTTACCAAGAGTTTCATACAGGAACTGTTCTACAAACATACATTGCAGAGGCTACAATCTTGACACAGATGAAGGAAGAATGAGCCAGAGAATGAAAAAAGAGCCAGAAGATTAAAAAAATATTGTCAGAACTAGTTTGAAGCAAGGCAGATCAATGCAGTCAGAAGTCAAGAGAAGCCAGTTTGCGTCAGTCAGCTTGAAGAGGAGTTTAGGCCAGAACAGCTGAATTGATTCAGTCAGCGAGACTTCAGAAAGAGCTAGAAAGGTGTGGAAATACTGCTCATCTCATCTTCTCTTCTGAGGAAATAAAAACAATATTTGCAGTCATTTATATTAAATAATTTAATCTATATTCTATGCAAAATCCTCTATTTTTTTCTTTTTTGGACTATCCAGGTCTACAGTAGCTTCTGCCTCATATAATCTATATGATTTCCTGGAAGAAACTAGAACTCCTGCCTGAATCCTTTGTTATTTGAGGATAATGCCAAGGCACAGTTCTTGGTGGGATTAAGAAGTATTTCAGGAAAAGAATTCAATGCGAGTAAAAGCATTCATTAGGGAATTAATCTTGTTGATCTACATTTGCATTTCACAAAAGTATACCCACTGGAATAATAATAATAATAATAATAATAATAATAATAATAATAATAATAATAATATAGGCCTTTCATCCTAAGGGGAAAAATTGGTTGTTATTCTAGTACTTTTCCAACACTGTGATGTTACTGACGTTCTGTGTCTTTGCCTGTTCTTTGTGTTGCTAAGCAGAATTATTATTCCTTCAGCAAATATCTTGCTAGGTTTTCATTAGGCAACAAGGAACTGAGAGCAGAAATGCAAATTAGAGAACAGAATTTATTATAAGGTGTAAAGAATTTGAAATTAGAGCCAAGAAGAAAGTGGGAGCAAGGTGGAGCCATTATGTAAAGGAAAGGGAAAGTAGCACAAAGCAGGACATTTCAAGTCCCACTCATTGAAAAATCATTAGGGAGACTAGGGTTCAGGTCCTATTATTTTATATAATATTCTATGTACACAGGGCAGCTTTAAGGTTTTCTATTAAGGACACTGGATGAATTTATTTCCTAATCTTCAATGAAAATAATGTTTTTTAGTAATACCAACAATTCACAATGGATAAAGAGCAAATAGAGAGAAGCACTATTCTTGCTTACACAAGCAGGACAGCTATACAATGAGAATGCAGCTCCTGTGTGATGTAACTGGCATGGTGTGATCAACCAGTGTCACCTGATAAAATTTCACGTGCATATTTAAGGATCAAATATTCATGGGTACAATGTGTTTTATTACAAAGTGACTCAAAATTTGTAACTCACCAGCTCACTGGATTCTTACTTGTCCTAAATATCCTCAAGTTTATTAATCCTTTCAATTCAGAATAGCTTGTAAATTATATATTTTTTAAATGACTTACATTATACAGACTGGACCAGCTTATCACAGCCAGAAAATTCCTGTAAAAATTCAACTCTCCAGCAAGCCTCAAAACCTGATTTGTCAGCATTGCAAACATTTCAAAGCCCCTTTGCAGAACTTGTGAATAGCACCGTTAATAGACGTAAAAACAAAAACAAACAAACAAACAAACAAAAACCAAGGTAAATTCTAGCCACTTGTTTGTACACATAATTTTCTGAGAAATGCCCCTTTAATGCTTGCAAATTTACTAGATTGTTAGTAGTATCCATTGTTCTTTAAAAAATATCAGACTCTGCATGATGAATTATGTGTGAAGTATAACTGAACTTATAGAGAATTCAGAAACAAAGTCAGAATCTAAATATGTCTTCACTGGATAAGGAAGCATTTTAGCTTCTTGGACAGAGGTCTGAAAAGGTTTAAAGGCATGGACAATATGTTCACTCACAAATAAAAGCAGGATGTGGCTAGAAAAACCATAGCTTCAGAATGCACTGGAGCTTATTTAGTCAGGACAATCTTGACAGAGCAATGATTGAAACCAAGAAATGTGCAAGACTTCACCATAGACCTTCCCCACACTAAAGTCTGGATCATTTGGTGGTGGGGGTGGCAGCCCCAGCACGGAAAAGAGACTACTGTAGATTAAAGGCACATATAATTTGAATACCAAGGAGCCCTTCATTACAAAGGCAACAGTCTTTGCACTGACTTAAATGTCTTGCAGCAGCTTGTCACAAACTTCTGGAGATAAATACATAATCAGAGAATTTCAGTCCAAAATTACTGCAGCAATAATAGAAAAGGGCTTTGAAATTAAAACTAATCCAGAAGAACTCCTGGAAAGCATATTACATTTAGTGTGATGATTTCTCTTCCTCCAAAGGTAATGTTGTTGCCCTAACCTCTGCCCAGTAATTGAGAATGTGACCTTAATTGCACAGGCATGTCTTTATGGAGGCAATCAAGTTAAAATGGGGTCCTTAGGGTAGACTCTAATTCAGGAAGCCTGATGTCCTTGTAAAATACGAAATTTGGTCAGGTGGGATGTAAAGTGTAGATGAAAGCAGAGATCGGGGTGATCCATCTAAATATCATGGATTTCTAAAATTACCATCAAAATTCCAGGAACTCTGGAAAAGGATGGAATGGACAGACTCCCTTAGAGTCCTAAGCCCTGCCCTCTTCACTCCATATCTAGGAGACAATAAAGTCCTATTGGTTTTGGTTTTTTTCTTATTGACTGATTTTGTTACCGAATACATTGCATTCCAATTATCTTTTCTTGATCCCTCTTTTATCTCCCTCCCATATCTACCAACGCCGCCATCCCATCTCTGCCAATACCTTTTTCCAGGAGCACGATTTTTGTTTTTGTGACCCTTTCAATTTAACCAAATGTGTGCCCATTGTAGTGACTATCCACTGAAGCCTGATGGGCTTATTCTTTCCTTTTCCACCTGAATTCATTAACGGCAAATACTTCATCATTGAAGAGTACGGCCTCCTGAGCTCACCTTCTAATTGTGTCTCATTGCTCATGGACCCACCACTATGAAGTCCTAGTACATATGTCCAAAGCTTCTGTTTGTGATATTAGTGCCTGTGCTCTGCCCAGATGGTATTCCATAGCCTGTCTCCTTATCTTTTCACTCTTTCTGATTTCTGTTTTGTGATGTTTCCTAAGCCTTTGAGGATATCTTAATTAGGGCTTGAACAAGTCATCTGTCACTAATCCTCAGCAAGTTGTGCAGCCATTGGTATCTTCATTCACCACTGTTAACTGGGAAGAGTGACCTCTCTGACGAAGGATGCAAGCAGCATTTATCCATGACATATACATATATTTCAAAGGGAGCTTGAGGCTGCATTGCTACTAGAGCAGCTCTAGGAAAGGAACAGACCACATCTCAAGAAAAGTAACCATTAAGCCAAACCTGAGAGGATGCCAATGAAAACTGGTAGGTTAGGGTAAGAAGGAAAATACGTTAGAGAAACCATGCATCAGGACAACAAATGATAGAAAAACAGTTTATCTCCTTATCGTGGAGAAAATCCTGAGCTATAAGTTTTTATTTTTTTAACCTTTTATGGACTCTGTGAGTTTCACACTGTGCATCTCTGTCCTAGTCATCTCCCCATTCCCTTGTGTCTGCTTTCTGCCCTCACAACTCTCACCCCATAAAAACACAAATTTAAAATAAAGTAAAGCATAGAAAGCATCTTGTCATGAAAACTGTATTATGTCACAGTGTATCCCATAGTATAGTCCCCTGTCCACACATTTTCACTTACAAATGTTCACTGTGATGAGTCATCGGTCTGGTTTGAGGTATCTCACTTCTGTGACATCATCAATATTGGATCCTCACAGGGACTTTTTCCATATATCCTGTTGTTGTCCTATGTCATAGGGAACAAACAGCTTTGGAATGGCAGAAACAGCCTTGTCATGTGCTCTTCTCATGATGTAGATTTTGGAGCATGTTAAAACAAAGGCCTGAATTTGGGTCTGTGTGGTAGATGGGCTGGCCAACCCACCAGCTCGCCCTTATCTATACCACCAGGACTAACTTTCCAGCTCTGTTCCAGCTGGGCCACCCAGTGCTGCCATCAGCAGGAGGCAGGGCCAGCTCTTCTGCTCTCATGCCCTTGCTGCCATCTTACCCTCAACCATGCCTCCAGAGCCAGCTCCACTGTGTTACTCAGGCAAGGTCCACTGCCCATTCTCAGGAGTGCTACAGCCAGTAAAGGGCATTGATAGACCTCCTGCTGTCATGGCTACTTCAGGTGATAAGGGAAGGAGGAAATCACCTCCACTCCTGTTCAACCTCATGGCAGACAATTAGCAAACAAGTGGCAAAGCCAGCCCTACAATACTTATGCCCTTAGAGCCATCTCATCGACTCCCCAGCCACCAGGGCTAGCTCCACTTTGATGCCCTGGCAAGGCTCAGGGACAACTCTTCAGATTAGAACTGCCAGTGAGAGGTAGGGGTGGAGCCAGTTCTGCATAGTCTCTGGACATCCATTTGGTCCCAAGTAGCAGCCCAGACCATAGATGCCTCCATGTTCTCCAGTAGCGATATGAGCCATGGACATCAACACGGACCCCCGCAGCTGCATAGTCCTGGACCCAGATATGGCTCTTAAAAGTAGCACAGGTTGAGGCTTTGCCATAACCTCAGGTGCCAGGGCTGGCTACTTATAACAGACTATTCCTCTTCACACTCACATTTCCAGTTTCATCTCTCATAATGCTCACACTATCCACTTCTCTTTATCTCCCATCTTTCTACCACATACTTGCAAAATATAATGGCTCCCACTGCAGGTGGGCCACACAGCTGCCAGGCCTCTGGGTTACCTCTTTTGTTTGTGCTGCATGGCATGGTGACAAATGGGCCCGCCAGTGTCACAGCGGGTCTATGAACTTCTTCCACATAGCATGCTGGCGGCAGCGGGGGTGGAGGGATGCCTTTGTGTGTCTATTGCCCATCAGTGCCATGTGGTAAAGGGCAGGTCTCTAGGTAACTTTCCCAACTGCACTGTGTGGTATGGCTATCTGCAGGCCTGTGACTGTCTTTCTCCTCCCACACTGCAAAACAGTAGGAAAGGGCATAACTTTGATATGACCACCAAGGAAAATTGCAGATATGAATTGGTGTTTTCTGGAATTTAAGAGACAACCTAAGTGATATGCATGGCAGGGCCAGAGAAATGGGATTTCCCCAGTCTTTTAGAGCAAAGAAGATCAAGAATGAATTCCAGAAATGAACTGATCTTTTTATAATTTTAGACATTAGTTTTGCTTTTATTTGATTATAATTAGACCTTGGTTTTTCACTCCTGGAATTAGAATGTATGTGATTCTAATTGTTTCTCTGATGTTTCTACAAATCGTTAACACTTGGAGAATTTCTAAATTGGTAGGTGAATAGAGCTCAGAATGAGGCAGATCTGAAGTCTGTACTTCTTCAATAAAAACTCCTTTTATTAGTCACTTTTCTATTGATATGCTAATATATCATGACCACAGGAACTTGTAGGAGGAAGACTTTATTTGGGATCATCATCATAATTGGGACCATGGTAGCAGGAATGGCACTGGAGAAGCAGCTGAGAGCTTACATCTCAATCTGAGAACTGAGAGAACACAGTGGGAATGGCATGAGTTCTTTTAAAACCTAACGCCTGGCCCCAGTGAGACACATCCAGCAAGGCCACATCTCCTAATCCTCCCCAAACTGTTTCACCAACTAGAGTCCAAGTATTCAAACAAATGGTACCTTATGGCTATCCTCATTCAAACCACCTTACACTGATGAATCTGGCTTCTGCCTCTCCCTAGTAAGTTAGGTGAGTTACTGATCACTGGAATAGTCTAAATTTGCGTTGTATGATCATGTGAGGATGAAGGAGGTCACAGCATGCCCATCACAAAACATATTCCCATATTTTGAATAAGTTCATAGAAGAAGTTTTCTAACCTAAAGAAAGAGATTCCTATAAAGGTGAAAGAATCATACAAAATATAAGATAGACTGTACTGAAAAGAAAGTCCTTTCACTACACAATAATACTAAACATATATAACAAAGCAAAAGTATTAAAAGCTGCAAAGGAAAAAGAGAAAGTAACATATAAGGGCAGGCCTACTGAAATTCCACACAACTTCCCAAAGGAGACTTTAAAAGTTCAGAGTGCCTAGACAGATGTCCTACAGACTTTAGAAGAACACAGATTCCAGGATATGCTAACTATCAATTATCATCAAACCTTTCAATCATCATAGATGGAGACAAGTTATTCAATGATAAGGTCAAATGTGAACAAAATTATCAACAAATGTAGACCTATAGAAGATTCTAGAAGACAACTCCAACACAAGGAGGTTAACTGTGCCCATGAAAACACAGGAAATAAATAGTCCTACATCAGTAAAACCAAAAGAATGGAAACACACACACACACAGACACACTCAAATGCACTCAAACATACATACATACCAACAGCAAAAACAAAAATAAAATGGCATGTACTAAAAATCATTGGTTATTAATTTCTCCCAATACAATGGACTAAAGTCCTCAATAAAAAGACACAAACTAACAGAATGGATGCAGAAACAGCACTCATTTTTCTGGTGTATCCAAGAAACACACAACAATATCAAAGATAGACATTATCTCAGATCGAAGATTTGGATAAAGGTTTTTCAAGCAAAGGTACTATGGAAGCAAACTGGTATGGCTATTGCAATATTTAGCAAACTAGACATTCAAGCAAATTTAATCAAAAGTAATGAGGAAAAATACTACATTTGCATGCATCAAAGGAAAAGTCCATCAAAAGAACATTTCACTTCTTAGCATTTGTGCCCCAAATACAAAGGCAACCACATTTGTAACAGAAACATTACTAAAGCTTAAATAACATACCAACCATCACACAATGATAGTGGAGGACATCAATTCTCCTGTCTCATTAACAGACAGGTCATCTATACAGAAAATAAGACAGAAATAATGGAGGTAACAGATATTATGACCCAGATAAACCTAAAAGATATCTACAGAACATTTCACCCAAACAAAAAATATATACTTTCCTCTCTGGTTCTCATGGAACTTTCTCCAAAACTGACTATATTGTTGGTCACAATGCAAGGCTCAACAGATACGAGAAAATTGAAATAATCTACTGTATCCTATCAGACCACCACATATTAAAAATGAATTTCAAGAACAACAAAAACAAACAAAACAACAAAAACAGAAAGCTACAAACTCATGCGAACTGAACAACTCTCTATTAATTCATATTAGAAATAATGTAAGGAAATTAAAGACTTCTTAGTGTTCAATAAAATGAATGCACAGCATACCCAAACCTACTGGACACAATGTAATTGGTGATAAGAGGAAAAGAAAGTTCATAGCACTGACTACATAAAGAAATTAGAGAGATCTCACTCATAATAGCAACTTAGCAAATGCAAAAAGCTCTAGAACTAAATGAAGGTATCACACCCAAGAAATAATTCAACTGAGAGCTAAAATCAATAAAATAGAAACAAAGAGGACAATACAAGGAATCAAAACAAAGAATTGGTTCTTTAAGGAGATCAGTAAGATAGATAAATTCTTATCTAAACTAAAAGACACACAGAGACAACATCCAAATTAACAAAATAAAAAACCAAAAGGGGGACATAATAAGAGATACGTAGGAAATCCAAAGAATTATTAGGTCATATTTTAAAAATGTACTGTCCTCCACAAAATTGGAAAATCTTAAAAAAAAAAAAAAGAAAACCAAAGGACAATTTTCTTGAAGGACATTATTTACCAATGTTACGTCAAGACCAGACAAACATTCTATCAGGTAAAAAAAATTCCTAAACAGCTAAGGAAATAAAAGAATACATCCAGCATTTTCCAAGAAAAAACCAAACTAAGCCATACAAAACAAAGTAAGCAAACAACAGCAACAACAAACACCCAAGACCAGAAGGTTTTAGCAAAGAATTCTACCAGACTTTCAAAGAGAAGATAATGCCAATACTTTTAAAATTGTTCCACAAACAGAAACCGAAGAAGCATTCCCCATCATAAAGAGTAGGGAAAAAAGGTCTCTCAATAGTAACTGTAGCACCATAGTTTTCTCTGTGCTCTGCTTACACACATGCGAACTCAGTAACAATTGCAAGGACAATTGCCACTCCCCAATGTTAACTAGGTCACAGGGGACTGTGAGGCATGTCAGAATGTTCTGTGAATGTGAGAAATCATCTCTTCTGTTGTCCAGGGAGGCCTGGAGATCCTACAGAGTGAGTTCTAACCTGGATCCAGCACCAAGAGGATGGTCAGTGCAAAGGAAACATTTCTTCTGGGATTGGAAAGAAGAGTATTCATGGAAGGACTTTGGATTATTCTCACAAATATGACACCACCAGTAAAAGGAAGGCTAGAAGAGCCATAAGGTTCTTTTAAAACTGAGAAATTGCTAAGGACTAGGGACCAGACCGGAAATTGGTCTTGAGAACTATGACAACAAACAGACAAACAAACAAAACAAAAACAAAAACTTGTATAGTCTTAAACAGGAAGTACAAACAGGCAAAAGTCAAAATGATTGGTATTTTATTTTTCACAGTTGAAGGAATCATATGCACTAAACATTAAACTCAAATCTTTATAATATGTTACTTTAGACAACTGTTTCTCACTAATAATTTTCTCCATCTTCCTTCCTTACCTCCTTCGTTCTTTCCTTTCTTTCTTTTTCTTTTCCTTTTATTTTTGAAGGCCATGGGCAAAAATGAAATCCAAATGTTACTGTTATGCTATAGGAACATAGTAATAAAAAGACTCCTAAGGACGCACAGATGAGTGCCTCACTTGGTCATCCTCAGAGAAGCTTCCCTTTGAAGTAGACAGAAACGAATACAGAGCCTCATACCTGGACAATGTGCAGAGAGTGAGAAACTTTGGAGTAGTCAGTCCTAAACAAAATGTCTATGTCAGAATCTTCTCCTTAAGACTCAGGGAGCTGAGCAAAAGAAGATTTGAAAAGATTATAAAACCCACAGGAGACAAATTATACCAAACAAACTTTGTCTTTCACCCAAAACAGGAATAATGCATACATGAAGTCACAGAGACTACAGTGACATCCATAGGGCCTGCACAGGTTCAAGTCAGACCAGCCCCCAGGGTTAAGAAGTTAACATTAATTCCTATCCCTAACCAAGAAGCTTTCACCCATTTGTGAAGGAAAAAATACATTTTTTTCCAATGAAGTCTCATGGGATATAAAAACCACACTTAGGAGTAGGCTCCATAAACAGCAATGGATGATCAACACAACCGGAATTTAATAGGAATTCTTGTAGACTTAAAATCTCACATTACTTTGTTTGAATATTTTTTCTTACTGGTCTCTTGCTTGTATATTATTGTTTGTGGTGTGTGTGTGTGTGTGTGTGTGTGTGTGTGTGTGTGTGTGTGTAGTTTTTTGTTTTTGTTTGTTTGTTTGTTTGCCCTTCCTCTTATTGCTCTCTTTCTTACTGTTGGCTGTTGTTTTGTTTGCATTGACATTGGGTTGCACTATACTGACATACTATGTAGAGTAGACTGACTTTGAATTTTTAGAGATTTGCCTGCATCTGCTTCTCTGGTGATAATATTAAAAGTGTCTTTTCTTGTTAAGGAGCACAGGAAGACAAGCAAATCAAAACTGGGTTTCCTGAACTGTTAGCTTTTTGTTAGCAGATAAACAGTGGAATGTAACAGGTGAGGGTAACTAAACAATACCAAACTGGGTAAAGGTTGGAATCTCTGCTTCTTATAAAATATCTAATGCAGGAAAAAGAAATGAAGGAAACAACATCCATCACAATGGCCACAAAGTACCTGAGGGGGATTACCTCCCCCTGTATATGCTCATAGGGTATTAAGTCTCTTCTTGGTAACCTGCTGTCCTTCCTCTGAGTGCCGCCAGGTCTCCCCCTCCAGGGGACATGGTCAAATATGAGGCACCATAGGGGAGGGGAATAAGGGGAAAATGGGAGGAAGGGAAGAATGGGAGGATACAAGGGATGGGATAAACATTGAGTTGTAACAAGAATAAATTAATAAAAAAGAAACCCATAAAGTATCTTGGTGTAACTCTAACCAACCAAGTAAAAGACTTGTACGAAATAAAAAAAATTCAAGTCTTTGATTAAAGAATTGGAAGAAGTTATCAGTAGATGAAAAGATCTCCCATCCTCATGGATCAGTAGGATTAACATCCTAAAAATGGCCATCTTACGAAAAGCGATCTACAGATTTCAATGTAATTCCCATATGTCAACACACTTCTTTACAGACCTTGAAAGATCAATTATCAGCTTCTTATGAAAAAACAAAGAACTCTGAATACCTAAGAAAATCTTATGCAATAACAGATCTTGTGAATGTATCTCTATCACTGATCTCAAGTTGTACTATAGAGCTTGGTAAATGTCCCCAACCCGCGGGTTCAGTTATTCGTGGAGTGGCGAGGAGGGTCACGACCTGTGAATAAAGCAATGGGCGAGAGAGAGACAGGGGCCCAGGGAAACATTGCTTGTCAAGGGCCGTTTATTGTAAGGGGGTATCCAAATTTAAAGTAAGCTTCTGGGAGGGCAGGCGGTAGGAAGGAATGCAGTGGAAAGTTACAAAATCTTCTGGGCCAGGCCCAAGGGAAGCAGGTGTGGAGTGGGGCGATTATTCAGAAGTTGTGATACACTGAATGGTCTCTTTCTCAAGGTCAGGCTGGATCTTTTGTGGTTGCCAGGCAGAATAATTATCTCAAGTATGCAGACAGCTGTGGCTTTTAGCCAGCAGGGCCTCTCAGCCACTGGGGCAGGTCAGGCAAGGTCCTATGGCTCCTGACAGGTAAACTACATGGTACTGGCATAGAAACAGACAGGTGGATCAATGGAATTGAGTGGAAAACCCAGAAATAAACTCACACACCTATGGACTCTTGATTTTGGACAGAGAAGCCAAAACCACACAATGGAAAAAAGAAAGCATCTTCAACAAATGGTGCTGGTCTAATTGGATGTCTATGTTTAGAAAAAGGCAAATAGATACTTATTCATCATTCTGCTCAAAACTCAAGTCTAAGTGGATTAAAGACCTCAACCATAAGACCAGACACACAAAATCTGTTAAAAGAAAGAGTGGGGAAAAGCCTTGAGCTCATTAGCACAGGAGACAACTTCCTGAACAAAACACCAACAGCTCAAGGTCTAAGATCAGCAATTAATAAAAGAGTCCTCATGAAACTGAAAAGCTTCTGTAAACCAAAGGACACTGTTAACAGAAGAAAACAACAGCCTCCAGACTGGGAAGTGATCTTCCCCAATCCTACAACTGACGGAAGGCTAATACACAAACTATATAAAGAACTCAAGAAATTAAACATCACCAAACCAAATTATCCAGTTAAAATATGGGTACAGAACTAAACAGAAAATTCTCAACAGGGGAATATCGAATGGCCAGGAAACACTTAGAGAAATGCTCAACATCCTTAATTATCAGGGAAATGCAAATCAAAATGATTCTGAGATTGCATCTTACACCTACCAGAAAGCCTAAGATCAAAAATCCAAGTGACAGCACATACCAGAGAGGATGTGGAGAAAGGGGAACACTCCTTCATTGCTGGTGGGAATGTAAACTTGTATAGTCACTTTGGAAATCAATCTGGTGCTTTCTCAGAAAATTGGGAATAGTGCTACTGCAAGACTACTCCTGGGCATATACCTGAAAGGTTCTCCACTGTGCAACAAGGACATTTGTTCAACTATGTTTGTCGCAGCTTTATTCAGAATAGCCAGAATCTGGACACAACCTAGATGTCCCTCAACTGAAGAATGGATAAAGAAACTGTGGTACATATACAAAATGGAATACTATTCATCTCAGCTATGAAAAACAAGGAAACTTTGAAATTTACAGGCAAATGGATGGAACTAAAACCAATCTGCCTGAGTGAGGTAACCCAGACCCAGAAAGACATGCATGATATATATTCACTTATAAGTAGATATGGGCCACACTATAATACACCGACCTAAAGAAGCTAAATAACTAGGAGGGTCCTGGGGAGAATGGATAATTGTCATTCAGAAGGGCTAGGAGAATAGACACCAGAAGCCAATGAAGAGAAGGGAGAATAGAGGTTCTCTAACAGACTTTACCCAGCAAGGGATCCAAGCAATTGCTGAGACTCACAACCAAACTTCTGGGAGGATCACAGGGAGTCTTATTGAAGAGTTGGCGAATAATAGTACCAGCAAGAGACAGGAGCTCCTTGTAAGGAGACAAATGAAGCCAACAAATCTGGCCAGGGCAGGGTGGGGCCTGGCTACCGACTGATGCACCAACCAAGGATCATGCATGGTCAGGACCAAGACGTCTGCAGAGATGTAGTTGATAGGCAGCACAGTTTCCTTGTGGGTCAACTTATGGGGAGTAGGGGCTACCTCTGACATGGACTCTGGTGCCTAGAAATTGATCACTTCCTCCTGGTATGGGGGCCTTACCAGGCCACAAAGGAAGAGGATACAGGCAGCCCATATAAGACCTGATAGGCTGAAGTCAGATGATAGGGGAGGAGGGCTTCCCCTTTCTGAAGACTAGGGGTGGAGGGAAGGGAGGGGAGATAAGAGCAGGGGAGGACAACGAAGGGGGCTACTACGGAATGTAAGGTGAACAAATTAAAAAACAAAAACCTAAGCCAGAGTCTGCCAGATTTTGAAACTTAGAGCCCTGCATCCTTAAGGGGAAAACAAATAAACAAACAAGCAAACAAAAAAGTATACTTTTGTTTTCTCTAAAGTTCAGTCATCTCTTTCCTGGTACTCAAGTTCTTTATCCTTGTCAGGGAACAAGTTTGGTGAACTACTTCATAACTACCAACACCCTGTTAACAGGAGCAGGAAAAGTCACATTATTAAAAATGAGCAAAGTAACAGTGTGTGTAAGGTTGACTAAAGGACAATTTTGATGCATATTTTAGCACAATTGAATCACAGCAAAAATGAAACAGAGTTCTGTGTCATCACATGGAGATGCTTGGTGATACTTTTTAAGCCCTTAGGACCTGGATTTCCATTCGGAGTATATTTGTGAGCCATCGGTGGCTCGGTAATATGATATGACATTTTTTTTTTTAAAGAAGCGTAGGTATTTGCAAGCAAGATTTTCCTGGTGATCAAAAGCTAACTGTGTATTTTAAAAAATGCCCAATTTTATGATAAACTTTACTAGAAAGTAAAACTACATAAGAAATTGAAATAAGAAGGTGAGTTTATTTTCTAAGACAGCACCATTTTAACTGCTGCCTAGTGAATTAATCTCTGACAGCCATTATCATATCCCATCTTCTTTTCCAGAGCAGCTGAAGTAAATGGATAGACTTTCTGCCTTTTAGAGTCTTTGGGCCGAAGCCGGATGACACATGCAATAAACATAAACAGAAAGAAGCCAGATACATGTAGCTCATATACTAGATCCTGTGAGGTAAAGCTGTAAAAGAAGATAAGTTGAAGAAAACAAATTCAATAAGGAAGAGCTTATGTTTCATAAGCAACCCTATGTGGGAAATTAAATACATATAAGTAGATATGAGACAAGAATTGAAAATGCTCTTTGGATATTCCATTCAATATTCCCCATGTCTATAATGATATTCACTGCGGAGCACTTTTATATTTATTATCCAACTTCTTAAATCCTTCAAGTATATTAAAAGATATTTACATATTATACATATTTACAGTTTAACTCCCATGAGGTAGATCCACAAACTTTCTACCAAAATTGAATATCAGTTACCTAAAATTAAACAGCTGTATGGAAAAATGTATTTTTCTTTTGCCTCTTTAATTCCCTTGCTCTGTTTTATTTATAATGTATATAGTTAGTCTTGGCTTCTTTTTCTTCTTCAACCTGACCTTTCTCTTCTCCGTAGCACTCAACTTACAAATAGCTTGATATGAACAGGCAGGGTGCCACATTTTCTGCTTGTCTTTGTCAAGTTCCAAACTCTCTGCTATAAGGCAGTCAGCACTGCTCCTGCCTAACCTCCACAACCACCAGTGTCAGGCACACTAGCTGTATTATACTGAGTCCACCCTGTTGTTCTATAGGGAAGAATCTGTCAGTCTGTGTAGGGCTGGTGCGCACCACCCGTATTCAATGTCCATGGTAAAAATTTTCTACAGTGGAACAGCAGAAATAATCCAGTTCAAAATGACTTAATATTTTTTTATGAATACTTATTCTATTTCATGAAGCAAAACGAAAGATAACCTTGAAGATGACATTTAAATTATTTTTTTACAAAGTGGAGGCTTGTTATTGAAAACTATTACATTAGCTTTTAAAAAAACATCACTACCACACTTCAATGTTAGAGACCAAATGAAATCTTGAAGACAATCATCCCTGTCCCAAATATGCCCGCTCACTAATGCTTAACATATTTTATAGGCCAGTTCACACCTGTGCTCGGATATTTTTAGCTAACCATTCACTTTTTCAGGTTTATTTACTATCCCCTACTTGTCTGTACGCATAAGTATTCTAGCTGTTCAGTCTTTCATTTTGATCAATCACAGTTCTTTTCCCTATAAAATTTCTGAGCTTGCATTTTCTTTGTTCAACTCACTCAAAATGTGCTGAAAATACACATATTAAAATTTTATTTTAATTTTTAGTAAATAGTTGACCTAATTGTTCAATTACAAATACGGTTTATGTGTTAAGTTTTTAAGCTGTTGTATTTTTCTTAAAGAAAGGCCTGCATCAAAGCCTGTGTTGTGGCTGCTACCTGCCTACACTGTTCTCCTTTGTTCCACCTTCCTATTATTCTGCTTTCAAACGTGGGGTACATTTTCCTGGCAGTGTGCATCCACTTCATCATTATGCCAGAAGTGAAACGAGGCATCGGACCTCTCTCCACCGTCAATTTCCCTTTTGTTTTCATTGTGTCCACTCAAATCAGGAGTGGCAGTCCCAAATACAAATAGGATACTATAGCCTTCAAGCCACTATTTAGTCCATAAATGTATTTTCTTAAAGGTGTCGTAATTATTTGTGTCTTCAGACTTGACAAAATAGAAACTCTAGAGTGTCCTTTGAAAACATTTAAATTTTCTTATGAGCTTTGAGCAGTGAATTTTATCCTTTAAAGTTACTACTATGAGAATCCTTATTTGCAGTAGACCCACTCTGTGTGTGCCACTTAAGGATGTTGAAGGTACCAGCTCCAAGCCTCCCTCCATGGTTTCTTGCTGGCCTCACTAATTCACCTCTATGTTTACTATATCTGGGGAAATCTTAGCAGCTCCTCCGATGCCTGGATCTTGAAAACCTAGGAACAATTGTCTGAAGTTGACATTCAAAGTGAACATATATGTGACCCAGAGTCTTTGGGCTTCACATCTGGAAAGATTTCTCTTTTTTTCACATACCCTAATATTTTTTAAGTAGCTCAGTTTTATTTATTTGCATAGTTTTTAGTATGGCTATCCAGCTTACCTGGTGTGAAGAAAAAATAGTTTTTTTTTTGTTTTTGTTTTTGAAGTTCTTTGAGAATGAGTTTTGGTCGTAGATACCGTCTTCCCCAAGCCTTCTCAGGTTCACCTCCTTCCGTACTCACTCAACTCTTGTATTTTTTTCCTAAGTGTTGAAGAGGTACTCTAACAGTACATTAAAATGTAGGCATGGTACTTGCTTGTAATTCTGGCACTGAAGTTGTGGGGGCAGGTGGAGTATAAGTTCAAGGTCATCCTTTGATATATAGCTATGTATCTAATTTGAGACAAACTCTGACAACAATGAGACTTTGTTTAACGTCAAAACAAGTATGGACCCATGCGAGCGAGAGAGCAAGACTACCAAACAGCGACTACATGAACTTTTATCGCATAGTGCACTAAATTTCACTCCAAACTGGTTATAAGTTTGCATGTAGAACTATAAAATGTCATATAAATAAAATGTTTTCAATTTCATCGAAATTAAAGCTTTTACAGATAGATAGATGATTGATACAAAGAATATTATGAAATTATCTTTAATCCTGCTTGACAAATGACATTACAAAAATGAAAAGATAAACTACAAATTAGGAGAAAATACTTGTAGTGTGTATATTGGACAAATGATTTGAGCCTATATTATATAAATAAAACCAATTTTAGAAAAAACAAGAAACAACTAAATCCCATTGTGAAACTAAGCTACCTGGTTGTTTTCTTGTTTTTTTTTTTTTAAATTGGTTTTATTTATATAATATAGGCTAAGTCATTTGATCAATATACACATTGCAAGTATTTTCTCCTAATTTGTAGTTTATCTTTTCATTTTCGTAATATCATTTGCCAAGCAGAATTAAAGGTAATTTCATAGTATTCTTTGAATTATTTAATATATATATATATATGTTTTAAGTTGATAATGACAAGAAGCAATGGATATTGATTTACGTTCAGAATTTTAGACACACCAAGATAGGAAAGATGTTTTCTTTGAGGCTATCAAATACAAATAGCCAAAACACTAAGAATTTAACATTTATATAATTCCTGATTGCATTATGGCTCTTCTTGCTATAGGTAGTTTATTGCATATGTATATAATAATATAAATATATATGCAAAAAATAAAAAATGTAAGAAAATTTTACACTATGGGAATGTAATGAATAATAATTCTTCATACTAATGATGTATACAGCAACCTGGATATAATCTCAAGAAATATTTCATAGAAATTAAAAGTAGCTAGACACAATATTACAAATTAAAAATAAAAGTCTAGCCATTATAATTGCACTTTCCAGGAGTTTTAAAGGCCAGTGAACCAATAGTTATCTTAAAAAAAAAATAGTGCCTGAGAAGTGTATCATTTGGTTTTTCTGTTTGTTTGTTTTATTTTGATACTATTTAATCAACTCTCTATGTTATATTTTACTATATTGTCTTAATCACATTTTAAGAAAGCATGCAAATTATTTGGGGAAGCCACTGAGCTTCTGTGGAATTTACAGAATTCATACTCTGGTAGAGATGAGCTTTTCTACTAACTTTCTTTCACCAGCTTTCTTTGGTCTCTCTTGCAGTTCGCAGGATTATTTTTCTTTGCATCTTGTTGCTTACTCTCACATACATGTCCTCTAAATTCAAAGGTATTTCTCTAAATTCCCACAGACAGTGGGAAGCAGAAAGTTTCTCAATTTCATTGCTTTGTTCAGTTGGAACCTTGAACATCACCAGGTATTCATACTTTAAATTCATTATGATGTGCTTTCTGGAACTTTGCATAGCTGTGAGTTTTCTATCCAATATTTGCACACACTTCTCTTTTCGCATGAATTCTTCTTGTGTTCCTGTTCTTCACACGCTTAGAATTTTCTCAACATCCTCTATAGCTTTCTATGGTAGGTAACTAATTCTGATGGCTATCTTATACTTTGCCTGCACATACAAAAAAAGCCCTGGAGTATCTTAAAAATCAAACATAAAATTACAAACACCACAAAACAAAAACTTAAGACGTACAACTTAAAGAAAGCATGGAAAGAAGCAACTCATCCCTGTGAGTAATCAAAGGTATGCACATTAAACAGTGAGATGTCATACTGGCCTTCTGTAAGAAAAAAAGAAAAGGAAAGGAAAGGAAAAAACCATTGTTTTAAAAGCTACAGGGTAAGAGACTTCTGGCAAGAATGTAAATTGCTTTCTTAAAAAAAAAAAAAAAAAAAAAAAAAAAAAAAAAAAAAAAAAAAAAAAAAGAATGTCTAACACCCTTGTTTAAAGCCTTTCAAGATGTGTTTATCTTTAAGTCACACTTATAACCTCCAATAATATATTTACAAGAATCATGTCTGAGGCACTGCAGTGATGTGTCCTGACTCTAGATGTCTGATGTAGTTATCGTAGCAGGAACTGGAGCATGCCAAAGGAACTCCACAACCATGCCGAAGCTACACAGTGAAGCAGGGACAGCCTTCGTTTAGACCCAGCAGCTCCATGGCCTTGGTTGACACTTTCCTGGAACACATATGCTGCCTGGACATTGACTCCGCACTGATCACTGACTGCAATGCTGGGCATCATTTGTATCATTGACCCTGCTTCCCGATCTGTGGAGATGCTGAAGATGATTAAGTCTGGAATGAATGTGGCTTGTCTGACTTTCTCTCATGGATTTCATGAGGACCATGCAGAGACCATTAAGAATGTACGGGCAGCCACTGAGAACTTCGCATCTGATCCCATCCTCTACCAGCCTGTTGCGGTGGCTCTGGACACAAAGGGACTTGAGATCTGGACTGGACTCACCAAGAGCAGCAGCACTGCAGAAGTAAAGCTGAAGCAGGGAGGCACCCTGAAGATCACCCTTGACCATGAATGTACACATGGAAAGGTGTGATGAGAACATCCTGTGGCTGGATTTCATGAGCATTTTGCAAGGTGGTGGACGTGGGCAGCACGGTCTAAGTGGACAATGGGATCATTTCACTGCAGGTGAAGGAGAAAGGTTTCTGACTTCCTGGTGACAGAGGTGGAGAATGGTGGCTCCTTGGGCAACAAGAACGGGGCGACCCTCCCTGGTGCTGCTGTGAACCTCAGAAAAGGACGTCCAGGATCTGAAGTTTGGAGTGGAACAGGATGTAGGGACGGTGCTTGAGTTTTTCATCTGCAAGGCAGTCGATGTGCGTGAGGAAGGTCCTGGGAGAAAAGGGCAAGAATATCAAGATCGCCAGCAAAATCTAGAACCATGAAGGCGTCCACAGGTTTGATAAGATTTTAGAGGCCAATGACCGGGTTAAGGGTGGCTCATGGGGACCTACGCATTGAAATTCGTGCAAAGAAGGTCTTCCTGGCTCCAAAGATGGTGACTGGACAATGCAACCAAGCCAGGAAGCCTGTTATCTGCGCCACACAGTTGCTGGAGAATACCGCGTCCCATCTGTGCTAACAGTAGTAGTGTAGCCAACGCCGTCCTAGATACAGAAGACTGCATCATACTGTCAGGAGAAACAGCCAAAGAGAAAGACCCTCTGAAGACAGCATACAGTACCTGATTACCCATGTGGTAGAAGCTGCCATCTACTCCTTGCAGTTATTCAAGGAACTCCGCTATCTGGCGCCCATTACTAGGGACCCCACAGAAGCTGCCACTTACAACTCCTTCAGTGTTGCAGTAGGGCTATAATCGTGCTCACAAAGTCTGGCAGCCTCACCAAGTGGCTAGGTACCACCCTAGAGCTCACTTCATCACTGTGACATGCAATCCCCAGACAGCTCGCCAGACCCATCTGTATGGATATCTTCCCCGTCGGGCTGTGTGAAGATGCAGTGCAGGATGCCTGGGCTGAGGATGTTGATCTTCATGTAAACTTGGGCATGAAATTTGCAAGGCCCTAGGCTTTTTCGAGAAGGGAGATGTGGTCATTGAGCTGACGGGCTGACATCCTGGCTCTGGCTTCACCAATAACATGCGTGTACTGCCTGTGCTTTGATGACCCTCTGGAGCCCCTCTTCTAGCTCCTGTTCCATCCAATCCATTAGGCCAGCAATGCTTGTAGTGCTCACTCTGGGTCATAGACTGACTGGCAGTGGTGGGCTGAGACATAGCGGGAAAATAAATGCCTCTGAGACATGGAATAGAGCCCAGCTGTCTACCACACAGCCCTGCCCGAGCCAGGGGTAAAGGAAGAATGCACGATTGGAGAACGTCTGACTTTACCATAGAAGAACAGCAACATCTCTGTGTGCTTTGCTCCTGAGAAGGTTATCCAGAGAACTCCCAGCTCTGGCCTGGGTGACATCAAGAGTAGGGCTTGAGGGCATGGGGCCCAGGGTTCCAGTGTAGATAATCTCTGGCCCTGGCCCTGACTTGACCTTTGGCTTCCCTCACTCCTCATTGTGCACCCCACTCTGCTGTTAATTCAGATACTCCACTCTCCACCTTCTCTTCAGCTCTAGGCCTGTTGCTATAGTGCCCTCCTAAGTGTCAATAAACAGCAGCTGAAGGAATCGGGGGAAAGAATTATGTCTGAACACAAACACGTAGGGCACAGATATTTACCGCAATATTTGTCAAATGACAACACATCTCCATTTCTAGTAATGTTCATAATTGATGCATTGTCTAGCCAATGTTTGACATCATGGAATATATTTAAGGAATATTTCAGGAAGATACCACAATATTCTTTTTTAAATTTAAGTGTACATATAGGAACAGCTCTAGGAATGTATATCAAATCATTGATGTTGTGAAAATGAATATATGCATATTTTGTTTCTTGTATTTTACTGAACATTTAAAAAGGTTTAGAATCCACATACATTATACTAGGTTTGGATTGGTATTCTAGAAGACATAGAATTAACACCCTAATTAATGCTCCATGTGTCTCAGGTTCCTTGCAATTTTTCTTCACTTGGTCTGAATTTCATTCGTCCATATATGACCAATATGCTTTACTTGTCAAATCACCATATGGTTTCTCATGAACCAGTTGTCTCTTCATTAGAACTATTTTGATACTGTACAGCACCTCCACCTTCCAGCTCTATTTTCCTCTATTATTTGTGACACCATCATCCTAAACAGTTGGTCGCATTTAGATCGCTACATACTCCATATTATTGTTACTAATTTCATGCTTTTGAATCTACATTTTTCTTTGATTGTAGTTGTTTGTTTTTGTTGTTTGATTGATTGTTTGTGTTTATGTCAGTGTTCCAGGAATAATACCCATCTTTTATAGCCAATGAACTGCATATTCTACTTGAAATCTAACCTAGTTGTGGACATTTTGTTTTTTTGAACTTCCATAATATTCCAATCATGCATTTATGAAATTGTTCTCTTATGATAACTAATAGTAATTGAGAAATATTTGCTGTTGAAGTCCAGCCTTAGGCCATGGTGATCTGATAGGATACAAGGTATTATTTCAATCTTCTTGTATCTGTTGAGGCTTGCTTTGTGACCTACTATGTGATCAATTTTGGAGAAGGTTCCATGGCATGCTGAGAAGAAGATATAATCCTTTGTGTTTGGGTGAAAAGTTCTGTAGATATATGTTAGATACATTTGATTCATGACATTGGTCAGTGTCATTATTTCTAGGTTTAGTTTCTATTTCAAAGACTTATCCTTCAGTGAAAGTGGGGTGTTGAAGTCTCCCACTATTAATGTGTTGGGATCGATATGAGGTTTAAGCTTTGTTAATAGTTCTTATACAAATGTGGGTGCCCTTGTATTGGGAGTGTAGATGTTTACAATTGTGATGTCATCTTGGTTGACTTTACCTTTAATGAGTATGAAGTGACCTTCTTCATCCTTTTGATTAATTTTTGTTGTAAGTATTTTATTAGATATTAAAATGGCTACACCAACTTGCTTTTTGTTTCTGTTGCTTGGAATACCTTTTTCCAGCATTTTACCCTGAGGCAATGTGTATCCTTGTGGCTGAGATGTGTTTCTTGAATGCAGAAGAATGTTGGGTTTTGTTTATGCATCTGTGGTCTCTTAGGGTTTGCAGAACCTCTGTCCAGGACCTTTGGCTTTTATAGTCTCTGCTGAGAAATCAGATGTAATTCTGATAGGTTTACCATTATATGTTACTTGGCCTTTTTCTCTTGCTGCTTTTAACATTTTTTCTTTGTTCTGTATATTTTTGTTTTGATTATTATATGATGGGAAGATTTTGTTTTCTGGTCTATTCTCTTTGGTGTTCTGTAGGCGTCTTGTATGTTTATAAGCATCTCCTTCTTTAAATTGGGGAAATTTTGTTTTATGACTTTGTTGAAAATATTTTCTGGGCCTTGGAATTGGGTGTCTTCTCTTTCCTCAGGTTTTGTCTTTTCATGGTGTTTTTGATTTCTTGGATGTTTTGTGTAGAGAATTTTTCAGATTTAGCAATTTCTTTGATGGTTGTTTCAAGATCTATGTTTATATCTTCTAGTCCTGAGATTCATTCCTCCATTTCTTGGATTCAGGTTGAGAAGCTCACTTCTATGTTGCTTACTTTCTTCTCTAAGGTCTATCATTCTCATCTTTCTTCTGTCTGTCCCTTTATCATTGTTTCCATTTTCCTTTTCAGTTCTTGAACTGCTTTATTGATTTCCTTCCTCTGATTGTTTAATTTTCCCGAATTTCTTCCATTGACTTGCTATAGGCCTCTTTTATGTCTTCAACCTGTTTGGTTGCATCTTCCTGCATTTGTTCACAGATTTTATTCATTTCTTCCATTATCATCTTCATTACTAAGAATTTGAGGTCATTTTCTTGTATTTTGATTATGTTTGAGTTCTCAGGGTTGCTTTCTTTGGGATAAATGGCATCTGGAGATGACGAATTGTTTTGGTTTTTGTTGTTTGTGTTCTTACACTGGACTTTAGTCTTCTTGTTGTCGTCTCTGATGTTGGGAGGTAGCTTCGGGTATCTTTCACTGGTCTTTGAGAATGGATAATTGGTGAGTGATTATAGGTTGAGTGCCCTTGCCTGTGGGGAACAAAGAATTCTTCCATGGAACAGGCAGGTGACCTGGTTTCTGCTCCAGGAGACTTTGCTCTACACTTTCAGTTCCACACTGGGTCAGCACAAGTAGGCTTCTGCCTGATCCCATTCAGATTGTACTACTGAGGTAGTTTAGTCCTGATGAGTTGTGGCTGCTGTTTAGGTTTCCGTCCTGATCCATCAGGGTTGTCCAGCATCTCCCAAGTATGTGGGAGACTGACTAGGATGGGTTTTATCTGTCTAATTGTGCAGGCACATTCTGCTTTGGCCAGTAGCTAGGTTCCTGGTCTGATCCATTTAGATAGTGCAATTTGGCGGTTCAGACCTGCTGAGTAGTGGCTGCTATTTAGATTTCTGTCCTGATCCCAAGAGCGTGGTGAACCCTGACAGGCTGTGGAGACTGGCTAGGCTGGGTTTTATCTGACCAATTGTGCAGGCGCAGGCCACTGTGGCCAGTATCTAGGTTCTTGCCTGGACCTCTTTAGATAGCTCAAGTGTGGCAAAGTGGACCAGTTGCATTGGGGCCACTGTTTAATTTTCTGTCCTGACCCTTCAGGGTTCCCTAGCCTTTTCCAAGATAGTGAGAGACCCTGCAATGCCATATAGCCTGGCCTGGCCTGGTTTTAACCGCCCAATTGTACAGGCAAGGACCCCTGTGGCCAGTAGCTAGGTTCCTGTCTGGTCACATTCAGACCGAGCTGCTGTGGCTGGGTAATGTGTTCACAGCTGCCTGGGCTTCTCTGGGACCCCTGGGGCTTTCTGTGGACTAGCATGGAGTGAGTAGTGGGGGTGGGGGCGGTCTGTGAACAGATCCACCCATTGTCCTGAGATTTCCCTAGGCCAAGAGCTCTGGTGTTTTACCGTCCCAAACACCGAGTTCAGGTTATAGAGCCCAGCCGCAGTTTGTGGGCGGGTTCCAGTCCGGCCTCTGGGGACTGGTCTCAGGTCCTCTGTGGGCCATTGGTTGGTCTGGGGCCAGGCCCACCTGTGGTCTGCACTGCGCAGGAACCCACTCACCTAGTATTCTCCAGTTCTTGCAGTCTGTGTCTCCCAGTCAGGTTCCTGGTCTTCGTGAGGTAGATCAGATACATTTCATGACTGGTGCTGCCATCTTGGAATCTCTGCCACCCCCACCCCCTGCCTGAAACATTGTTTAATAGGATGAAATTGTCTATTTGTGACAGTGTCAGTGCTTAAACATGTTAAAGATACTCAAACCATATGTGACAAAACGGGGTATATATAATTCTAGAGTAGAAATCAAGAATGTAAAACTTTATATAAAGATGAAAAAAGTAACTGGATAGCATAAGAGTACAATGTGCATGTAGCACACTCAAAGCTCTGAATTCAATCCCAGCGCAAAAATAAAAGTGGGAGAGTGAGAACAAGAAAGAACAGGAGACAAACGAGACCAAATACATAGGAACAATAACATAGTAGACCCAGCATTTAGATAAATCAAAAAGTAAAATAAAATGTAATTTAAAAGTCAGTATTCTTATTCTAATCATGATAGCCTTTGTCAATGAGTTTCCATAGAATGGAATGAGCCAGAGGGTCAAATAAAGAAGTCAACAAGAAGAAATGTAAATATGAAATCATTAACAAATATTTCTTTAAATAACAAAGTTGTGGGCCAGATGCATGGTTTGGTGGTAATTCTGGTGACCTACATACATGTCTCTCAATTCAATGCACAACCTATCACCCCTTTCCAAAACAGACCAGAAGTTCATTAATTTCTTTTGAATATCTCATCCCTAAAGAAGTATAAGGTAACATTTCTGAGACATAGAGAAGGTGATAAAGAGAATTCTCCTTCTATCATTTGGCAATGGGTTAGATTTTCTTTCTTCTAGTACTTGAAAAGATCAGATAAAATATGCAGCTAAGGTTTATTGAAAAAAGTATTGCCTTTCAATAGAAAATAAACTGTCCATTGGCTAGATCTGAACAGGGGATCTTGGTTCACTGCATGCATTGTCCTTGGGTGGTACAAGAGTTTATGAATGCCCTCCCCCCTGGGTCCAGATCAGTCAGCCTTGATGATCTCCTTGTAGGGCTCCTGAACACACCAGGTTCTTTCATCCTCACATTCTTCCACATGGAAATAAAATATTCTATGCTTTCTAGAAATATATTCATTTCATCAATATGGATCAACTTGCTAAAAATTAAGTGAGGCAATATGCAATGTAACCACTGGGCAGAAAGATGTGTTTCAGATCTAAACATTCTTGACATTTTCACCAGCTAAGGAATTACTCTTCACACTGTGATTAAGTTACTTAGTGCTTCAATAAAAACAGCTGCTGGTTTTCCTTCTCAAGGTCTGTATTTTAAAATTATAAGTGCAGCAAGATTTGCAAATGCTTTGTATTTTCATTTGGAATTTCCTTTCTAAAACATCTGTTCATGTTTGTTTGTATGTGTAGCAATGTTTTCTGTATGTGTGCTTATATGCCTAAGTATCATGATATCTGAGTCTAGAGGAAGGCACCAGATTTCTCAGAACTAAAATTATAGACATTTATGATCTGTCATGTGTGTGAAAATTCAACCTGGGTCTGCAGATACAGCAAGTGCTCTTAACCAGTGAGAAATTTCTCCAAATTCTCCTTTTTAAGCTTACTGAGAGTTTGGATAAAAGGTAGGTATTTTAGATATTTGTTTAAGGTGCCAAGTGTTACATAATTTCATTTTAGTCCAATGGTGAAGGTATGCCCTTAATAAAATAATATACACAATTAGCATATTAACTTGTTCTCTCAATAAAGTAAGATACAATTACCCAGAGTTGTCTGCAATGTCATTCATTTCTCTAGAAATAAACACTGGTTTGATTTTTGAAAACTACAAAAAAAAAAAAAAAAAAAAAAAGACGAAAAAGGAAAACCACAACCAACTCACATCTAAAAAATCCAAATCTCTGAAGATTTAGGCAGGAGGTGTTCAAGTTCAAGGCCAGTCTGAGGTACATCAAGAGACCCAAACTTAACAAAAGTAGACATTTCTATTTGGAAATTTTATGTAAGATTCACGGCTGTCATTTTTACTTAGGTATGTTATATGTAGTTTTTATTTTATTTTTTGCTTTTCAATTCACTATACCAGTCTTTCTATTTCTTGACACCATCTTTGACATATATTATCATTTTTATTGCTGCATACTATACATTTGGTGTTCTTCATTTATTCCTTGACCAAATATATGCCATTCTGTCACTTATTTCCTGTCTTCCTATTCAGAGCAGATATGTTTACCTGAAAGAGACCCCCTCACACACACAAATTCAGGGCTATTGCTTCCTTCTAGAAGGGAAGAAGTAGGATCATTAGACCCTTGCCTGATATTCTAGTTGCTCGCTCCCTCCACCCCTTCCAGCTGTATGCCCTTGGGAGGTAGGAGATTTTCTAGGGTTCAGACATCAATGGAGTTGTGAGTGATCTGTGGTGGAGTGGTACATTGGGGTAATACAGTATCAGAATGTAAGGCCCTAAGCTCCTGTAAGGATTCTCCAGTCTTTTCTTTGTTTAAGCATGCAACAGTTGGATAGAAGAGTTTTCTCTTTTTAGTGTCCTCTATGGAGTAAAGAGACATCGCTATGCATCTTTCCAGGAAGTATTATATAACAGGCATTTATAAAAGTGCTCAAAGTATGCTACTCTATTCTCTTATTCTGAATATAGCTTAAAAATTATCTGTTTCTTCTCATAAAGTACTAGTCAGCTCACAATTCCAACAAAATACCACAGACTGATTGTTATAAACAATAAACTCTGCAACACCTTAAGAAGGTAGAGAACATAAATATCTCTAGAGAATAGACATGTACATCTACAGATCTAGTTTCTGATTAGAATGCTCTTTCTTATCTGCTGATGCCTGAATTCCTCCCAGTCAGAGACAAAGGTGAATTAAATATTTATTTTATTTTTATAAATAGGTTAATTCCACAGTAGTAAGATTATGTCTTAAAGCCCTGTTTCTTCTCAGCATTCCATTAAGATATAGGGTTTTCTAGTAATCCACATGGTGTCTTAGGAGGTTACTGGGATTAGGGTTTTATTAAAGGTCATGAGAAAGTGGGTTTATTCTCTTTTACATTACTATGTATGGCCATATCACTCCACCATCTAAAGCAAGCAGCAACAGGACATCTTCTTGTAGGCAGTGAACAGCTGTTGCAATACACAACCTGTCTTACTTTAGATTAGTCTTCTCAACCTAAGAATCATGACAAATATATGTCTGTTTTATAAATAATTTGGCTTGCAATTTTCCACTATATCCTAAGCAATCTAAAGCAGGATTTAAAACTAGATTTTTCATATTCAAAAAACCACACAGATGAATTCTCTAAATAAGTTATATTATTATCCTTATTTCACAGTTAAGACAAAAAAAATCTGAAATGATTTCTTCTGGGTTACATCACCAGAAGATGTAAATAAGGATTCTATCCTAAGAAATCTGACTCTAGAACTATGCATTTATCTAGCAACCTACTTCATTTTTTTTTCTTGCTTCCAGAAATGATTTAACAATGGAGAATAAGTCATTGAGATTGTCTGAGCACAGCAGCATAGCTCATGGAGTCTTAGGAATTATATAAAAAGATACTCATATATTGAGTGGTTTTCAAAAGCCTCACACATTGAAGATCTATGAGTAAAATTCACTATGTTTTTAAAAAAAGAGATTAGATTACAGGACAAGGTTTGATCAGAAATTATTCTTTTTAAGTAAGATTTGTACTTGGTCCTCAAGTCTTATATTCTTGATGTAAGGAGCCAGTTTCCTTTTATGTGATGCAGTTTAATAAAGGACAAGAAGATGTGTTTAGTTCCCAGGAATAGTGCCACAATACAGCTGTACATCATTGCTCTCATATGAGCACAAATGTTTTATCTATGATTCATTCTAGGATAGGTAAAAAACAGGTCATAAATTTGATAGGTTGGAGGGTGCACAGAAGAAGTTGAAGGTGAAGAGAGAGGGATGGAAATTATGTAACTATGTATTCATGTATGACATTCTATAGAAAATTTTTAAATTAACAATGAAGTGATTAAAGACAGCTCACTTTGGCTTCTAACCTCCAAGATCATGTATACAAGCACCTAGTCAAAACCCAGAACAGAATATATTGAAAATAGATATAACACTTAGGTACAACATGCAATCTATGTTCACATGATGGAATAAGTACATATGTAGTACTATGTAGGTATAAATATACCTATGATATAATAAAAGTGTCTTTAGGAGGCAAAACACTCTAGTGGCTTTGAAGGATTCTATGTATATCATGGAAGTTTTGAGAACCTGTGTAAACTCAGTCTGGTGAGATAACAGTAGAAACAAAGCCTGAGTTTCCCCAAACAAGTAACTCATCATGGCCATGTCATGGTCAGCCTTTGTGGACTCCACATTTGCTTTCCCATTCACGGCCATGTAACCTTGAGCAAGTGACATAGGATGCTATGATGCATAAAGTGTCAGGAGTAACAATGCTGCCTCTTAGGCCTGGTGTGATTATCCTACCAATGAATGTGCATGAGGGCCCAGAACAGTCTGATTCAAAGATTACTCTTCAGAGTGTCAGGCATTGGCCCCATCTATAACCCATCTCAAGGTCTCTTGTCTGTGTGCCGGCTTCCTAAAACTGTGTCTGTGCTTTACATCTTGGTTAGACTTATATCCTTGCAATTGCATTTTGTCATGAAAGAATCATTGTCTGACTTCTTAGAATAAGTTGGGGATGTTCCGTGACAACATACTCTGGAGAACTGTTATGTATGCATGTGTGGCAAGAAAAAAAAGTCTCTATCTATTGCATTCTGGAATCAGGTCAAAATTAGAAAATAAAATAGTAGTTATTGGCACAATTATTTTCGAGTGTGGCTGATAACTCATATTTGGAGGCAGTGAGCATTAGGAATGCTCAAGCCCCTTTAGAAACCCCCCATCGTTCTCATTAAAAGCCTAGACTACTGCATTGTAGTTAGAGAATAAAGTTGTATTTGAAGTAAAGTTTAATTTTTTTTTTTTCTTTTTAAAATTTTTTTTTTTATTAATTTATTCTTGTTACATCTCAATGTTTATCCCATCCCTTGTATCCTCCCATTCCTCCCCCCCCCCCATTTTCCCATTATTCCCCTCCCCTATGACTGTTCCTGAGGGGGATTACGTCCCCCTATATATTCTCATAGGGTATCAAGTCTCTTCTTGGCTACTTGCTGTTCTTCCTCTGAGTGCCACCAGGTCTCCCCCTCCAGGGGACATGATTAAATGTGAGGCACCAGAGTACGTGAGAAAGTCGTATCACACTCTCCACTCAACTGTGGAGAATATTCTGACCATTGGCTAGATCTGGGAAGGGGTTTAAAGTTTACCTCCTGTATTGTCCTTGGCTGGTGCCTTAGTTTGAACGGGACCCCTGGGCCCAAATCTGCCTATCATATTGTTCTACTTGTAGATTTCTAGGACCCTCTGGATCCTTTTATTTTGCTGTTCTCCCATGCGTCTCTCATTTAGAGTCCCAATAGGATGCCTTCCCCTCTGTCCCAGTTTCCTGGTAAGTGAAGGCTTTCGTGGGACATGCCCCTTGGGCTAGTATGCAGATATAAGTGAGTATATACCATTTGATTCTTTCTGCTTCTGGGTTAACTCACTCATTATGATCATTTCTAGCTCAATCCATTTATCCACAAATTTCGGGAATTCCTTGTTTTTAATAGCTGAGTAGTATTCCATAGTGTATATGTACCACAGTTTCTTTATCCACTCTTCTACTGAGGGACACTTAGGCTGTTTCCATGTTCTGGCTATTATGAATAAGGCTGCTATGAACATGGTTGAGCAAATTTTCTTGTTGTGTGCTGGAGCATCTTCTGGGTATATTCCAAGGAGTGGAATAGCTGGGTCTTGAGGAAGCCCTATTCCCATTTTTCTGAGATAGCACCAGATAGATTTCCAAAGTGGCTGTACTAGTTTGCATTCCCACCAGCAATGAAGGAGTGTTCCTCTCTCCCCACATCCTCGCCAGCATGTGGTGTCGCTTGAATTTTTGATCTTAGCCATTCTGATGGGTATAAGATGGAATCTCAGAGTTGTTTTGATTTGCATTTCCCTGATGACTAAGGAGGTTGAGCATTTCTTTAAGTGTTTCTCAGCCATTTGATACTCCTCTGTTGAGAATTCTCTGTTTAGTTCCAAGCTCCATTTCTCAATTAGGTTATTCGGTTTGGTGGTGTTTAATTTCTTGAGTTCTTTATATATTTTGGATATTAGACCTTTGTCAGATGTAGGGTTGGTGAAGATCTTTTCCCAGTCTGTAGGCTGTCGCTTTGTTCTCTTGACAGTGTCTCCTGCCTTACAGAAGCTTCTCAGCCTCATGAGGTCCCATTTATTAATGGTTGACATTAAGGCCTGGGCCGTTGGTGTTCTGTTCAGGAAGTTGTCTCCTGTGCCAATATGTTCCAGGCTCTTTCCCACTTTTTCTTCTAAGTGGCTTAGTGTCTCTGGTTTTATGTTGAGGTCTTTAATCCACTTGGATTTGAGTTTTGTGCAAGGTGACAAATATGGGTCCAGTTTCATTTTTTTACACATAGACCTCCAGTTAGACCAGCACCATTTGTTGAAGATGCTATCCTTTTTCCATTGAATGGATTTGGCTTCTTTGTCAAAAATCAAGTGACCATATGTGTGTGGATTCATATCTGGGTCTTCGATTCGATTCCACTGATCAACCAGCCTGTTGCTGTGCCAGTACCATGCTGTTTTAAGTACTATTGCTTTATAGTACAGTTTGAGATCAGGTATGGAGATTCCTCCGGAGCATCTTTTATTGTACAAGATTGTTTTAGCTATTCTGGGTTTTTTGTTTTCCATATGAAGTTCAGAATTGAACTTTCAATGTCTTTAAAAAATTGTGTAGGTATTTTGATAGGGATTGCATTGAATCTGTAGATTGCTTTTGGTAGGATGGCCATTTTTACTATATTAATTCTCCCGATCCATGAGCAAGGAAGATCACGCCATCTTCTCAGGTCATCTTCAATCTCTTTCTTCAGAGTTTTGAAATTTTTTTCATACAAGTCCTTCACTTGCTTAGTTAGGGTAACTCCTAGATATTTTATATTGCTTGTGGCTAATGTGAAGGGTGTGGTTTTCCTAATTTCTTCCTCTGCAAGCTTGTCATTTGTGTATAGGAAGGCTACAGACTTTTTTGAGTTAATTTTGTATCCAGCCAATTTGCTGAAGGTGTTTATCAGCTTTAGGAGTTCTCTGGTGGAGTTTTGAGGGTCACTTATGTACACTATCATATCATCTGCAAAGAGGGATAATTTGACTTCCTCCTTTCCCATTTGGATACCCTTGATCTCCTTTTGTTGTCTTATTGCTCTGGCTAGAGCTTCGAGTACTATATTGAAGAGATATGGAGAGAGTGGGCAGCCTTGCCTTGTTCCCGATTTGAGAGGAATTTCCTTGAGTATCTCACCATTTACTTTGATTTTGGCTATTGGCTTGCTGTATATAGCCTTTATTATGTTGAGGAAAGTGC
Organism: Acomys russatus; assembly: GCF_903995435.1. Classification (NCBI taxonomy): domain Eukaryota; kingdom Metazoa; phylum Chordata; class Mammalia; order Rodentia; family Muridae; genus Acomys; species Acomys russatus. The sequence continues at coordinate 41,656,211 of NC_067160.1, read as the reverse complement.
CTTGTATCCCCGATCTCTCTAAAACTTTAAACATGAATGGGTGTTGAATTTTATCAAATGCTTTCTCTGCATCCAAGGAGATGATCATGTGGTTTTTTATTTTCAGTTTGTTTATATGGTGGATTACATTGATGGATTTCCGTATATTAAACCATCCCTGCATGCCTGGAATGAAGCCTACTTGGTCATGATGAATGATATCTTTGATGTGCTCCTGTATTCGTTTTGCAAGTATTTTATTTAGTATTTTTGCATCTATGTTCATAAGAGAAATTGGTCTGAAATTCTCTTTCTTTGTTGAGTCTTTGTGAGGTTTAGGTATCAATGAGACTATGGCCTCATAGAATGAATTTGGTAATTTTCCATCCATTTCTATCTTTTGGAGTAGCTTGAAGAGTATCGGTATTAGCTCGCCCTTAAAGGTCTGGTAGAATTCTGCACTGAAACCATCTGGCCCTGGGCTTTTTTTGGTTGGGAGACCATCGATGATTGCTTCTATTTCTGTAGGGGAAATGGGACTATTTAACTTGTTTATCTGTTCTTCATTCAACTTTGGCAAGTGAACTTGATCAAGAAAATCGTCCATTTCCCTTAGATTTTCAAATTTTGTGGCGTATATGCCTTCAAAGTAGGATCTTATGATTCTTTGAATTTCTTCAGTGTCTGTTGTTATGTCTCCCTTTTCAGTTCTGATTTTGTTGATTTCAATACTGTCTCTCTGCCTTTTAGTTAGTTTGGCTAATGGTCTGTCTATCTTGTTGATTTTCTCAAAGAACCAGCTTTTGGTTTTGTTGATTCTTTGGACTGTTTTCTTAGTTTCTAATTTGTTAATTTCAGCCCTGAGTTTGATTATTTCCAGGCGTCTACTCCTCTTGGGTGTTTCTGCTTCTTTTTTTTCTAGGGCTTCCAGTTGTGTTGTTAAGATGCTTATGTGCGATGTTTCCAATTTCTTTTTAAAGGCACTTAGTGCTATGAATTTTCCTCTTAGCACTGCTTTCAATGTATCCCACAAATTTGGGTATGTTGTTTCTTCATTTTCATTGAATTTCAGAAACTCCTTGATTTCTTTCTTTATTTCTTCCCTGACCCAGGTGTCATTTAGCAGAGAGTTGTTTAGTTTCCACGTACGTGTAGGCTTTTTGTTATTTCTGTTGTTGTTGAATTGCAGCCTAAGAGCATGGTGATCTGATAGGATACAAGGTATTATTTCAATCCTCTTGTATCTGTTGAGGCTTGCTTTGTGACCTACGATGTGATCAATTTTGGAGAAGGTTCCATGGGGTGCAGAGAAGAAGGTGTATTCTTTCTTGTTTGGGTGAAAGGTTCTATAGATATCTGTTAGATCCATTTGACCCATGGCATTGGTTAATGATGTTATTTCTCGGCTTAGTTTCTGTTTCAATGACTTATCCTTCAGTGAGAGTGGGGTGTTGAAGTCTCCCACTATTATTGTGTGGGGATCGATGTGTGGTTTAAGCTTTTTTAGGAGATCTTTAACATATGTGGGTGCCCTTGTATTGGGAGCATAGATGTTCAGAATTGTGATGTCATCTTGGTTGACTTTACCTTTGATGAGTATGAAGTGTCCTTCCTCATCCCTTTTGATTAATTTTGGTTGAAAGTCTATTTTGTTCGATACTAAAATGGCTACACCTGCTTGCTTCTTGTGACCATTTGCTTGGAATATTTTTTTCCAACCTTTTACCCTGAGGTAATGCCTTTCATTATGGGTGAGATGTGTTTCTTGGATGCAGAAGAATGTTGGGTCTTGTTTATGTACCCATTCAGTTAGTCTGTGTCTTTTTATTGGAGAATTGAGGCCATTGATGTTGAGAGATATTAATGACCAGTGACTGTTAAGAGTCTTAATTTTGATGTTGTTTCCAGTCGAGCGTTTGTGTAGTTGTGTTTTTGCCATGGGATAGTTATCTATTTCCCGGGTAGTTTTGGTTGTAGCTTGACCCTTTGGGATGGAGTTTTCCTTCTAGTACCTTCTGTAAAGCTGGGTTTGTGGATAGGTACTGTTTGAATTTGTTTTTGTCATGGAATATTTTGTTTTCTCCATCAATGGTTATTGATAATTTTGCTGGGTAAAGTAGTCTGGCCTGGCATCTGTGTTCTCTTAGGGTTTGCAGGATCTCTGTCCAGGCCCTTCTGGCTTTTATGGTCTCTGCTGAGAAGTCAGGTGTAATTCTGATAGGTTTACCATTAAATGTTATTTGGCCCTTTTCCCTTGCAGCTTTTAATATTTTTTCTTTGTTCTGCATGTTTTGTGTTTTGATTATTATGTGGCGGGCAGTTTTTCTTTTCTGGTCAATTCTATTTGGTGTTCTGTAGGCCTCTTGTATGTTTATAGGCATCTCTTTCTTTAGATTGGGGAAATTTTCTTCTATGATTTTGTTGAGAATAGTTTCTGGGCCCTGGAGTCTGATGTCTTCTCTTTCTTCAATGCCTATTATCCTCAGATTTCTTCTTTTCATGGTGTCCTTAATTTCTTGGATGTTTTGTGTCAGGAGTTTTCCAGATTTGGCATTTTCTTTAATGGTTGATTCAATATCTGTGATTGTATCTTCTAGCCCTGAGATTCGTTCTTCCATCTCTTGGATTCTGTTAGAAAAGCTCACCTCTGTGTTGCTCGCCTTCTTCTCTGAGGTCTCCCGTTCTCGTTTTTCTTCTGTCTGTGTGTTTATCATTGAATCCATTTTCATTTTCAGATCTTGAACTGATTTTTTGATTTCTTTCATCTGATTTTTTGTATATTCCTGAGTTTCTTCCATTGCCTCTTTATAGGTCTTCAGAGCTTGAACCGTTTTATTTATTTATTTCATCTGGTTGTTTGCATTTTCCTGCAATTTTTCCAGTTCCACTCTATGTGCTTCTTTTATGTCTCTCACCTGTTTGTCTGCGTCTTCCTGCATTTGATTACGAATTTTATTTGTTTCCTCCATTATCATCCTCATTACTAAGGATTTGAGGTCATTTTCTTGTATTTCCGTTGTATTTGAGTTCTCTGGGTGGTTTTCTTTGGGATAGCTGGAAACTGGAGACACCATGTTGTTTTGGGGTTTTTTGCGTATGCTTTTTCGTTGTCCTTTAGACATCTTGCCGTCTTTGTTTTTGTTGGGTAGCTTCCAGAGTTGAATGGAGGGTGTCTGACGATAGATTCACTTGTTTTCTTACGATTTCCCTAGGCTGCGAGCTCAAAGCTTCACTGGTGTGGATGTTAGGAGGTTAGCCCTGTTGTTCTGGTCTCTCACAGCCAGTGATCCTCAGTCCCCCTCTGCTGTGGATCCTGCAATTGTTCTGGGTCTCTGAATGAGCGTTGGGTCAGGCCAAGGTATCCACAGCCTTCTGTGTTCCCTGCCAAGTCCAGCCAGGAGCACTGGGACCGAACCACGGGCAGAACTCAGCTAGATTCTCAGGGCCTGAACCGTCTGCCAAGCTCAGCTAGGGATTTTGGGCCCAAAATGCACATAGGGTCCAGCCAGAATTTTTGGGCTGGGACTACGCACCAAGCTCCACTAGGGCCTTTTGGCCCAAAGTGCATGCTGTGGTCAGTTATTGACTCAGGGCCCGAACTGACCACCAATCTCAGCCAGGAATTCTGGATTCAAACTGCACACTGTGTCCAACCAGAGTCTTAGAGCTGGTGGAACCGAGAGCTCTGTTCAGCCTGTGCCACAGCAGGAGAACTGCGGCTGCTCTGAGTTAGCTACAGTGGTGGAACAAGTGCTCCGCCCAGACTGTGTCACCGCAGGGGAGCTGCCGCTGAGCTGAGGTGGTGCCTAGGATAGAACCGAGCACGTCAGCAAGCCTGCGCCACAGCAGGAGAACTGCGGCTGCTCTGAGTTAGCACCAGTGGTGGAACAAGTGCTCCGCCCGGACTGTGTCACCACAGGGGAGCTGCCGCTGAGCTGAGGTGGTGCCTAGGATAGAACCGAGCACGTCACCAAGCCTGCGCCACAGCAGGAGAACTGCGGCTGCTCTGAGTTAGCGCCAGTGGTGGAACAAGTGCTCCGCCCGGACTGTGTCACCGCAGGGGAGCTGCCGCTGAGCTGAGGTGGTGCCTAGGATGGAACCGAGTACGTCACCAAGCCTGCACCACAGCAGGAGAACTGCGGCTGCTCTGAGTTAGCGCCAGTGGTGGAACAAGTGCTCCGCCCTGACTGTGTCCCCGCAGGGGAGCTGCCGCTGAGCTGAGGTGGTGCCTAGGATGGAACCGAGCACGTCACCAAGCCTGCGCCACAGCAGGAGAACTGCAGCTGCTCTGAGTTAGCGCCAGTGGTGGAACAAGTGCTCCGCCCGGACTGTGTCCCCGCAGGGGAGCTGCCGCTGAGCTGAGGTGGTGCCTAGGATGGAACCGAGCACGTCACCAAGCCTGCGCCACAGCAGGAGAACTGTGGCTGCTCTGAGTTAGCGCCAGTGGTGGAACAAGTGCTCCGCCCGGACTGTGTCACCGCAGGGGAGCTGCCGCTGAGCTGAGGTGGTGCCTAGGATGGAACCGAGCACGTCACCAAGCCTGCGCCACAGCAAGAGAACTGCAGCTGCTCTGAGTTAGCGCCTGTGGTGAAACCAAGTGCTCCGCCCAGACTGTGTCACCGCAGGGGAGCTGCTGCTGAGCTGAGGTGGTGCCTAGTGTGGAGCAGCGTGCTCAACTAAGCCTGCGCCACAGCAGGGGAGCTATGGCCACGCTGAGTTAGTGCCTCGGGCAGAATTGCTTGCTGGGCCGGGCCAAAACCCGGGACTCTGGGGCCGAACTGTCCGCCGAGTCCAGTCTGGGTCCAAAGGCTCCACGCGACCCAAATCCTGCCCCGAGTCCCCTCTCCCGCAGCAACTCCCACCAGCCACCACACCAATCGCCTCCACCGGAAGGCTATGAGCTGCAAACCTCAGCCGCCGCTGTTGGTGCCGCTGGTGCTGCTGCCTCTGCCGCTGCCGCTCCGATCAGAGAAAAACCACACTCCTCCCGTGTGCAGGGGCACGCAGGTCCTCCGCACCCTGGTCCCTCCGAACCGTGGAGCACTCCTGCTGCCGTGATGTTCGGACCTCGGTGTTCCTGGCTCAGAAATCTGTGCAATTCCCTGAATTGTTCACTGGAGCCTCCAAACGCGGTCCACACTGCTCGCCGCCATCTTGGATCTCCTAAATCTGAAGTAAAGTTTAAATAAATTCAAGAGTTTCAAAAGAAAACAAACAAACCAAAAAAAAAAAAAAAAAAAAAAGTAAAAATTCTAAAGCTCTCTAAGGTTTATATACTTTATATCTATTGTTCTGTAATTTACATGATCAAAGTATTGTAATATTTGACATTCTCACTTAACTTACATATAGCGGTGTATAACCTCATTAATACTATACTTAACCGAACAATCTCGCAGAAGAAAAATGCTACTTCATTTCATATTTAATTATAATTTTTTTCATTTTTTTCGTTGTAGTCTTAACAAGTTTCAGTAACTTGTAATAGCTATTTTTTTTTAATTTCATAATATGCTGGGTGATATCATTTTTCCATTTATAATCATTTACAGAAAATTTATTACTCATATATCTGAGACATGTCTAGCTCAGCTCTGCTAAGGGCTGCAGCTGAGATTGGCCTCTCCAACTTGTACTAATTTTGGACTGTAGTTAAATGGCAGCAGACACTTGGAAAATTGACTTCTTGTAGAGAAAACGGAAGCTACCAGAGCAGTGAATAGAAATACATGGTTTCTCATAAGGTTGGCTAGTTAACCTCCATTCACATTCTATCATTCACCTCAAATCCATGAACTATTTCAAAATTAATGAGGTGACGAAGTTCTTGGTTTCATGGATTTGAGGGAGGAAAATACACTAATTTAGTAAATTGTAGTTAACGCTCACCCCACTAGAGTTTGTGATCTGAGATGTAATTATGATGCATGGTATAGTTTGCCAAAGGACCTTGTACTGAACACTTCATCCCTGAATGGTAATATTGGAGTGCATGGAAGCTTTCAAGAGGCAAGGACAAGTTTGAGATTCAAGAAAGTGCGATAGATAGGTCATCAAAATATTTTCCCTTGTTTATTACAATAGTGAGACTGGATTAAAAATGGCATTACATACAAATCATCTGTGATTGATTTGGATGCTCACATCATTTCACACTAAATATGATAATGTCAAATTTCTTGTGACTCAGAAGGAAGTGCTAAGCAGTGCAAAGTTACCTAAACTTTACTTAAAAGTTAACTAAATAGTGCTACATTTCACAAGTTTGGTCTCAATATCCAGAGCTAATAGAAGCCTCCCTTAGACAGCTTGCCTGGGAGGAACATGGTAACCCTAGATTTCTGGCAGCTGGAGCAGTCAGTCGCACTGGTCAAGCCATTCTGGGATAAGGAGAATTTTTTCAAAAAATAAAAATAAAAAATAAAATTGACTAATTAAATTGTGTTAAGATGTGTGTGAAGACATAGTTGGAAAAGCAGTAGTCTCAACTTATCCATGACTCTTATGCTACTCATGTTAAAGAAAGTTTATCCACATTTAAAGGTAATGATATTTTGGAATTAAAATTTGACAAAAATGTGCATCTACAGAAATGTATATGGTGGTTGCTATAGACAAATCCTTAGATCATAGTCATCTGGGGATGGTGTAGGTAAAAACTCTGAATGTAAATGTAGCTACACGTCTTTGAGAAGACTCACTTAGATGCTACACAAATGCCAACTGGCCCAGTGTGAACTAGTCAGCCGTCTAACACCTTCAAAGTACATGAGATACATTTTTTAATATAACCTCAAATGTTCTATTTTATAGATGATGTAAAGCCGCAAATTTAATATATGTATATACATATACATATGTATATATATAATAAATATTTGCAATATATAATTTAAAAGGATATGACTATTTTTTAAATTTTGCAAATGTAAGGCTTGGAAGCTACAATTCTGGTTTAAAATGTCTTTATATGTGCAAAATTGCCATTGAAATGATAATTGCATTTTTCAAATACTAATATAATTTCAAATGTTAAAAAAATTAAACACATTTCCCACTCATTCTTTGTGCCTTAGGCATAGTGCTGTTCGTATTCTAATTAGTCATTATCATGTACTTTATAATTATCTCAATTTTAAACCATTAAAAATTAGATCAAAATTCAAATAATACTAGCAATGAGTTAGCCACCAAAAATGAAGAGAGAATTAAATTCAATACAGAAAAGAATTCTATTATTTTCAAATGTCATTTTTTCATTAAGTGAATTTTATTTAATATCATGTGAAAGTGCCATTACCAATAATTTTAGAAGTACATTTAAAGATCAAATTATTGAGGGGGAAAGATCAACTGATTAACAAAATGATATTTCAAAGATCTCCATTCCATCTAATGACACATAACCGTAAAATATTAACACATTTTACAGCCTACATATCCCAGAAAAATTTGCACATTCTAAATGAGTGATTACTGATAAATAACCTGTGGGATTTTACAGGCAAATTTCAAATTAAGTCATCACTTCCTGAGGCACAAGGGTGATTGTGAGAGATCACACTGATTCAAAACTATGTAAACATAAAGTTTAAGGCCTTTGTTTCTGACCTAAGGTATCCTCATTTCAACAAGGGATGGAAAGGACTCTTCTTCGGTAGGTGAGGAGGGAAGCATTCGATGTGTGACAGCCGGAAGCTAGGGCTAGGCTACCAGGTTGTCCTCTAGAACCAATATTCTAGGTTAGAAGTAAAATGTACATCTTAAGCTCATATAAATATTTTTCTTGAAAAGAGCTTTTCTCTTTTGGTGAGCCAGGTTATCTGTGAATATCATCTTCCCAGGTAGGCTTTGAGCTAATCAGATGAGTAGTCATGCTGTACTCATCTTGTCTTCAATACATATCATGATATTTTGAGTTTGAAGATGTAAATCAGTTAATACTCATTAGTTATGAATTTTGTTCTTGAGAATTTGCCTCCTGAATACAGTTTATCTGTAACTTCTACATCAGTAGTCACGGTGGTGTCATTGCTAATATAAAGAGACGCATGTGTACCAGAAGTAGGGCTTGTGTGGCATGCAGCAAGCCCTTGCCCAGCCACCACAAAAAATAGAGATGGCTTCTCCTTCTTACTGCAGCATTCAAACAAGAGTTGTATGTCCCTTTGTCACCCAATGAATGCTATGACTTTAAAACCCACTTTTGTGTGTGCGTGTGTGTGTGTGTGGGGGGGGGTAAAGTTTCTCTTACAAGTGTCACCTAAGCAGAGTGCCGAACTCTTGTCTAGTGTTTCCAGGAGCAAGAAAGAGGCCTTGAGCCCTATGGAGTTAGATCCATAAGCTTTTCTGAGGAATGACTTATAGTGCTGTTCACTGAGAGTTTAAAACTAATGAATCGAAAATGTATCTATCAACCAGGACGTCTTTATACAGATGACGTATATTCAACAAATTTTTATATTGATCAGCTAATGAAAATTCTGTGGCTAGAGCTTGCAGGAATCTGTCATGCTTGATCCCTAATGAGCAGGGATTGAGGATTTGCTAATCCAGTATACAATGATTTTACAGAACATTATTAACATTAATAATGAGAATCAATTACATATATTTTCAAAGATATATCGGTTATTCTAAAGAACTATTCAGACAGTCATAGGGATGGATGCTAAAAGAAAATACCAAGAGTTCAAAGTCAGCTAAAGCTACATAGAAAGACTGTCTCAGGAACCAAGAAAGCAAAAAAAGAATATTTGTGCTCCCTGCTTTTGCATAACTGCAATTTTATGCCATTTGAGAACATATGGTCACCTTGCCATTAAATGGATTTGGATATTTAGGTTTTCAAAAGCTGAAGACTCTGAATCTAATCTATGGCTCTAACAGTTGAATTCCAAATAACATGGTTTTGCTGCAAATTAGCCTCCAACATTCTGAAATGATGCCCCCGCCTAAGGAAATAATTGCTTCACAGGGTTCCTGAGAGAACCAAAGGAGCAAGTGTGATGGGCACATTTTTTAACTTTGAAACTTGGCATCTCATCCATTGAGATAAGTTATCTATTGTTATAAAGCTAATGCTACTACTCTGAACATTACACTGACATTTTAAACAGCATTGACAGGAAACCTATGATTTATACAAAAATCATCACATATATGCCTCTAAGACAAATACAAAAAATATAAGACTTTTATACTCAGTAGAACCTAATACTTTCTTAGATGCACCTTCCATTAAAATGTTAAATATAGCAAACCACACAGACACACACACACTCTCCTCCCACCACTCACAGAGTGTGAATGTGTGTGTGTGGAGAGAGAGAGAGACAGAGAGAGACAGACGGAGAGAGAGAGAGAGAGAGACAGAGACAGAGACAGAGACAGAGACACAGACAGACAGACAGAGACAGAGACAGAGACAGACAGACAGACAGAGGGAGAGACAGAGAAAGAGACAGAGACAGAGACAGACAGAGACAGAGACAGACAGAGATAGACGGAGATGGAAAGAGAGATTATATACTCATGCTTAGCAAACTAGAAATTGTCTGTTTGCCAAAACATGAATTTTTAGATTGCGTGAACAAAAATACTTTCTTTTGACATAGTAAATAGGATCAGTAGTCTTTCAAATAATACGTGGCAAATCCAAAGAAATGATGAGTGGGTGACCATACATGAATGAACCACATTAAATTATTAAAACTATCAATGCCATTATTAGCATGTTTGTTCACATTAAAACAGTTCTATTGAGCCATTTTAAAGGTTGAAGTCCTTTAATCCTAAAAACAAAATGAGCTCCTTTCAAAGAAGCAATGTTAGAGTTAGATAGACCCCCTAGGTGTTCTGATATGTCTGGTTTCTTGAGTTTGCTTTGGAGATAAACCACATAGAAAGGAGGAGAAATTAAGAGAAAATATTTATATTTTGGTATTTTTCCTTGGTTAATACTATTAAAATTCACAACGTAAAATATTCCTAAGAAACATTGCTTTTTAAACATAGAGATAAGATTTTCTTTTTACCTAGAGATAAGACACAGGACATTTACATGTAAAAGTTATTACAAAATACAATGCTGTAATTTATATAATACAATTATTCGGAAAAAGGAAAAAAAGAAGCCTCAAACAAGAAACAAAACAGTACCTGCTTCTAGTCTTCTTTCTGAGATTTAACTATGGTTTTTAGATGTGACATGATCTTTATTTAAACTAATTACTAACTGATGTGACTATACAAATCATGCATATGCACACTAATTTACTTGGGATTATTATCAAACAAAGAGTCTTCTATAACCTGCCTTCAACAGCGGATGGGTCGCCGCAGTTTGAGAGAAGACTGAATCAAATCTAAAGCATGTCAACATGCATCAAGAATTTATGCATCATATACACTGAACATAAATTGATGTCTTTTCTCTACTCACATAGGTGAAATCTACAAAAGTTGAGGTTCACGTGAAAGAATTACATTCTGAAAAGAAGCATCAGTCAGGACCAGATAGTGTCTTTCTGAACCAGTTTCTATGTGCTTGGGTCTCTGTGGCTCTAATTCATGTTCAATGTGATCAAACAGGTCACGGATGATAAATGGAATAGGTTATGAAGAAATCAGAGCTATATAAAAACCAAAAGAAAGGAAAATAAAGAATGCACTAATGATATGGACAAAAGGAACCTGACTGGTGATGATAGACAGTAAAAGGCAAAGGGGTTGAAGAAAAGAGCACTGCACAAGCCAGTCCAGGGAATCACAGCAGGCATCCACCGCCTTCTTGGAAGGAGCCTAAGTGTTAGTAATTAAAATGTCATATTGGTGCATATTTACTTTTATGAGTATGTAGTGTCTTTTCCTATCTCTTCTGATTAGGTTTGGCTTGAAATCTGTTTTGTTAGACATTAAAATGTCTACACCAGCGTGCTTCTTAGGTTCATTTGCTTAGAGTATTCTTTTCTATCCCTTTATCCTGAAGTGATATCTATCTTTGATGGTAGGGTGTACTTTTTGGATGCATCAGAAGAACGGATCCTATTTTTACATCCATTTGCTTAGGCTGTGTCATTTTATTGAGAATTTGAGACCATTAATGTTGAGAGATATGATTGAACAATGATTGTTGATTCCTGTAATTTTGTTGTTATTGTTGGTGTGTGTGTGTGTGTGTGTGTTTGTGTTTGTGTGTGAGATAGAGAAAAACACAGAGGGGCAAAAAGAAAGCTTCCTTCCTTTTGGCTTTGTTTGTCACAGATTACGTGTTCTCTGTGTTTTCTTTTTGTTGAAATATTCCTTCTAGATCCATCTGCAGAGCTGGATTTCTAGACAGATATCCCTTAAATTTTTTTCTTAAATATTTAAAAATTTTTACATATACATTTGTATTATTACACATATATACAATAAGCTACCTAGAGCAAGAAGAACCATGAAAAAATCAGGAATTATATAAATGTAACATTCTTAGTGTTTTGGCTATTTGTAATTGGTTGTAGCAAAGCAAGAATGGATGAATGGAGGGTAGAAGGGAAAGTTCTGTGGGATCCATTAGAGATATAATGGGGAGAGGCTGCCACAGGTGCTCTGCTCCAGAGCTGGGTATGAAAATAGAGGATTAACCTAGAGGAACAGCAATGAGAGGTAGTCAGCCTACCTGCTTCCCTGGTAGAAGTGAGGGATGCTTGTGTTTTATTCACGGTGTAATCTGCTATTTATTGGCCACTTTCCACAGGCTGGCAAAGAGGTGCGCTCTGCCTCCCTTGTCCTTTCTGTCTCCTAGATCCTACCTGTAGAGTTCTCTTCCTTTCCTCCAGTCTAATGAAGAAGAGAAATTGGGAAAAGAGTACAGTGAAGTTTCTGTGAGAGCAAGATATCTCTTCAGTGTCTTTCGGAGAAACAAGCTGAAGTCAGTGGAAATGAGTACTTAACTTCCTTTCCCAGGGAGGAGTGACACAAGCACAGATTGGATCCCATTGTGTCACTATACAGACATATAAAGTGTCATCTTTGCTGTTATCCATATTAAGAGAATACTAAGGACCTGAAACTCAACTTGAAAATACAACCATGTTTGTATTTTCAACTATGTAGGAAGGTGACAAGTTGAAGACCAATCTGGAAAACTATGTGAGTCTTTCAAAATGAAATGGAAAATGAAAGATGGAGAGATGTCTCAGTCCTAAATATTCTCTGGCCTATATGAGACCCTAATTTCAATCTCCATTTACACACACACACACACACACACACACACACACACACACCATAAAACCTTTTTAACAATTCCAAATCTGATCAAATTAATAAATGTCATTAACCTTCATGCTATCATTTGTTGCTTGATACCCCATGCCTTTTGGAGAGTGGCTAATAAAGGCTAAACAAGATGAAATGAACTAGTTATAGCATGTTATACTTTAATATTAAAATTCTTGATTTAAAATTGTATACATTTAATAATGAAGTAATAAAATGAAAATGATAGACTGTCAACTTTTCTCTGAAAAGCATCAGGAATAACTCTGCTACCATTCTGGTGCTCTTGGATTGAAGGAAATTTCTAGATTTCAAATTCTTTATGAGCATTTTTATACATTGAAAATGAAAATAGATACTACCTCATATCTCTACCTCTTTCTGACTGGAAAAAAAGTCCAAATAGTTTGCAGATGTCAAACAAACCTCCTAATGTGTGTTTTTTTTTTCTTTGTCTCTGTCTACAAATATAAGTGTTTTTGAGGTACATACTTACTGTTCATTTTATGTCTCCAGTTCAAGGAATAGTACTCAAACACTCTGGATTGTACAATAGGTTATGTGTATAATGTTAGATAATAAAAAAAAGGGGGGCTAAGACAAGAAAAAAGAAAGGAAACTTAACGAAAAATGTTCATTTCACTGATCATCCTGACTCCATATTGTCCAACTATATACCCAAACCTTTAATGTATGTTGGCTTCTTACCCATGTCATCACCTTCTTGTTATATCTTTCTTTACGAAGTAGGAATAGCAGTGTTTGTATCAACTTATTTGGGGTTAAACTGTGGATTAATTGCAAATATAGAGAAGAAGAGCTCAATACAAAAACCATGAAATGCTTATGTGAAATAATCGATACAAGTCTTTTTATTTGAAATCGCTGCATGGTTAAGTCTTAATGTGATTTTGGCTCTCTTTACAGCGTGATGGTATTTCTTAGTGGCCAACACCTGGTGTTCTCCCACAAGTAGTTAAGTATTACAGAAGTGAATTTTTCACATTGATGACTCATTAAACTGACCTCTATCATTAACATGGACGCTGGTGTTTTCTGATTTTCTGTGCTTTCTCACAATCTCCTTGTGAGATTTTTGTTCTGTGATCCATCCTGCTTTTCAACTCTATCACCAGGTTTCCTCTCTTTGATCAGTCTTTTCTGCTGTTCTCCCTGGAGTCTCATTTTGATGTGCCTCATAAAAAATATTCTATTTATCACCTAGAAAAAATTTCAGCTTCAGCTTCTCTGCCACGTACATGAGGCTGTTTAGCAGGCCTCGCTGGTGCTGGATGCTGGAGTTTACTCACCAGCATTACTATTCATGGTAGCTTCTCTGGGACCCAATGATCCCCTGGCCTTGTGTTAATGGATTTTCCTCCTAAAGATGCAAACAACGACTGCCTAAATTCCTGTTTTAATTGTCTGAAAATGAGGCAATCTGGAATCCTTGTAGAGCCATAAATAACTCTCTGATACCACTTACAGAAATGTTCTTTCAAGATGGTTTTTCATGGCTTGACGGTGAAAAATGTGCAGTGCCAAGCAGACATAAAGCATCACGTCTGCAGGAAGCAGGGGCTGAGCGGTGTTTTTCCACTCTCACACCTTACCACAGTCAGAACATCCAAATTCTGGCCATGTCATTGATATAGTAGTGCTAGGACTCAGACAGTAAGTATTGCAACACCCTCCTGTGTGACACGGGATACAGTCAAAAGTGCCAGTGCAGATGTGTTTCTACTACAGTGGCTTTCACTTTGCTTCCTTCTCCTTCAGTTTTCCTTAATACAAGCACTTTAACAATCACTTGTAATGAAGAGAACGACAGAGTTCCTGTCAAAAATGCAAATTTATAGTCACATGCTAAATATGTCTTTGAGTCATTAAAAAAAATTAAAATACAAGTATGAAAACAAGAGCAGGAGTGTAAACCAAGCATCAGTGATTATGGCTGATATTTACACTGACAATTATCTACTCAGATATAGTCTAAATAGCATAAGAAATACTCAGTGAAAATGCTTTTAACACATTTAATTTCTACAATTTCTGCCACAGAAAAAGACACCAAGACCTTCATTTAAGGGTAAAGAGGTTATTCAACATTTAAGAACACTGACTGGTCTTCTACAGAAACTAGCTTCAATCACCAGCACCTGAATGGTAGTTAACAACCAAATGTTACTCCATTTCCAGGCAATCTGATGTTCTTTTCTGGCTTTGATGGGAAGTGAATGCTCATGATGCACAGACATACATGCAGGCAAAACACCAATACATTATAGGAGAAAGATCTCAAAATATTTTTTAAAGAACCCCATGATGTATCTGAGCTTATTATATAGTCCTTGTTGTTCCTGAAAGGGAAACACTGATATCAAAAGTATCTGTAGAATCCTATTTAAGAAGATTAGAAATTATGTAAGACATAGCTGATGAACATTTTAGGATATAAGTTAGCAGATTGATTCAACCATACAGTACACACGTTTTCTCTGAATGTTTCTATCTTGACAAATGAATATTGTTCCTATTAAGAAGACCTCAGTGCACAGATGATCGAAGAAAAGTTCAGAGAAAATGTATATTTGTGGCTCAGCATCCTCAAAGTACAGAAGCTGCATCAGGCTGATATACTTCAGGCTGATGGTTGTCTAGTTTGCACAATACCCTGGATTTGATTCCCAATAACTTGAAGAACATTATAGGTAATAATAACATTAAGTGATAAGTAATCAATTAAAACAAAAATTAGATTAGCTGCTATCCTGAAGGGGCCTGTGGGAACCCAGGAGCTTTGGGCTTGGATCTCTCTCTCTCTCTGCCCACCTGTCTGGCCCATCTGGGTGACAGAAAAGTGAATGAGCAGAAATGAGTTGGGCTCCCAATATGACCCATATTATCCACCATATCAAGGAGGCCTAAGGGGCACACCTAAAGACACTTGAATTTTGATCAAGAAGCCAAAACCATACAATGGAAAAAAGATAGCATCTTCAACAAATGGTGCTGGTCTAACTTGTAGAGAAACATAAATACAGCCTTTTTATCATCCTTCCCAAAACTAAAGTCCAAGGGGATTGTAGACCTCAACATAAAACCAGACACACTAAATCTGTTAGAGGAAAATGTAGAGAAGAATCTTGAGTTCATCTGCACAGGAGACAACGTCCTGAACAGAGCCTAAGATCAGGCCCTAAGACCAACCATTAATAAATGGGACCTCATAAAACAGAAAAGCTTCTGTAAGGCAGAGGACACTGTCAACAGAACAAAGTGACAGCCTACAGACTGGGAATAGATCTTCACCAACCTTACATCTGGCCAGGGACTAAGATCTAAAATAAAGGAAGAACTCAAGAAATTAATCACCACAAAATCAAATAATCCAGTTTTTAAAAAGGGTAAGAACTAAATAGAGAATTCTCCACAGAGGAATATTTAATGGCCAAAAACACTTAAAAATGCTCAACATCCCTAGTTGTCAGAGAAATGCAAATCAAAATTACTCTGAGATTCCATCTTACACCTATCAGAATGGCTAACATAAAAAACTTAAGTGACAGCACTTGCTGGTGAGGATGTGGAGCAAGGGGAACACTCCTCCCTTGCTGGTGGGAGTGCAAACTTCTACAACCACTTTGGAAATCAATCTTGTGCTTTCTCAAAAAATTGGAACTAGTGCTACCTCAAAACCCAGCTATACCACCCCTGGCCATATACCCGAAAGATGCTCCAACATACAACAAGGACATTTGTTCAACTATGTTCATAGCAGCCTTATTTGTAATAGCCAGAATCTGGAAACAACCGAGATGTCCCTCAACCAAAGAATGAATGAAGAAACTATGGTACATTTACACAATGTAATACTACTTAGCCATTAAAAACAAGGAAATCTTGAAATTTCCAGGCAAACTGACGGAACTAGAAAATATCACGCTGAGGTAACCCAGACCCAGAAAGACATGATAGTATATACTCACTTCTAAGATATTAGCCATATAATACAGTATAACCACACTATAATACACAGACCTAATGAAACTAAATAACAAGGAGGACACTAGGGAGAATACTTAATTCTCATGCAGAAGGACAAATAGAATAAACCCAGGAAGCATTTGAAGAGAAGGAGCAAGAAGGGAGCCTACCATGTAGTCCCTCTAAAAGACTTAACCCAGCAGGGGATCCAAGCTGATGCCGAGATACACAACCAAATTTAGGGGTGGAGCATAGGAAGTCTTATGGAAAAGTTGGGGAATACAAGGGCCTGGAGGAGATAGGAACTCCACAAGGAGACCAATGTAGCCAACAAATTAGGGAGGAGGGTGGGAGTGTTGCAGGGATTGATGCAAGGACCATGCATGCTGATAGACAGGCAGCACAGTTTCCTTGTGTGTCCCACAGTAGGGAGTAGGGACTACTTGTGAAATGGACTGTGACCTCCACCCATCAATCACTTTCTCCTGATGGAGTGGCCTTGTCATGACACAGAGGAAGAGGATACAAGCAGTCCAGAGGAGACTTCATAGGCTGAGGTCAGATGTTAGGGGAGGAGGGCTCCCTTTTCTGAGGACTAGTGGAGGGGGAGGGGGCCCGTGGGAGGGAGGAGGGATATGGAGGCAAAGAGAGAGGGGCCTACAATGGAGATGTAAAGTAAACAAATTAAAAACCCCAAAAAAAGAAAGTGAAAAAAAAATTGTTTGAACTGTGAAAAAATAGAAATTAGAAAATTAAGTGTTCTTAGATTATTGAAGGAAAATACTGTAAAATATAGACTGTAGTGAGTATATTTTAGTCAGACTTCTTATTCTAGAGAACAAACTTGAAATATTTGTGGATGAAAATCTTACTGAATTGAATGACATATAAGGGAAAGTAGATGACCATACCTCTTTTTCACATTTATAGTACTTCCTTATTGTCTCTAATCTCAAGTGAACTCAGTAAATTTCTTGATCTCTATAGTTTTGACAATGAAAAAAACTAATAACTTGCTTATGCAAAGATATAATAAAGATTTTCTATGTTATTTCCAGTTTATTATTTCTTTCCTTGTTCACAAATCAATGTATTCAGAATCTTTTATAGCACCTCCTTCAGCAATCTCTGGAGAAGTTAATAAGGACATTAGTGATAGAAAATTTGACAGAAGAAATGCTAAACAAGGGCTAGAGGGCCTTGTGGGGACTGTATCACCAAGCAAGGACCATGCGTGGACTGGATTTAGGCCTGCTACACAGATGTAGCACATAGGCAGCTCGGGCTTCACATGGAGCCCCTAGCAAGGAAAGCAGGGGTTGTCTCTGACATGGACTCTATTACCAGCTTTTTTTTATCACTTCCCCATGATGGCACTGCTTTGCCAGGCCACAGAGGAAGAGGACATGCTCAGTTCTGATGCCACTTGATAAGCTGGGTTGCAAGGGTAGGGAAATTCCCCTTTCTGAGGAATAAATAGGGGAGGAGTAGAAGCCGGTGAGAGAGTGGGACTAGGAGGAGAGGATGGAGGGGATACAACGTAAAGTGAATACATAACTTAATTAAATTTTAAAAACTGAAGGAAATAAACTTTGGGACTGAAATTTTTAGGTGGGGTTTGAGGTGAGATGGTGGAGAAGATGAGTGAAGATGAGAATGTTTAACAGGAACTAAGAGCATATTTAAACATTCCATATATGCTTATTTCTGAACAGGCCAAATGAAAATACAAGTTTAAGAAAATAAAGAAGATATTTTGCATATTTGGGCAACTCTAGCCTGGGAAGCCAAAGGTTACTAAGCACAAATACTAGTTTCTATTGAGAGATACATTTTTATGAATTGTTTGTTAGGAAGATGCTGAAGACCCCCAAAATGATACCCATTCTTGCTTTCCATAATGCCAGAATATGCTAAACACAGAGAAGAGATAACATCAACTGCCTGACCCTGATATGAATCATATGAACCAAATACCACCTTGCTACACAAGACGTACCACTCGTACAATAATGGCATGACTATTATATGGGTAATTAATTGCTCTCTGATTGGATTTGAGGTTTAATCCACATGGGAGACTTCAGGTAATGTAATGAAAACCTTGTCAAAATTCATAGTTGAGCTGACCTAGTATTGACTGGAGAGCTGGCTCCTTGGTTAAGAGCATTGGCAGCTTTTCTCAAGGACTGGGGATTGATCCCAAACACCCACATAATAATTCACAATAACTGTAACTGTGCCAGGGGATCTGATGCCCTCTGATGGCCTTTGCCAGCATTTCATGAATGTAGTGTGTAAACAGTGCAGGCAAAACAGTTATACACATAAATGAAAGATGAGAAAATATTTTTAAAAGCCTGTAGCTAAGGCGATATTAAGCCCTGGGGAAAACAACTTACTTTTATTTAGGTAAATTGTCATGACATTTAAGTTGCCTTCTCAGTTTTAGTCTTTATAGCCTAGATGAATGCTACTCTTAGCCTTCACGAGACACAACATTCTTTATAGTGAATGACAATGAATGCAGATATGCATGGCTGCTCAAAGGCCCAACAATAAGTCACTATTGAGCGTTCAGAATAAAAAGAAATACATATCACCTTCTCTAAATCTCCGACTACTGCAGAAGAGTGGGTGGAAAGAATGTAAAAACTAGAAGATAGCTGAATTTTAAATATGTAGTATAGATCTAAACACCTCAAAAGATGAAACACAAATGGCTGAGAAACATTCAACATTTTTAGCCATCAGGATAATACAAATTAAAACTACTTTGAGATTTTATCTTATCCCAGTCAGAATCACCAAGATCCATAAAACAAAGGACAGCTCATGCTGGTGAGGATGTAGAGTAAGGAGAACACTCATACATTGCTTCTAGAAGTGCAAACTTGTATAGATCCTATTAAAGTAAGTGTGACAGTTATTCAGGAAGATGGTCATCAATCTACCTCAAGATTCAAACATACCACTTTTGTCACATACCCAAAGACTAGATCCTACTACAAAGGTACCTGCTCATTCATAGTTTTTGACACTCTGTTTGTAATAGCAAGAAATTGTATCTGTTGACCTAATGATGAATGGATAGTTAAAATGTACATTTACAGAATGGAAAATTATTCAGCAGTTGAAAATATAATTCTGAGAAGTTCAGGTAAATGGATGGAGGCAGAAAAATGTCCAAAATGAGGTAGTCCATGATCCAAAAAGACTAATATGTTTTTTTATATGTGGATGCTAGCTTTTCAAGCCTACAATATGCATTCTACAATTCATATAACCACAGAGGTTAGGTACCTAGTAAGGGATTAGTCAGGTGAAGAGGTAAAGCCATCCCAGGAAAAGGGAAATAGAATATACTGCTATGAGAGAGAGAGAGAAGTGAAAGACTCAAGGGGGAAGATTACAGGGGAGGGAGATGGAAGAGAAAGGTAACATCGGAACCCAGAATTGGACAACATGCAAGGAGTGAGAGACTCTGGAACACTCAGTCCTAAATGGGATGGTTTTATTAAACTCCTTAAGGTTTCAAGAGCTATGTAAACAGAAGGCAGAAAGGTTGTAAGAGGCAGAGGTGTTGGATTACTGCAAGGAAAGAATGTCTTCCAGAAAAAACAGAACCAATGCACATATGAAATCAGTGACTGGAAGCATGTGCAAGACCAGTACAGGTTCAAGCCAGACTAGCTATCAGCATGACAGGTGCAAGTGGACACAGGTCCACCCCAACCATGAAGCTATTTACAATTGAGGTGTGCTGGCAAATTCTGTTTTCTCCAAAGGAGTGTTACTGGGTATATCAACCACACACCAAGGTAGGTGTCAGGTCTGATCAACATACAAACTCAATGATTTTTATTTAGTTGTTTTTTTGGGGGGGAGGAGCATGTTTTGTTTTGTTGTTTGTTTGTTTGTTTTTGTGTGTGCATTTTATGTTTTGTCTTGGCATTCTTGCCTTATGAACCTTTTGTTTGTTTTGATTTTCATTTTTGTATTTTGGAGAATATTTCTGTGTTTGTTTGATTGATTGATTGATGGCTTGCTTGTTTTAAGGGCAGCAAGGCCCTTACAGCATGAGAACTGAGACCAGAATCCCCAGAATTCACATGCCTAGGATAATGTGACATCCTCCAGTGATGCCAGCTGTTGAGCAGTAGAGACAGGGGAACCTTTGTAGCAAGATGGATAGACAGAATAGGCAAAACTGGGCTCCAGGTCCAGTGCAAGCACACGTTTCAAAACAGAAGATGTGAAGTGATTCAGGACAAAACCAGATGTCAGCTATGGTCCTCCGCATGTCACACAGTGTGTGCATGTGTGTGAGCACACACGCACACAAAAATAATAAAAACAAAAACAACGTGCAGAACATGCATCCCTACATGCATGCATACCACTTTACATTCACACATAAAGAATTTAAATCTACACAAAATATTACTATATAAAATATACTATACTGACTGCTCAGCTATTAAAAACAAAGAAATCATGAAATTTGCAGACGAATGGATGGGACATTAAAAAGATCATTCTGAGTGAGGTAACCCGGACCCAGAAAGAGGCACATGGTATGTACTCATTCATAAATGGATTTAGCCATATAGTAGGTACAGAATTAACCTACTACAGTCCACAGACCCCCAAGGAGGATTCAAAGAAGGATGCTAACATCTCACTCAGAAGGAGAAATAGAATAGACAGAGGTAGTGGTTGAAGAGGGGGAATGGAATGAGCTAGGAGAGGGAGCATGGGGAGATATGACAGTGGAGATCAGACCTTGGGAGAACAGGGATGGGAAGAGAGAAGGCCTGTAGAGAAAAGAGAAAATGTGGATGTGAGCATCTCTGTGACAACCTGGAGACCTAAATTGGTGTAGGCTCCTGGGAATGATAAGAAAGGGACTCTAGAAGAGACTTCTACTAACAACGGCCATAGAATCTGAAGAGGACTCCCCCTAACTAGATAAGACTCCCAGGAAAGGGAGGGGAACACCAACCCACCACAAGAACTTTGGCTCAAAGTTTACCTCGATTACAAGATGTGCAGGGATAAATATAGAACAGACAAAGCAGAGATTGAGGAATGTCCAACCAATGCCAGACCCAACCCAAGACCCACCCCATGTGAGGGAGCCCACCTCTGACACGATTTTTTTATTATAATTTATTCACAATACATCTCAATTGTTATCCCCTTGCTCATATCTTCCCATTCCTACCCTCCCCTAGACTTCAGATCAGGGGTATGGGGCACTCTCCTTCCTCACCATCTGATCTCAGCCTATCCTCTCTCATCAAGATAGCCTCTATCCCGTTCTTCTCTGTCTCCCCAAGGCCACCTCTCTAAGTCCAAGGAGCAGTGACACTTTTAATGATACTCTGCTATACTTGCACAGGAGCCTAGCAGAGTTGTTCTCTGAGAGGCTCCACCAAGCAGCACTTCAAAACAAATACTGAGCCTCACAGGCAAAAGTGGGGCAATATAGAGTGAATCCAATGGCAAAGTGGGGGAGAGAGTAAAGGACATTGAGGTGAGATGAGCTCCACAAGAATGCCAACAGAGCCAAGTAACCAGGACCCAAAGAGTTTTGCTGAGACTGAAGCACTCGCCAAAATCCATACATGGACTGGACCTAAGCTACCAACAAAGATGTAGCCAATGGGAAGCTCAGATTTCATATGGGTCCTCTAATAATGGGAACAGGAGCTGTCTCTGACTTGGACTCTGTTGCCAGCTTTTAGATCTTCCCCCGACAGGACTGCCTTTCCAGGCTACAGTTGAAAAGGATATGCTCAGTCCTGATATGACTTGATGAGCTGGGGTGGATGGGAAGGTGGGGCTCTCCTTTTCTGAGGAACAAGAGACAGGGAAAGGACGAGATGGAAGGAGGTTGAGCCTGGAAGGAGAGGAGGGATGGGGCTACAACCAGAATGTAAAGTGAATAAGAAAATAAAAATATGTACCATAATGTAGTGTTTATAACATGTAAAATTAAAGTATATGACAATATTAATGCAAGAGATGTACAGAAGGAAACAGTACACAGCAAATGTAAAAAGATGGAGTTTTGTTTGACCATCTGCTGCAGTGAGAGACCCTCCATACTGGAAGCCTCACAAAAGAATTAACAATGCAAGACAAAACATATTGTCCACAGGCAATAGAGAAAACTAAAGAAACTAATCTTCTGAGATGAAAGGATAGGGTGGGATGGAAACTAAGAACATATGGGACAAACATGAAGCAAATAATGAGAGTCAATAAAAAAGTCACATCCATGATAAAGCTCAATGTTCTTCACAGCACACTTTGCTATTTGTTTGACCGAAACCATCTAGATCATTTAAATATTTTCCTGGACCCACATTATAAATGGAAATTTTAAAAATGTCTTTCATGTAAATGAATACATGAAAATTACAGCAAGTATTCAGTGTAAAGATTATTGAATATTTCACATACTTTTGAAGGCCCTAAATCATCAAAATTCAGAATGCTCCCATGGCTGCTGCATCATAACATAGATGTAGGCTTAGGGAAATCAGCATTTCGTGTGTGTGTGTGTGTGTGTGTGTGTGTGTGTGTGTGTGTGTGTGTGAGTGTATATATCTGTGTGAGAGTATGTGTGTGAGCTTTTCTGTGTACATGTCTATATGTGGCTAAGGTGTTGACCTCTGTTATTTAATAGATGTTTCCTTAATAAATGATGATTCTAAGAACCATATGATGTGTTAATTTACCATTTTGCTATTTTATTAAGAAAAGGACAGTATTTTGCCCATTTTAACTTTTGCATGTCTGCTTTTATTATTGATTTGCAGTCCTTTGTCCTTTTATTCACTAGAATTTTTCCCTTTATTCCTTATTCACAATGATGCAGGACCAAATTGTTACCTATATTTCTGGTCTTATTAGTAAAAAGTTTCATTTCTACCTAATATGAATCCAGATTTTTATTATTTTGTTCTTAAATCTTTGGTTTTTCAATTTTTTTCTCAGTCA
Organism: Acomys russatus; assembly: GCF_903995435.1. Classification (NCBI taxonomy): domain Eukaryota; kingdom Metazoa; phylum Chordata; class Mammalia; order Rodentia; family Muridae; genus Acomys; species Acomys russatus. The sequence continues at coordinate 41,632,967 of NC_067160.1, read as the reverse complement.
TATTTTATTCTATATTATTTTTATACTTTCTTTGAGATGTGATGAAAATGGACTTCATTATGTATATTTACTGTATAGAAAAATGTCATGAAACACAAATAGTTAAAATGTTATTGTGTGAAATAAATAACGACTCCTTGTCTTAGCTGAAAGTGACTAAAGTAGGCTGAATCTCAAAGAGGGCAATCTTTTCTTATTACGGAGCATCTTCATGTTGACTTAGTCCTATCTAACTCCCTTATCTCATTCACATTGTCTCTACAATGACTCTCGCAATCTATAGTCCTACTTGAAGGTACAATAATTGTTTTCCTTATAAGTGAATACATACCATGTGTGTCTTTCTGGATCTGGGTTTCTGCATTCAGGATGCTCTTTTCTAGTTCCATCAATTTGCCTACCAATTTCATGATTTTCTTGTTTTTAATGTCTGAGTAGTATTCCATTGTATAAATGTACCACAGTTTCTTTATCCATTTTTTAGTTGATGGACATATACATTGCTTCTAGATCTGATTATTACAAATAAATCTGCTGTGAATATAGTTGAGTAAATGTCCTTGTATGGTGGAGCACCTTTTTGGTATATACCCAGGAGTGGCATGGCTGGGTCTTAAGGTAGAGCTCTTCTCAGTTTTCTGAAAAAGCACCAGATTGGATAAACATACTACAAGGTACATACTCAAAGAAGATAAGTAACAAGGAGGACCCAAAAGAGGATGCTTTCATCTCACTCAGAAAGGGAAATAGAATAGACACAGGTAGTGGTAGAAGAGAGGAAGCAAGGTACTAGAGGGAGCACAGAGGGAAATATAATAAGACCTGGGGAGAGCATGGGAGGGAGGACAAAAAGCCTGTAGAGAAAAAAGAAACTGTGGGTGGGGACATCTCTGTTACAAGGTGGAGACCTAAGTCAGAATACACCTCTGGGACGATATAAGGGGAACTATAGCTGAGACTCATAGTAACAGGGGCCATGGAGATGCTGAGGACACCCTCTATCTAGACAAGACTCCTAGTGGGTGGAGAAAAAAACCAAACCATGCACAAAATGTTTGATACAAAACTTACCCAGGCTGCAGTACATGCAGGGATACAGATAGATCATACAGAGCAGAGATTGAGGGAATATTCAACCAATGCCTGTCCCAACTCCAGATCCAACTCATGGAAGAAAGCCAACCTCTGACGCTATTAAAGATATTATGTTATTCTTGCAGAAAGGAGCCTATAAGAATAGTCCTCCTTCATTGCTGGTGGGAATGCAAACTAGTACAACCACTTTGGAAATCTATCTGGTGCTATCTCAGGTAACTGGGAATAGGGCTTCCTCAAGACCCAGCTATTCCACCTGTTGGAATATACCCATAAGGCTCCAGCACACAACAAGGACATATGTTCAACCATGTTCATAGCAGCCTTATTCATAATAGCCAGAACACAGAAACAGCCTAAGTGCACCTCAGTAGAAGAATGGATAAAGAAACTGTGGTACATTTACACTATATAATACTACTCAGTTATTAAAAACAAGGAATCCCAGAAATTTGTGGACAAATGGATGGATCATAATGAGTGAGTTAACCTAGAAGCAGAAAGACTCAAATGGTATATATTCACTTATATCTGGATACTAGCCCAAGTGGCATGTCCCAAGAAAGTCTTCACTTACCAGGAAAGTGGAATAGAAGTGAGGACATCCTATTGGGGCTCTAGGTGAGAGAAGTATGGGAGATTGAGGAAGTATAAGGATCCAGAGGGTCCTAGAAACCTACAAGAAGAACACTATGACAGGCTAATCTGGGCCCAGGAGTCCTGCTCAAAATATGGCACCAGCCAAGGACAATACAGGCCGTAAACTTCTAACCCCTACCCAGATCCAGCCAACGGACAGGATATTCTCCACAGTTAAATGGAAAGTGGGGATTGACTTTTACATGAACTCTGGTGCCCCATATTGGACCATGTCCCCTTGATGGGGAGGCCTGGTGGCACTCAGAGGAAGGATAGCAGGCTACCAAGAAGAGACTGGATACCCTATGAACATATATAGGAGGAGAAGGTGCCCCTCAGTCACAGTCATAGGGGAGGAGAATAGGGTGAAAGTGGGAGGGATGGAGGAATGGGAGGATACAAAGGATGGGATAACAATTGAGTTATAATATGAATATTATCAATAAAAATTTCAGGAAAAATAATTGTCCTCTGAGAGGATCCACCCAGCAGTGGTTCAAAACAGATGCTGAAACTCAGCCAAATATTGGGTGGAGCTTAGGGAGTCTAGTGGAAAAGTGTGGGAGAGGGAGTAAAAGGACTTAGAGGTGACAAGAGCTCCACAAAAAGACCAATAGAGCCAACTAACCAGGGCCCAGAGGGGCCTGTGGAGTCTGAAGCACCAGCTAAGGTACCATGGACTGGACCTAGGTCCTCTACATAGATGTAGCTGATGGGCAGCTCAGGTTTCATATCTGTCTACTAGTAAGGGGAGCATGGGCTATCTCTGAATGAACTCTGTTGCCTGTTTTTTGCTAACTTTCCCCTCACAGGACTGCCTCACCAGGCCACAGGGGAAGAGAATGACCTCAATCCTGATGCTATTTGTTGATCTGGGATTAGTGTGTAGGGGGTTTCCCTTTTCTGCGGAATAGGGGATGGGGGAGGAGGAAGGAAGGGTGGGGCCAGGAGGAGGGAGGGACCTAAAACCAAGTTGTAAAGTGAATAAATATTAATTAATTAATTAAAAAACAAGTAAAAAGACTTTTCCCTTCATCCACACCACCATTCTATGTATGTCACATCTGTGAGGTGACTTCTTTTCTTGTTGTTTTCAATATCCTGCTGTTCAAATTTTACATTGAAGGACCCATTGAAATCACCCAATGGAGATTCTTCTAGAATGGGGAAGGGTTCCTCCTTCCAAAAACAATGGAAGATCTCCCATGCACCACCATGATGGCAAAGTGTTTTTGTAGTGGTGGTCCTTTTTGTCAGCCTTTCTCAGTGTCTGCATTTTTCTCTCACTGACATTCTACAGCTTTTCTTTTTTTTAGCCTTCCCCTGGTTTGTTTGCATTATTAAGATACAAGGAGTCAGTGTGGTTTAGAACACAAGATGAGGTTATTCATCTGGCTGCCTCACAGAGTAGATCCTGGTCCGTAGGTAAAGTGGCTTCTGCATGCTGCATCAAGGGCTTTGCAGTAGTTATCACATCATATTATATTTTGCTCCTTTTAAAAATGGCTATTACCTAAGCTTGCAGCTCATTGGACACTGTTGTAGCAATCTGAACACTTGTTGCTATGCTTCATATTAAGTACTTCACAAACAATATTTCCTTTAATTCCCAAGATGACAATTGCTATAAATACTATTATTCTTGCCATTTTAAAGATGAAAAAATTGCTTATTGCAGGTGTGGGTTATATTATCCAATGACACATAGCAGGGTGAAAACAAATGAAAGTGTCTACAGTCTGTTAGTGGTGTGCAAGGCACACTGGCCAAATCTCTCCCATTCATCTTCATCATTTTCTTGCAAAGTCAATTCAATATTCATACTGTTCAGGACAGGCTGGCTGAGCAGTGCTTTCTCATGATGAAGTTTATCCTTTGCTGTGCTCGGCAGAGGTTCTGATAGGGACGCAGTTTCCATGGACAGAGGTGAGCATGAGATTGGGACAAGCAGTTTCCATGGACAGAGGTGAGCATGAGCCAATGGCACAGACAGAACTCATCATTCTACATGCTCCTCCTGATCCACTTCACAGCTCCAGAAGCATCAAAACAATAAAGTACTGTTGCCTACAAGGTCACCTAAATAACGTAATAAAGAATGTAAGATAACATTCACGTAATATAAATATCCACATATAACCAGCTCTCTCTAAGCTGAACTGATGAAGACATAATCTATTAGTGAAGTATCTGCTATTAAAGGAAAATTTGCAGAAAGCAAATGTCTTTGTTTAAAGACACTGTTGTGTGCAGAGAGAAAAAAAAAAAAAAAGGAAAGTGGAAACCTTCCAATCCCAGGACACTTACATATTAAATGTAACTGATTTTATAAAACTAGACACATCGGGTCCCGCCCAAATTAAGGCACCAGCCAAGGACAATACAGGAGGTAAACTTTAAACCCCTTCCCAGATCTAGCCAATGGTCAGAATATGAGAGTGTGATATGACTTTCTCACGTACTATGGTGCCTCACATTTGACCATGTCCCCTGGAGGGGGAGACCTGGTGGCACTCAGAGGAAGGACAGCAGGTAGCCAAGAAGAGACTTGATACCCTATGAGAATATATAGGGGGAGGTAATCCCCCTCAGGAACAGTCATAGGGGAGGGGAATAATGGGAAAATGGGGGGGGGGAGGAATGGGAGGATACAAGGGATGGGATAAACATTGAGATGTAACAAGAATAAATTAATAAAAAAAATTAGACACATCAAAAAACAGTAATTTTAAAGAGACTTTTATGAATTCTTGAAAGTGTATATTCTTTTATTTCACATTTTCCCCCATAGATAAATGACAGAGGGAAATAATAAATAAATAAATAACAGACATCTTCTGGTTAAAACTATGTATGGCAGAAATCTAATCCATTCATTTGGAGATGTTTGCTTGGATAAACTCTCTCATGCTCTAACATGCTAGAAGTTTCACAGCTTCAAATGTCTAATTGCAGCTATTGCTTGTGGTCAGGGTGTAGTTTCCTCAACAGTTCCTCAGGCTTCCCAGAAAAGCATACACAGCATCAGATGATGTCACTACAAAGAGGACCATTACAAGAGTTTGTAAGAGGCCATAAACATTACAGAAAGAAAGAGCTGGTAAGTCTTCTGTAAAGAGGGAGAGAATAAATAGCTCAGGCTTTGGGGACTCCAGTTCTGCTGCAGCATTCAAAAGTCTTGCTTTGTACAGTAGCAAACATCCATGGCAATGATGTGGCCAGCCATATATCACTGGATTAACTGGTGGGTACATCTAGAGTTGACATATGGCTCAACAGATGATCAAACATAAGTGAAATGAATAACTGAGACAAATGTCCATTTACTGGGTGGTTAATGGCTACCGCGTGAGTCTGTTATCTGTGGAGTATTTATAAATGGAAAAGCTGGCCCCGAGAGATCATAGAGCTTGTACTCCAGCTATGTTCTTGAGGGATTGTAAGATTTGAGGGCACCAGCTGAAATTTGTCTCACCTCACTGGTGCACACAAGGATCATCTGCTTGAGCCCTTCTGTTGCCATGAGCACCTCCATACATGGTATGTGGACATACATGCATTGCGAATGCCTACACACCTTTATTGCAAGAACATGAAGCTAGCCAGTGTACTCACTCCTCATCTGGAATCTGCTGCTTTATATGGCCCATGTAGCAGGGCTACTTGCCTCTATGTTTCTGTGATAGACTGCTCTTGGTTTAAACATTTCCATCCAAAATTGGTGTCTTTGTTCCCAATCCAGTGAATACGGCTGCTATATCCAGGTATGGGAAGATACAAGATGCATTCCCCTGAATCACTGAAGCCATGACATGCCTCTGCTTCTTTCTTAGTGATTAGGGGCACAAACTGGAGTGCATTGCTCTTTATTAGGGCTGCTAAGTGTTGGACTGTGTCAGTCTTCTGAATCAATGACTGCTTCTGTAATGTGTGTAGCTCTGAAGTCTTCATACATAAGCTGTCATTCTTATTGCTAGGCAGCATCATTTCTCCCAAATATTTTCATCCATCACTCATCATGTATGATGCAAAGTCGTTTTCTCCAGAATAGCCTGAGGATACTGGTCCCTGTGGACTATAATATAAAGGAGAAAGAAGAGTCAATCTCTTCCACAGCAAGACTATAAATATAACTGCTTTCCATTCTATGTAAATGCCAAATGCTTGATTCACCATTCTTATAAGAAAAAGAATGTCCTCTTCAGATAGATGATTGCAGATAATATATGTACATATATGCTAATGTGTTTTAACCATGTATGCAGCAATGGCATCATTTGGTAGTACTTCCTATTTAAATTTTTTGCTATTATATAGTCACATTTCACTATCCCGTAGCTTTTGCAGTGGTAATGACTAGTAAATCAAAAGTAAGTGTAATAGCAAAACACTATGTAGAATTCGAAAGTAGCATCAATTTTCACCATTCCACCTGGAGTATAGCTAGTGATTTTGACTTACTAGTTAACTAGGTTGGTGACCTGATCACCTGCTATGATCGTGTGACCGGAGCTTCAGCTAACAACATACCAGCAAGAGAGGTGGCCAGTGGCAATTGCTATCAACACCATTCCTGATTTCTTGAGCAAAAGTAAACAGCCAAAGAATAAGCCGCTGAACTCTGGCAGTAGTAACCAAGTGCATGCTAACTAATGGGGATGGGGTGGGTGTGGGTAGTAAACCTCAATTATGTGTACAGGAACTTAGGAATTGACCACATATATGTCTCTGAGAAAAAAAAAAAAGCTGAAAAGAAATGAAGTGAATTTGAGCCAGACTTCAGTTACTCTATCAGAACCACAGAACCACAGAGCATGGTTATAAGGCATATTATTTACTTTTCTGTTGCTGTGATAAGACACTTTGGCCAAGGTGACCTCTAAAAGGAAAGAGTTTATTTTGAGTTACAATTCTAGTGGCATGAGAGTCCATCACAGCAGGAAGGCTCAGTGAAGAAGCTGCAAGCATGGTGCCAGGAAGCTGAAGGACCACATCTTCAGCTGAACAAAGGAAGGAGAGAAAGTGAGCTAGAGGTTATAGAAGGCTGTGAATTATCAAAGCTCAAGCCCTTTCATCCAGGATGCACCTCCCATCCACCTCAAACAGTCTGAGGTGGGAGGGTGGGGGCATTTCTTATTTAAATCACCATGCCAGGTAAGTATTAATATATTGTTTTGCAGAAGAACTTAATAAATCACTGTTTTGCTGATTTTTTTAAAAACAGTATTTAATTGTGAGGTTACCATTTAACCTTCAGGCCCTTCATCTGACTTTTCATTGGACCGCTTTCCCTGGGTTTCCTGATCATCGACTCTGGGGTACTGTTTGCATTTTATGAATGGAGCAATATCATTGTTGACAGTCCTGTTAGTTTACTCCAAGGAGCATTGTGTTTTATGAACTCTCACTGTCCCTTGCAGTTTTGCTGACCTTGATTTCAATCATTTCCCACGTCTTTTGCATAACAACTAATTCCTGCCATCTGGAATTCACTAGGCAGTCCACTTCCTCCTTGAAATGGGAGACTCTGTGCTGGTAGCATCTTTCAAGAATTAGGCCTAGTCTGCAGAGGGTATCTATGCAGCCATTTACACATTAGCTAGACACCCATCATCGAAACATTCTCTACTGTTTTCCTAAGTAAAACATAGTTAGCGATTCCAACAGAATATGGATATCAACAGGTTTTCCATAATTACCAGACATAGCCACTCTAATTGTACATGATTATGCAAAGTTTTAGCTACCCCTTCACTGCTTTCATGGATGTTTCTGGGTTTCTCCTTGTTCAATAAAAACATTAACTTTTACCAGGTTTCCATGGACTAGCCTTGCAGTGCAATAGCATCATATCCATGGTTCGTCTTCACAGTGGTAAAGTGGTTTTGTTTTCAAAATAAAGGGTGCTCAAAATCAAGACACTCATCCTCACGTTATCTAATACCCTGCTGTTCTTTGACATAACCCACTTAGATCTATGTAATATCTATAACCCCAAGCTGTGTCTGTAGTGCTACCATGCTATAAAATCTTCTCAGCAAAACATTTTATATCATGTGCATGTGTGGGTAAATGGCAAAAGTTAAGCATTAGTGGACTATCTCTGAGAGCCCAGTGAGTTCAAAATGATGGGAGAAGTCAAGAATCTTTAGACCATGGCCAATGTATCAACATACCTGTCCTGGAGGTGCCACTGCTTTGCAGTTAATACCCATGTGGCTGTCTAATTCACTTGGGAGGGTTCTTTCCTTTGCTAAGTCAATTCTGATCTAGGTTCTTATCTTTCCCTGCTCTCAGCATCATAAAATAAATGTTTCCTTATATATGACAAAAGTACCTTTGTGACTTTTAAAGTCGTTCTGATTTTATCAAGGATTGTCAAATGAGTCTGTGCCAAAAATTTCTTCAGCAGAGGATATGAGAGGATGGTTGTCATATGGGAAGGATGTAGGGAAGTGAAGGCAGCAGGTCAGGATTAATTAGATGGAAAGGACTGAAGGGTCTGCCGTCGTTCCTAGTTAGCAGTTTTATAATGCTATAAGGAAATGTCTCTGCCCTTACAGGGAAGTAGAGCTGTCTCTCTACATCTGTGGTAGATAAGTTCTAGGAACTCCCAGGATATCAAAAGCACTGGATGCTCAATTCTTTTTTATAAAAATGCAGATAGGCTTTACCTACGACTTCTCTCGCATTGCCTTTCTTCTGTAAACTACTCAAGGGACTTAACAAATAGTATTAACGAATCCTCTGTTCTCGGTAGTTTAGTCACACAAGTAAGGACTAATGACAACAAAATATTGTTAATATTCAATATAGATACATTTTTCATACTTTTACCTGTCATTTATTGCAATCACAAAGAGTTATCTGCAACACATATCTAAGTTAGAAACCAGAGCCTCGTTGAACGGCACATTGCATTGAAAATAGCTATATCCCTTCCCTGAAATAAAGCTCTGTCTCTGCCATTGTCACCACATAACTTGTCTTGAACAATCCTCTAACCAAAGAATGTTACGGAATGCTTATAAACTCTGTCAGTTGGGAAAGCTATTTTACTACTATTCAAAGCAGACATAGTTAGTTAACATGAGTTAGAACTAAGTGACTCTTAGCCTTGGGTCTGTCTATTCCAGTCCTTTGCCAAAATAACTGGAATTTTTTTTTAGAATTTAGCCATTTAAGAAACCTAAAAATTAGCTTGCTGAAAATTATCGAGAGTTACAAACATTTGAGGATTATAAAAGTTTCCAGAATATTTATTGGCAGTGGGTGGGCCGGAAAGTATTTGAGTTCATGTTCCATATGATAAGTGGTTTGGTGAGAAAGTTCTGTAACCTTGTTAATAGATAGATGTGGATGAAATATATATGTTATTTTCATGAAGGAAACAACATCCCAATAATATTTTAGTTCACTGAATTATTGACCTCTGCATACCTCCCCTTTTATTTTCCCTATGTTCCGCTTCTGTCGTTTGCCTCTGGCTTTGCCATATCCCACTTTCCTGATTGTGACCTCTGTGGCTCAGTTTGAGTCACTTCATGTCAGTTCCTCTCTCTTAATGACACAGAGCTCATGCATGGTTCAACGTCTGACAGAAGTTCAGCTGATACATTCAACTACATAACATTGACCTGTGCATCCAACCAGTAGATCTATTTGTCTTCTCTACAAACTGAGGAAAGAAAAAAAAGATGCATCCACTTTGTCAACCATTACATGTATTTCCATTGCTTTTAACGTTGGCTGTCTAAATTTGAAGCCATGGTTTCAGACTGAAATTCAAATATTATAAGCAACTGTTCAGGGTCATTTTACTCATGCACATAGTTTTTTGAAATAAGAAACAATAATATTTCTGCAAATTAATTAAGGCAGTGATTGTCTTAGCATTTTTTAGTTTTCGGGAAATGTCTACTCACTTTATAGTAATTAGAAGACTGGTATTTCAATATTGAAGGTGTGCTGCAATTAGTTAAAAACTTTCACACTAAAATAGAACCTTCTTTAATTTTTCTTCCTCTGGTGCAGTTTGTCTCTGTGGCTCTGATGTCTTGAAAGGGGAAGAGAATTGTGAAAAAGCACAAAGAATCATAATTACTATAATTAACCCACCCTCTCTTCTCAAACTCAGCACTAGAGTTTCTGGTTAGGAGGGCAGATTAGGGAAATGAAAGCCTTCCTTGACTTTACCAGGGAAGGTAGCAACACAAGACAGGATAATTATTGCATAATGGTAGTTTCTCTGGATGATTGAGACTGCTCTTTTTGCCTCTTAGCTACCATCTACCTAATTTCTGGCTATGTTGGAAAACACCTTATGTTACTATCCATTAGTATGGTTTCCTATAACTCATCTTTTTGCCAAAGCAACCCAAAGCCATGGATTTCTGACCAATACCAATATATCTCCAAGCCTGATACTTTTCTACCTTTAGCACAGAATGACAGGGCTACCAATTCCATATCATCTCTCTCTCTCTTTCTGTGCTACGTAGGATCACAATAGTACAATAGTTACTTTTCCAGTTTTTAGAGCAAAATACCAGATAGAAGAAACTTAAAGGAGAAAGTTTAATTTGGCTCCTAATTTTCATGTAGCACTCTATTATTTCAGGAAAGCAATAATAGCAGTAGCAGAGGCAATGGGTCACATTGGGTAGGAAGAAAACAAAGGCAAATGTTGGTGCTCAGAGCACCTTGTCCTTTCTATGTAGACTAGGGATGGTACCGTCCACAATCACAGTGAGCCTTCTCACATCAAGATAGTCTGGAATCTCCCTTACAGAGACATAACTACCCAGAGGTCTGTGGCTTTAAATGTCATCAAGTTGCCAATCAAGCCTAACCATTAAAACTGCATCCTTTTCCATATGGCACGCACACTTGTCACTTTTAAGCCATAATCCCTCTAGGCTCATGGTCTTCTTTTGTTAAAATTCACTCATATTTTTTTTTTACTAATTTTCACAATAATTACAATCTAAATGCTATCTTACAAAATATTTTTAAAACTTACATACTTTTAACATTTTATACATTGTCCTTAAGCAGGCACAGAGTAAACATTTCCATTTTAAAAGGGAGAGACGGTGCTATAGGTAAAAGAAGATCAGACCAAAGTAAGAAAAGCAGGGTAATACAATCATATGGTTCTGTGTTTGGCAACCAGGGTCTCTTATGAAAACATCCCAGCTCCGGGGAACATTTACCCTTCCAGTTCTGCTCCCTGAGGTACAACATTTTTCTTGTGCCTCTCTACTTCATGCCTACAGCTTTCCTTACTGAATATTCATCTCTCCTGATGACTCCAATAACCCAATGATCTCCTTGCATTGTAGGTCTCACTTCCAGAGCTTCAAACAGTGTTCTCCTGGGACACCCTTGGAGGGATTCTGAGTCTGTCAGATTTTTTTCTGTTCTTAGTAACTGTAGGAAAACTATGATGCAAGATCCCATGACCCTCCTCGTCCTGCATCTTTTATGTCTGCAAAATTGATACATACATTGCTCCCACACCATTTCCAACTAACAATGGAGTCTAGACCCTTGGACCTGTTCTATCAGCTTCTGCACACTTAACCATGGAGAAACATTTCTGGCATACTTGCTTTTGAGATGGGAACCCCTGCAGTAGCATTCTCCGATAAAGCTCTCCTCGTTCAAGTGAATTGGTGTTTTCAGGAAGTGGAGCCTTTGATGTGTGGAGTCTTGCTCTTCAGAAACCTTTCCTACTGGCCTAGTACAGATCTCCAGGATTATTTTTAAGATCAGTAATGCCTTTAACAATTACAGCAGCTTCTACCCTGCCTGGTATATAAAAGCCTCCTTTCAAAACTATACATTTTAAATATCCTTATGCTTTCTCTTTCACTGGATATCTAGGTGTAAAAAGTAAGCAGTAACCAAGATGCAGCCTGAGTCTAGCCTGCCTTGGTATTTGCTCCAGTACAAATTAGTCATTTTGTCCTATATCTGACCCCATTCACTTCTCAAGACATGACATAATATAACAGATTGTTTGATAAATATTACTTGAGTGACCTCTAACCTTATTCCCTGTACTTCTTTGAAACCTCAATACCCATTTCCTCTATTAGTTATTTTCCCTGTTGTTGAAATAAAAGCAACTTAAAGAAGGGTTAGCTCTGGCTTGAAGTATGAGGGTTCAAACCATGATGGCAGGAATGTTACGATGGCTTGAGTTTTCAGTGTTTGGACACATTGCAATCTCAATAATGAAGCAGAGAGAGATAAATGTGTTAGCTTTCAAAATCAACTTGTCCCTTTCATTGATTCCAGCTTATGTGGTGCTGCAGCCCATTTCTAGGGTAGCTCTTCAGTTGATATAATTCAGAAATGCCCTCAAAGCCATCCCAAACGTTTGTTTGCATTGATTCCAAATCTGGTGAAGTTGAGATTAAGAATAATATTACAACTTCTGCATCCTTTAACTAAGCAGGAAGCAATGGAAAACAGATAACATTTTATCCTGTCATTGGCCACACACATTAAGAAGTAGGTCGCCTCAATTGACAGAGAGACTCTCAAGTAGCCAGTGTGTAGGAAACAACATATTAAGGAATGAGTGGTCCTCAATAGGACATACATTTCACATCCTCACTCTAAAGCTTAGAGATGTTCAAGGAGAATGGTGGCAACAGATTCTCAGAGACAGAACTGGTAATGATTCAAGGAGAGTGTTTGTTTGGTTTGGTTTTGGATACAGCAGGAGAGCTTAACATAAAATCCCACAGCATAAAGACCATCAGCACAAGATAGGCACAAGTTAAGGCCAAACAAAATACCAGCATGAAGGAAAAATGTGGATACAGTGTCTCACCAGAATCTAGCTAGCTATTGGCATTTGATTGTTGCTGGGAAATGGAGAGTAAGTTTTCTTTAATGATGTCTTAGTGTCCTATTTTTTCAATGCCTGTGAGAAACACCACCATTAGTATCAATTTAAGAAGGAAAGGGTTTCTGTTGTTGTTGTTGTTGTTGTTGTTTTCAGCTTAGACTTTATAGTCCCTCACTGAGGAAAAGCAAGTGGATAACTGGAGGCAGGAACTGAAACACAGACCATGGAGGGATGCTTCTTCTTCTCTTGCTCCTTATGACTTACTCGCCTTGGTTTCTTATACAACCTAGAAGCACCACACATAGTTTGCAGGGCTCTTCTACATTGGTCAATCAAGAAAGGACTCCAAATACATTCCTGTGAGGAAGTCTAGTGGTGGTAAATTCACAGTTCAGGCCTTCCCAGGTACGTCTAATTTGTGTTAGCACATCCATGGTAGGTTGACCACGGCTTGAGGTATGTCTCACAACTAATAGTAGTTGGACACAATGAATCATACTCTATGGGTTTAAAATAAAGAAGAGAACTCAAAACTAGCAGAAGTTTGGGAAAACAGAGACTATAATCTAAACATTTTGTGTGGAATTCTCAAGGAATTAATTAAGGTATTTTTTCAAAATATCCAGAAGTAGGTCCCTTGAATTTAGGAAAGGAATTTTTCTCCAGAAGTACTCAAGAAGTTCTTAAGGACTCATGTCCTATACCAACACTGCCCTATTACACTTTCCCTTCTCTCCTGATGACACTTAGAGGATACACGGTAAGCCCTATTTATCTTCAATTGACTTCAGTATGTATAATCTGCACTAAAAATTTCTAATCTATTTTCCTTCAAAGAACGCAGGTGGAGAAACCCACCTGACAGGAACTATACCACAGGTCATGGTGAGTCAACCATGAATTTCTGAGATTTCGAGAAGCATATCCATATCAGTTTGGGACATGATGGGAAATGCCTGCTATGCAAATTTCAATCTGAACTAGTTCTGAGGAAGTGTCAAAAAGAGGGTTAGCACATAGGAAAACCCTATGTATAAAGCCATTTAGACATGAGTAAAGTTACAAGTTCACAATAGGCTGAATTTTCACATATAATGGGTATGTATTGGACCAGAGGTATTAAATCAATATCCCTGTGGTATCACTGGCAGGGAGACAATCTATAGCCATAACTAGAATACTGATGATTCACTTTAATAAATATATCTCAGATGACCATTCACGGGTGAGTTTCATAAATGAGGATTCCTACATAAAGCCCGAGCAGCAAGGCTGAGGTTATAGTTGTTGGTTATTTTCAGGTGCTTTATTGCCCCACAGTCCCCACTTATGCAGAAGTGGCTTCATGTGCAGGCCCATGAATGCAACACAGTTTTCTCTATTTCTCAAGCATCATGCCTTCTCACTTCTCTATATCATCTCCCTACTCAGATTTCTAAGGATATTTCCTACCTCTGAAAATATAATTATTCTCACTTCTTTTGTAACTGTATCTACCAAAGTGATGCTCATAAAAATAGTGTAACAATAGCCACTTACACATTTGCCTCATTTAAAAGATTCCCTCTCAACATCTCTGTCCTAACCAAAAGTAAAGAGATGAGGAAAGTGTACATTTCCAGAGGAAATGTTGACACACTTATTAGCCATCCAGGCTTTTGTTTTCCCTTAGTACACTGCCCCGAGAACTAGGAATGGCAGTTTAGTGCCCTAGTTATGTTATTTTTGTAAAGAATAATTTACTTAATACACATTTCTACTCCTGAAAGTTACCTCAGAATACCACCCTATAAATTAGTCTCATTTATTGCCTTTACAACTAACAGTGATTTAGTCCTTTAGAGCACAGTCTTACATTTTCAAATTAAAAGAATACAAAACAAAACAAGTTGCACACATAGACACACATACACACATACTTGGGCAAATATACCTTAACAGATATGAAGGGTAAAAAGAATAGTCATTAAGAAAATCGATAAAGTAAAAAGAAAGAATGAAAGAAAGAAATGAATACAGAAAGAATTAACCATCATATTTTACATAAATATTTTGTCATAAAGTTGATGCTCCAATAATTTGCTGATCATATTACATTTTCATATTGCTGTTGTCATTGTGTCATGCCATTTTTACCAATAGAGACAAAAGAATAAATTGTTTTCCTTCTCATTTCTAAAGACAACCTTGTGTAATCAACACTAATGCATTGTGATTAATTATTGTCAATGAGAAATTATTCACAAAATGAATTCATAACATCAAAAATAATTTTGAACCATCTGGTGTTGTGAGAATATTCTTTCTAATACATTCCCCAAAATAAATGCTGTACCTGTGTATGCATCGCTATATTTATTAAGTAAAGTTGCTCCACTTAGTATCATCCTTTCTCTGATGTCATTTGGAAAAAAAAAACAAAACAAATAACAAGAAATCTGAGTAGGAGGGAAGAATGTGAGAATCCTGTTGATGAAGAAAATACCAGGAAATGGAAACAGCCTAGATGTCCACAAACTGATAAATGGATAATAAAAATGTGGCATATTTAAAAAATGAATATTACTCATCTTCAAGAAAAATGAAATTTCTAGGTAAGTGGATGGAACTGGAAACAATTGTTCTGTGTGAGGTAACCTAGACCCAGAAAGGCCAACTTCACATAGTTTCCTTTATTTGTAAAAGTTAGCTTTGAGTCTGCACTTATATATCATTTGGAGTACCCATAAAGGTTAGGAAATTAATATGAGATGACAGAATAGGAGGCTTTCAAGGAAAGCATGTTTAAAGCAAACAAACTGATAGTATGTATGTGCATAAAATGCATAGAGTGGTTTCCTGCTGTGGTGGGCTTGGTCTAACAATGGCTGTCTTCCAAAGGAAATGTTAAGAATCCAAGAATTGTTCAGTCCATGTTCTTGGATATCTGTGCAGTTTAAATCTGGTGCTAGAGTCCCAAAAAAATCCCAGAGATCTCCAAGTCTTCATTCTGTATTGGAATCCTGAAGAAGTCAGTTCTAACTGCAGTGAACACAGCAACAAGATAGATGAACCTATTGAGAGAAAGTGAGGGCCAATAGACCAAAAGCAGAAGCTTTCTTTTCCCATATCCTTTTGTGTGTGTTGCAATAAGAAGTTATGACCCAGATTTAGGGTGGCTTTTTCCCAATACAAATGATCAATATAGAAAATCTTCCACAAGCAACCCAGCTGCTTGCGTTTACTTGATACCAGATATAGTCAAGCTGAGAAGCAAGATTAGCCATCACAAATCCACCACTTCTCTGATACACAATTATGTCTCACTATGCCATGCTTAATTTACAAATAAAAACAATAATCAGGCCATAATTTTTCCTAAATCATATAACCATCCCATATACAAGTATTAACACATTACATATGGGTAGAAATGTCCTGTGAGAAATGCTTAGTCCTATAGTGTCTCATAAATATGATAATTATCACTAATATCATCTCAATCTATGTTACATTACATATATTGTATTATCATATTCTTAAGAAACCAAGACAAACATTCATTTCAGTTACCGTCTTCATTTCTGCATCTGGTCTCATGGCCTTGTCTTGTATTTATAGCTACCGGTCTCTACTACCCAGTCTGTATTTCCTCTCCCCACAGTAAGCACCTTAGCAAGTCTTTTGTCTTTTTCTAGAGGAGTGACAACATATTCATTACTTAAGGGTTTGGATCTTTTTTCAATTTTTCAACTTGCAAGGATTCAGTTGTAGTTTTCCACTGACTTCAATTACAGGACATCTTAATACCAGGAGATCTCCTTCACACCAGACATAATCTTCTTTATCCCAATCTGGAAAAGCAATTCAAGTTCCCCTTGATAGTCTCGATAAATCACCCCTCTGAACAATGTTAATCTTTTCTTAGCCTGTTAGCTTAAGGACATCAGATGCCCAAAGTGGCTAGTTGGAAGGAAGCCTGAGCTTCCAGTTCAATGGAATGTTTATTGTGTCTCCTAGCAGAAGCACATCCCTGCCCTGAATGAAAGCTTCTAGCCTGAAGATTGCAAATCACAGGAACATGAAGCAAAAACTTTCCAAGGGAATCATGGAGGTGGTACGAATGGAACCCCTTGGTTTCTGAACCTGTAAATTCTGGCTGTGGGCAAAACCATCCATATATTGGACACTGACTCAAAGCATATACTGCCTTCTGGAGAACCACATGCCAGCCCTACAGTTTTCTGTTCCTTAATTTTTACTGTAACTGTTTTCACCCCTGTTGCTTCAGGAAGATGGGAAACACAGAAATATAAGAGAAATTTATGAGTGTGTGCCCAGTGTGGCACTTCTCTGGCTCTCATGTGAGTCCTTTGGTCAGAAGTCAGGCCATGTGGAATACAGCAGATAAGGCAGTTTTGGCAGAAACATCATGTGCAGAAAAGGAATATCCGTAACCCAAATTGCCATCTACCCCAATAAGGATGAAGCATTGCCCTTTCTGCCAAGAAGGTGGTCCTATGAAGTCAAAGTGACACCAGGTCACTGGCTGGTCATGCCAAATGTTTATGTTGACTTTTGTGTTGGCGGATCTGTTACTCTGAAGCAGGTATACCAAAGTCAGCCTGGGTGACTAAAATTCCATGTTGTCAGACAAAGGCATAATCTGCAGCTCTGCCATTATTGCCACTTTATGTATGGATCCTCTGAGCAGTGACAGGAATAGCCAAGGAAAGAGGTTGACTGTCCAAAGAATGTATCATCCTATCTACATGGTTATAAAACATCTGAAGTCACCTTTGGATAATCATTTAAATGGCACACAAATACCTTCTCTTCCTTCATCCCACTAAGAGAGGTCTGTTCACACACTTCTCCAGATGCCTTTCTCATCAAATTTCCAACCACATTTTCCACCCAGACAATCTATTGGCTACAGCTCAGGGGTGTGTAAACAATCACATACATATGTCCATTTCTCCATTTAGGCAAATCATATGACCATGTGTCCTGCCCAGAGTTCTTCCCAGTGTGAATATTTCCCTTCGCTGATGTCATTCAGTGTCTTAGAAAGGGGTTGTAATTCTGCAGCTGGCCAATTCTGAGGGTTATCTCCAGAGTGTTCAGAACCAGTAGTAAATCAGGCCCTCGACTTCTCTTTCTCAGTCAGCCTAACATAGGGTACAATCCATGAGGCTATGGGTACACACTTTAAGAAGAGAGCATAATAACTGTTCTAGGAACCACAGGCATTTGATTCAGCAAGCTCTCCATGTAACTTGCCTGTGACCTCAGCACATTCTTGGACCAAAATAAACATCCATTTGATGATGATTGCTGCTGTGGATAACCAACTCTATGGCTTGGTGGGTTAGATAATACCTACCTTTGTGATGTCACAACCAGGACACATGGGAACTTGCTCGTTGCCACATGCTCATTGTCAAGCCCAAGAAACAGTTACAAAGTAATGGTAGTCTGAGATCACTTTTATCACAGGATTCTAAACTGTTTTGTTTTTGGTTTTGCCATTAAGCAGATTTTAAAAATAGCTGGCCAGGTGAGAGTTGGAGCTTACATCCCAGCTTTGCAAATATTGACAATGTTAATGTTGAAGGTTGTATTTTTGTCTGATGAAAAGTAAATCCTGTACAAAAACTATGTCTTTGGAGTATCTGGCAGTGGTGTGACAGAAGTAAACATTTGGAAATTAATAATAATAGTAATAACAGCAACAATAGTAGTATTAGTAGCAGTAGCAGTAGTAGTAGCCGTACTAATAGTAGTAAATGTTTTGTGTTAAGTTCAAAATCTGTGTATAATTTTGAGATTGTTTCAAAATAAACTAATAATAAAAGTAAAAATCGGAAGATGCTAGAAACAATTATTAATGTGAGTAAAGCAAAGAGTTTGACATTCTTTCCACTCTGTAAATGACTACACATTGAAAAATAAAAGGAAACACAAGAGAATAAATGGTTGCTATCAGCAGCTATCTCCCATTCAGGAATTCAGTCCCAGCTTTTTGTCACATAGCATGTGAGACTCACTCATAGTCCTTAGAAGCTTGGTATGCAGCTCATAGGAATCATTGTGGAAAATCCTTACAAAATAAAACAATAGAAAATCATTGATTAAATAGCAATATGATAAGACTAGCCTCAAAATGTAGCTTTTCTTGCTAAATTCCTTTTAGTTTTTGCTCCAATAAATCAATTCAACTCTCACTCGTAGCTCTGCCTGTCAGTCTGGCATACATCACGCTCCACAGAGGTGCCATATGGCTGTTAGGGGAGTGCCAGTTAGAATCTTCTGTTTCTCGCTGCTCTGTTGAGTAAGTGGAACAGAAGTTGTATAATATTGCCTTCACTCAGTAGAGAGTTGTTCAGTTTCTATGAGTTTGTAAGCTTTCTGTTATTACTATTGTTGTTGATATTCAGCTTTAATCCATGGTGGTTTGATAACATTCTGGGAATTATTTCAACTTCTTAGTGTCTGCTGAGACTTGCTTTGTTTGTGTGTCTAAATCTGAGCAAGGTTCCATGGGATGATGAAAAGAAAGTATGTTCTTTTGTATTTGGAAAAACTGTTCCATAATTGTCTGTTAGGACCTTCTGTTTTATTATGTTTAGATGGCCGGTCTATTGGTGAGAATGGAACACTGAAGTCTTCCTTTATAAGTGTGTGAAAGTCAACACATGAGTTCAGCTGTAGATGCTCTTGTGTTTGCTCCATAGATCTTTGTTAATATTTTGGCCTGATATTAGAGCAAGAACATTATTTAAAGTTACCAGTCTTGCTTCGGAAGTACTTATGAGGAATCTACTTAAATGAGCGCACATCTGAACTTTGTGCACAGGCAGAAAATATCATTTTTCTTATGCTAACTCTCAGAGAAGTTCTACAAATTCCTTTTCACTGTTTTTTTCCCAGCACTGGTGGTCCCAGCATATGTGTGTGTGTGTGTGTGTGTGTGTGTGTGTGTGTGTGTGTGTGTGTGTGCGCGCGCGTGCTCACACACACTTGAGGGTTGGGTAGGCATGCTCCAGCACATGTATCTGTATGTGTGAAGTAATCTTTATAATTCTGAATCTTCAGTGTGAATCCCCTTCATATCTCCTGATCTCCTTGGTGCTCTTTTCAGCAATTCATTCACATTCAATCTTTCTAATTTTCTTGCATGGTCAGCATCTCAACTTCAGGAGACGCTTGCTGTGCACTAGGTTTGGGCTGCCAAAGAGCTCTCTCTATTATTTTCCGTTAGGGTCAGTTTTTTTTCTAGATACTATCGTTCTCTTAGGAACAGATCCACTGTCTATAAATCCACACTTTATGATTCTTTCTGCCCAGAAATGTGTTCTCATTTATTTCAGTGTGACCATCTAGTGTATGAATAATAATGTGAGTTCTTGCTTTCATGCTCAGAGGTTCAAACATGAATGAATACTGCTTATAAAGAATATGTGTTCAATTAATTAGTGGTTCTTTCTCATTTCATATAGCATCAAAGATAAAGGTAACCCTTCCCCAACTATGAAGAGTCCTGAAGAAAACCACCTGCAAGTTCACCATAATTAGAAATTTTTAGATAGTCCTGAGAAAATGGAAGAGTGTGACACTGATTTGTTTAAGATGGTTTAATATCTATTCATTCTCATTTCCCATTGCTAACATCATTACTGAAAAGTCGTTCACAAAAAGTCACAGAATGTGTCTCTGACTCTTCTATTTTGATTCCATAGCACACATTCTGATTGATTTTAACTTTGAAATCTTGTTTCTTTTTTAAAAAATGTTTTATTATTAATTTATTCTTGTTACATCTCAATGGTTATCCCATCCCTTGTATCCTCCCATTCTTCCCTCCCCCCCATTTTCCCATTATTCCCCTCCCCTATGACTGTGACTGAGGGGGATTACCTCCCCCTTTATATTCTCATAGGGTATCAAGACTCTTCTTGGCAACCTGCTGTCCTTCCTCTGAGTGCCACCAGGTCTCCCCCTCCAGGGGACATGGTCAAATGTGCGGCACCAGAGTACGTGAGAAAGTCATATCCTACTCTCCACTCAACTGTGGAGAATGTTCTTACTATTGGCTAGATCTGGGTAGGGGTTTAAAGTTTACTGCCTGTATTGTCCTTGGCTGGTGCCTTAGATTGAGCGGGACCTCTGGGCCCAAATCTGCCAATCATAATGTTCTACTTGTAGGTTTCGAGGACCCTCTGGATCCTTTTCCTTTACTATTCTCCCATGCTTCTCACATCTAGAGTCCCAATAGGATGTCTTCCCCTCTGTCCCAGTTTCCTGGTAAGTGAAGGCTTTCATGGGACATGCCCCTTGGGCTAGTATGCAGATATAAGTGAGTATATACCATTTGAGTCTTTCTGCTCCTGGGTTAACTCACTCATTATGATCATTTCAGGCTCAATCCATTTATCCACAAATTTCAGGAATTCCTTGTTTTTAATAGCTGAGTAGAATTCCATAGTGTATATGTACCACAGTTTCTTAGTCCATTCTTCTACTGAGGGACACTTAGGCTATTTCCATGTTCTGGCTATTATGAATAAGGCTGCTATGAACATGGTTGAGCAAAGTTTCTTGTTGTGTGGTGGAGCATCTTCTGGGTATATTCCAAGGAGTGGAATAGCTGGGTCTTGCGGAAGCCCTATTCCCAGTTTTCTGAGATAGCACCAGATAAATTTCCAAAGTGGCTGTAGTAGTTTGCATTCCCACCAGCAATGAATGAGTGTTCCTCTCTCCCCACATCCTCGCCAGCATGTGGTGTCGCTTAAATTTTTGATCTTAGCTATTCTGATGGGTGTAAGATGGAATCTCAGAGTTGTTTTGATTTGCATTTCCCTGATGACTAAGGAGGTTGAGCATTTCTTTAAGTGTTTCTCAGCCATTTGATATTCCTCTTTTGAGAATTCTCTGTTTAGTTCCAAGCCCCATTTCTCAATTGGATTATTTGGTTTGGTGATGTTTAATTTCTTGAGTTCTTTATATATTTTGGATATTAGACCTTTGTCAGATGTAGAGTTGGTGAAGATCTTTTCCCAGTCTGTAAGCTGTCGCTTTGTTCTCTTGACAGTGTCTCCTGCCTTACAGAAGCTTCTCAGCTTCATGAGGTCCCATTTATTAATGGTTGACATTAAGGCCTGGGCTGTTGGTGTTCTGTTCAGGAAGTTGTCTCCTGTGCCAATATGTTCCAGGCTCTTCCCCCACTTTTTCTCTAAGTGACTTAGTGTCTCTGGTTTTATGTTGAGGTCTTTAATCCGCTTGGATTTGAGTTTTGTCCAAGAAGACACATATGGGTCCACTTACATTTTTTTTACACATAGACCTCCAGTTAGATCAGCACCATTTGTTGAAGATGCTATCCTTTTTCCATTGAATGGATTTGGCTTCTTTGTCAAAAATCAAGTGACCATATGTGTGTGGATTCATATCTGGGTCTTCGATTAGATTCCACTGATCAACCAGCCTGTTACTGTGCCAGTACCATGCTGTTTTAATTACTATTGCTTTATAGTACAGTTTGAGGTCAGATATGGAGATTCCTCCGGAGCACCTTTTATTGTACAAGATTGTTTTAGCTATTCTGGGTTTTTTGTTTTTCCATATGAAGTTCAGAATTGAACATTCAATGTCTTTAAAAAATTGTGTAGGTATTTTGATAGGGATTGCATTGAATCTGTAGATTGTTTTTGGTAGGATGGCCATTTTTACTACGTTAATTCTCCTGATCCATGAGCACGGAAGATCATTCCATCTTCTCAGATCATCTTCAATCTCTTTCTTCAGAGTTTTGAAATTTTTTTCAAACAAGTCCTTCACTTGCTTAGTTAGAGTAACTCCTAGATATTTTATATTGCTTGTGGCTAATGTGAAGGGTGTGGTTTTCCTAATTTCTTCCTCTGCAAGCTTCTCATTTGTGCATAGGAAGGCTACAGACTTTTTTGAGTTAATTTTGTATCCAGCCAATTTGCTGAAGGTGTTTATCAGCTTTAGGAGTTCTCTGGTGGAATTTTGAGGGTTCCATGGGGTACAGAGAAGAAGGTATATTCTTTCTTGTTTGGGTGTAAGGTTCTATAGGTATCTGTTAGATCCATTTGACCCATGGCATTGGTTAATGATGTTATTTCTTGGCTTAGTTCTGTTTCAGTGACTTATCCTTCAGTGAGAGTGGGGTGTTGAAGTCTCCCACTATTATTGTGTGGGGATCAATATGTGGTTTAAGCTTCATTAATAGATCTTTTACAAATGTGGGTGCCCTTGTATTGGGAGCATAGATGTTCAGAATTGTGATGTCATCTTGGTTGACTTTACTTTTGATGAGTATGTAGTGTCCTTCCTCATCTCTTTTGATTAATTTTGGTTGAACGTCTATTTTGTTCAATATTAAAATGGCAACGCCTGCTTGCTTCTTGTGACCATTTGCTTGGAATATTTTTTTCCAACCTTTTACCCTGAGGTAATGCCTATCGTTATGGGTGAGATGTGTTTCTTGAATGCAGAAGACTGTTGAATCTTGTTTATGCACCCATTCAGTTAGTCTGTGTCTTTTTATTGGAGAATTGAGGCCATTGATGTTGAGAGATATTAATGACCAGTGACTGTTAAGAGTCTTAATTTTGATGTTGTTTCCTGTTGAGAGTTTGGGTAGTTGTGTTTTTGCCATGGGATAGTTATCTATTTCCTGAGTAGTTTTGGTTGTAGCTTGACCCTTTGGGATGGAGTTTTCCTTCTAGTACCTTCTGTAAAGCTGGATTTGTGGATAGGTACTGTTTGAATTTGTTTTTGTCATGGAATATTTTGTTTTCTCCATCAATGGTTATTGATAGTTTTGCTGGGTAAAGTAGTCTGGCCTGGCATCTGTGGTCTCTTAGGGTTTGCAGGATCTCTGTCCAGGCCTTTCTGGCTTTTATGGTCTCTGCTGAGAAGTCGGGTGTAATTCTGATAGACTTGCCATTAAATGTCATTTGGCCCTTTCCCTTGCAGCTTTTAATATTTTTTCTTTGTTCTGTATGTTTTGTGTTTTGATTATTATGTGATGGGCAGTTTTTCTTTTCTGGTCAATTCTATTTGGTGTTCTGTAGGACTCTTGTATGTTTATAGGCATCTCTTTCTTTAGATTGGGGAAATTTTCTTCTATGATTTTGTTGAGAATAGTTTCTGGGCCTTGGAGTCTGATATCTTCTCTTTCTTCAATGGCTGCTATCCTCAGATTTCTTCTTTTCATGGTGTCCTTAATCTCTTGGATGTTTTGTGTCAAGAGTTTTCCAGATTTGGCATTTTCTTTAATGGTTGCTTCAAGATCTGTGATTGTATCTTCTAGACCTGATATTTGTTCTTCCATCTCTTGGATTCTGATAGAAAAGCTCACCTCTATGTTGCTCGCCTTCTTCTCTGAGTTCTCACATTCTCCTTTTTCTTTTGTCTGTGTGTTTATCATTGAATCCATTTTCATTTTCAGATCTTGAACTGATTTTTTTATTTCTTTCATCTGATTGTCTGTATATTCCTGAGTTTCTTCCATTGCCTCTTTATAGGTCTTCAGAGCTTGAACCGTTTTATTTATTTATTTCATCTGGTTGTTTTCATTTTTCTAAAATTTTTCCAGTTCCACTCTATGTGCTTCTTTTATGTCTCTCACCTGTTTGGCTGCGTCTTCCTGCATCTGATTATGAATTTTATTTGTTTCCTCCATTATCATCTTCATTACTAAGAATTTGAGGTCATTTTCTTGTATTTCTGTTGTATTTGAGTTCTCTGGGTTGTTTTCTTTGGGATAGCTGGAAACTGGAGACGTCATGTTGTTTTGGGGTTTTTTGCGTATGCTTTTTCGCTGTCCTTTAGACATCTTGCCGTCTTTATTTTTGTTGGGTAGCTTCCACAGTTGGATGGAGGGAGTCTGATGATAGATTCACTTGTTTTCTCATGATTTCCTTAGGCTGGAAGCTCTAATGCTTCACTGGTATGGATGGTAGGAGGTTAGCCCTGTCGTTTTAGACTCTCACAGTCAGTGATCCTCAGCTCCCCTGTGCTGTGGGTCCTGCATCGTTCTGGGTCTCTGAATGAGCATCGGGTCAGGCCAAGGTATCCACAGCCTTCTGTGTCCACTGCCAAGTCCAGCCAGAAACACTGGGCCCAAACCATGTGCTGAGCTCAGCTAGATTTTCAAGGCCTGAACCATCTGCCGAGCTCAGCTAGGGATTCTGGGCCCAAAATGCACACAGGGCCCAGCCAGAATTTTTGGGCTGAGACTGCGCACCAAGCTCATCAAGGGGCTTTTGGCCCAAATTGCGTGCTGTGTTCAGTTACTGACTCAGGGCCTGAACTGTCCGCCAAGCTCATCCAGGAATTCTGGTTTCAAACTGCACACTGTGTCCAACCAGAGTCTTAGAGCCGGGACTGTGCCTAAAGCTCAGCTAGAGTCACTGGGGCCAATCTGTCTGACAAGCACAGTTAGGGACTCTGGCCCCAAACTGCACGCCGAGCTCCACTCAACTCTCCGGGGTGGAATTGTACACCGAGCTCAACCAGGGACTGTGGACTCACACTGCGCGCTGAGTTCACCCTGGGACCCCGGGCCTAAACTGCATGGATAGTCCAGCCAGAGTCTTAGGGCCGCAGAGCCTGTGCACACAGCTCAGCTAGAGTCTCCGGACCCAATCTGACCGGCAATTCCAGCTAGGGCCTATGGGCTGAATCTGCGTGCTGACCTCAGCCTGAGTCAGTGCCCCAGAACTGCCCAGCGAGCTGAGCTAGTGTCTTGGGCAGAACTGCTTGTTGCACCAAGCCAGTACCTCATGTGGAACTGAGCGCTCCGCCCAACCTGCGTCACAGCAGGAGAACTGCGGCTGCGCCAAGCTAGGGCCTCCTGTGGAACTGAGCGCTCCACCCAGCCTGCGCCACAGCAGGAGAACTGCAGCTGAGCTGAGCTGGTGCCTAGTGTGGAACTGAGCGCTTCGCCCAGCCTGCGTCACAGCAGGAGAGCTGTGTCTGCAATGAGCTAGTGCCTTGGGCAGAATTGCTTGCTGAGCTGAGCCAGCGTCTCCACGGCACTGTGCACTGAGCTGAACCCGGGACTCTGGGGCCGAACTGTCCGCCGAGTCCAGTCTGGGTCCCAAGGCACCACACGACCCAAATCCTGCCCAGAGTCCCCTCTCCTGCAGCAACTCCCACCGGCCACCACACCAATCACCTCCACCGGAGGCTCTGAGCTGCAAACCTCAGCCACCGCCACTGCTGACGCTGGTGCCGCTGGTGCCACTGCTGCTGCTGCTGCCTATGCCACTGCTGCTCCAATCCGAGAAAATCCACGCTCCTCTGGTGTGCAGGGGCACGCAGGTATTCCGCACCTGGTCTTTCTGAACTGTGGAGCACTCCCGCTGCTGTGGTGTGGGGACCTCGGTGTTCCTGGCTCAGAAATCTGTGCAATTCCCTGAATTGTTCACTGGAGCCTCCAAACACGGTCACACTGCTCATCGCCATCTTGGATCTCCCCAAAATCTTGTTTCTTTACTTCACAATCATGAGTGTGGATTTAAGGTACTAAGCTATTATAAAACAATCCTTGAATATGTGAAATCATTGACTAGAATCACTTTTCCTTTAAATTATGCACAATCTGAATATATTTTCTCCTGTATTTTGAATGGAATCAGTAATATGGAAACTTATATTCCATTGTGACTAAAAACTAAAGAATTCACAAAAATATTGATGAAAAAACTTCCCACTTCTATAATTTATTATAGGAGGACTATCACATTATATAATTGATTATTTGAAAGGCATAAATTGTAGCTGGCTTGCTTTTTTGAATCCATTTTGATCTTTAGTTTCTCAGATAATATTTCCAGTATGAATTTTAGTTGGATGCTGAGTGATAAATCTGGCTAGTGATTACATTTTGTATTGGCAAAATGCCTCCTCTTTTCCTTTAACTGACTCAGAAAACTGCTGGATTATGTGGCAGCTTCAGTCATGCCAGGACTAGTGAAGATTTGCAGCTTTCCTCTGAAAAAATGTTTATAACATTTCAAAGGGTACAACTAGAGAACACACGGAAGTCAGTGAGGCTGATCTTGCAAATCTTTATGAATTATTAACTAATCTGTCAGTTTCATTTCTGATGTTTGATAAAGAAAGTATCTTTGAGACTCATCCCATGGGATAGATTCAATCTCTGTTCCTATTAGTGTTTGTAGACAGGAGCCTAACATAATTCCCCTGAGAGACTTTACCCAGCAGCTGATGGAAACAGATGCAGAGGCTCACAGCCAAACTTTAGACAGAACTCAGGGAGTCCTATGGAAGAGTTGGAGGAACGATTGAAGGAGCTGGAGAGGACAAAGACTCCACACGAAGACCTACAACACCAACTAACCTGGACTCATGAGGGCTAATGGAAACTGAACCATTGACCAAAGAGCATTCATGGACTGGTTCTAGGCCTCCTACACATATGCAGCAGCTGCTTAGCTTGGTCTTCATATGGCTCTCCCAACAACTGTAGCAAGGGCCCTCTCTGATGCCAATGGCTCCCTTTGGATCCTGTTTCCCTACCTGCTTTGCCCAGCCTCAGTGGGAAAGGATGTACAAAGTTCTGCAGCTACTTAATATACTAGTATGGCGTGGTACCTACGGGGGAACTCCCCCCTCTTTGAGCAGAAGAAGAGACAATGGGAGGGAGGTATATGTGAGAGGAGGCAACAGGGAGGAAAGGAGGGAGGATGCTATCAGGATGTAAAGTGAATAAAAAAAGAATATTTTAAAAGAAAGTATCAAGAAGTATTCAATTACATTTCATGAATACATTTCATTGTTTTCCATCACTGCCAATATAGATATGCATAAAGAAAAGAGCTGACAAGGGATGGGGATTTTCCCACAGTTCCTCAAGTCATTCTCATTGATGTTGTTAAGGATAACACAAAAGATCCAGTGTCACTGTGCAAGAAAGGCTTGTGTATTTTCCTAAACTCTGATCTGCTTGACTCTGCGTTAAAAACAAAACAAAACAACAACAACAACAACAACAAAAAACAAAAAACTGCACACCATATCTTGCTCATCCTAAAGTCTATATTCTCACTTTAAATGTTCCACAAGGTTTCTTTTCCTAATGTTTCAGCCAGAAAAGTTTTGTAAAACAGTGTGCTTTCATTGACAGTGTTTTCTAAAATACATCTTACAAATGCCAACAACCAAGTGTAACCTGAAACATCTGTGGATTTGTCCATTTACGGTACAAAGTGATCACTTTACTTGCTCTTTAGAGCCAGCTGTTCTCAGGCATTAATTGGTGTGTCACTTGTATGCTTCAGAACAGCCGCATTTGACAATGGCACACATGTTAATTTGTTTGCCACATCTGGTTCTTTTTCAGTGAATATGGTCTTTTTGGCAGATGGGAAGAAATGAGTCATTGTAATTATGTATTTCAAGGGGACTCTGAGTTGCTATGGGTATACTATCTACTTAAATGGCTAAATTTTTATGGCTAATTTTTACATAAGACACGTATATAAGTTGCTTCATCTTCCTTCAGAAAGTGTTCTACAGTAAGTCTTTATTTATTTTTAGAACTAGGCATGCTGATTCTATGATGACAAGATAATTTAAAAGCTGCAATACTTTCATGGGGCAGAGCTTCAAAATATACTAAATCTGTTTTAAGTGAGACACATTGAAGTCTCCCTTTGCTTAAGTTTTCTAAGGTCATTCAAGGTCACACACAGAAGACTGATTAGTCTTTGCTAATTTCTGACACTCAGAACTCCTAGGACAATATTAAAGTTTGGGATTTCTGGTATTTATTTGGAGATAATGAAGACCTTTGCTATGTGAAGGCTATACCGGTATAGATCCATACTGGTATTTTTATTTATTCAGCCTCATTCTTCTATTTAATTTGTATATTTACCCCATAACCCCTCCCACCCATCTACTCTCAAGAGCCATTAATCTTGGAAAAAAACCTATTACTTTAAAAAAAACTTTTATTTCATATTCTTTGTATTCCTGTGTGAAGGCTTATGTGGAGATCAGAGGACAATTGTCAGGAGTCTGTTTGATCTTGCCATCTTATACTAAATGAGGATTGGTCTCAGGTCATGTACACAAGCACCTCTACCTCGTCAATGCAGGCCCTGGAAGATGTGTTTTAAAGAGCAATTCTTTCAAATATTATCCTGGTGGATTCCTTGGAATTAATGTAAATACCGAACATCTATCCTCAGGCTCGGTCTTCACTTTTCAAGCTGATTTCATCCTTGGTGCTTTGTCCTCCCTCCATGCTTGTTTCTTTACCAGTTGCTGTAAGCTGGGATCAGAATCCCACCTCCATCAAGGTTTAGTTCCCAACTTAGTGTTATGGGAGAACTATGGAAATGCAGGAGGTTGGACCCAATGAAAAATCTCTTGGTCATTTAGACTGTACTCTTAAAAGGGATAGTGGGCAGCACAATAGAGATAGCCCTAGTGGTATGGGCACAGGTTAGCCAGCCCTTGGGGCATGAGAGCAGGTGAGCTGTCCTTTCCCCTATCTGTCTGCAGCTCTGGGCTAGCTAGCCAGGGCAGTGCTGAAGAGCATGCCCAGGTGTTGTTGGTGCAGGGGAGCTGACCAGCTCAGCTACCACCCAGGTTCAGGTCTAGGGCTTTGTGTTGACCTACTCCAACACCTACACCATCTATGAACTGCTGGAGTGCATGAAGTGGCCAGACCTGCAGAACCAAAACTGTAAGCTTTCATGACACAGGGCAACGGGATACCTGAGAGGATTCTCGGTGAGGATCCAGTATTGATAGTGGAGCAGAAGCCAGAGGCTTAGAACCATGCCAACTCATATCAATGAACATTTATTAAATTCAGCAGTTTTTAAATCTTTACTTTTGTTTGCTTCTGTAGGAGAGGTTCCAGGGATAGAGGGAGGATATGAAGGGGCAGGGAGATGAGAGAGATAGGGGTATATGATGCAAAATTCACAAAGAATCAAGAAAAGTTAACAAAAAGAGACAGTGGGACTCTAGCTGCTCCTCTTCCCTTGCAACCGCATGCCAGGATTTTTTACAGGCCCTCACCAATATGGCTGCCTTGCCACAGAGTCTGCCAAACATGGGCTGAAGTGTTCACATTTGTTGTTCAAAATGAGTATTTCATCTTTATAAATTCATTTTCTCGGGTATTTTAGTATAATAACAAAATGCTCACTAAACAACAGGCTTTTATTTCTTATTCCAAGTAACCAAATTTGCATAGTTGTCTACTTATTCTCTTTATCCTTCCTTCAGTGTCAAAATACAAAATTTGCTGTTTAGTATTTGCAGTGTGTGTGTGTGTGTGTGTGTGTGTGTGTGTGTGTGTGTGTGTGTGAATTTGGTTGTTTCAGCATTGCCACAAAACCTGGCCATTACACATCACTAGTCTCAATGTTCACAATGTCTATTAACCACAAACAGAGACAATAAAACAAAATATTTATTAAATCATACACTATTTTCACTTACAGTGGAAACTTTCTTTTAGTAGTCAAAAAAGAGATAAAATATAATTTAAGGACATTTGGTGCACTTCTCTTTCCAAATGTTATAAGATTTCAAAAGGCAAAAGGCATAATAATTTCTAAGCCCAAATGTCCAGGCTTCTCTCAGAGATCTTCAATCCATTGAGCATTATGGGATCATGGCTTGATTTCCCACATAATCTGTACATTGAAATCCCTAATATTATGACTGTGTGTGCAGTAGGAATTTTAAAGAGCTAATTTATGCTAAAGTGATATGATTGGTGTGGTCCTTAGTCCAATAGGATTTATATTTTATAAGATGAGGTAGTTAGGAAAGTGGTGTGTGTACATGACCATGCTAAAGGCATAGTGGGAGGCAGATGTCTATATTCATGACAAGAATAACAACCTCAGAAGAAAGTAATTTAGCTGCAGAGTCTAAGCCTCAGAGCTACGAGCCAACATGTTTCTGATGTTATAGCTACCCACCTGCAGTAGCCTTATCAAAACAAATGAATCCATATGACATTAAGTGAAGAAAGATTATGAAAGAAAAAAAAATTCCAAAACAAACCGAAACCATGAAATGCATTTAATAATAGAAACAAAGCCAGTTAGTAGTCTATATGCCATAAAACCTAGTATTGGTTCTGTAAAATTATACTGCTTTCTATCAGTAAAAATAAACTGTATTTCATTTTAATTAATTTATATTATAATTGTTCAAGGACCATTTTGATTTGTTTTATTTTTCATAAGATAGTATCTTTGTACAATTTAGGCAGTAACTTGCCTATGGAAAGCAAATAAACACAGTGCACACTCCTACCGAGAATGCCCAAGACTTACCACTCTACTGACAGGATGACCCATCTCCTTCATTACCAATTATTAACATACATTTTATGTTGATACTTACCAGTGTGTAGATTTTTGACAGGATTTTCAGGAAACAATCAGATGGTAAGTCGAGATGTAGCATGAATTATATTTTATGCTGCTGAATTATCGTATAAATATGGTATGAATTATCATATACATCAGTCTACCAACACTAACAAGGCTGCATGTACACCTCTATAAAATGCATGAAGTTTTTATACACATCCAGTGCTGTTTTCTACTTTATTACTTATTTGAAAAGGTATAAATTTACTCTGGTTAACACATTAGTTTTAAGTAAGCAGGAGGACTGATAGAGTTCAGAGTATTAGAAAAATATAGACAGGATTTTTTAAATATAAGGATATTGATGAGACTTTGACAATTGTACAGGGTTTGATTGGACCACCACAGCACAGGAGCCACAGCACCCTAGGGTTTATTTAATGACAATGAAAAATTCTTCCCAGCACTTTTCCGATAGCCAGACCAAATAAATTATTACGCAATAAAATATAGAAAGATCATTGTGCCCTGGATAAACTTTACTGTATCTTCATCACGGTTTTCTACTTCCTCCTTAGACAGTCTGGTTTTGGTATTTTGCATCAGAATAATATTAGAAAGAAGATATGTCAAAATACCCAATTCTGTTTCCCTAAAGATTGTACTGTAGATAAAACTTCACTATTTTTGTCCTATCCAGAACTGTCTCTCCTGAACTAGTTGAAATATTATTTGTTACTTCAGTGCTCAGTTTGAACCTCAATAAGAGACGACATCTGACTTGGCAGTGACTGAGTTTTGGACAGTAAGAATTGTGAGATTAAGAATAAGAGCATCCAAAGTGCCTTAAAATGGCATTGTTACTAAAGTGCTAATCGTAATTTTTAAAATGTTCTTTGTTCACACAGGGTAGATGACACCGTGCTTCTCATCGCTCTTCCCTCCAGAGCTCTGAAGGATTTTCTTTGTTCCTCGAGTGCACAGGAGCCTGCACAATGCATGCAAGTCAGGCGCTGTGCTGTGGTGATGCTCCAGATACAGCCGAAGCTGCTTCCCTTTCCTCTTAGTGGGTGTGAGCCCCGGTTCCAATGAGCTCCTTGTGGCTCCCAACTGAAGCACACTATTTCCTCTGAAGATTGTGCTAAAAGTGTCTATATTATTTTTTATTTTATTTTGCCAATTTTTTTTTTTTTTTTTTTTTGGCTGGGACATGGACAGACCTGTACATATCTTCTTAAGTAGCACCTTGGGGATCAAAGATGGCGGCACCTAACACACACTTTGTTTGTTCAGCAGGACAGCAGCGACTATTCAACAACCCAAGCACTGATCTGAGAACTACAAAACACCAACACTGGTAACCCACAGGTGAGAGGGATGCAAATCTTGTGGAGCATGGTTGTGTCTGGCCTCTAGCCACTGGGCAAAACAACCACAAAGTCCCAGGTCCCCACAGAAACGGGCTCACACCTCCAAACACTAACGCAACATGCCTGGCTGGCGGGCAGCTCTTGAACCCTCTAGTGCACAGAACTAGCTTGAGTCTGCAAAATCATCAGTGTCAGACGGTTCTAGCACCGAGCAGAACCCACAGTTTGGATCACAAGCAGATCTGATGTCAGGTTTCCCAGAAAAAGCAGAGAGAGTGCCTGGATTCCTAGGCTGCGGCAGTGTATCCATGAATCCCAAAATGCCTAGTGGGGGGCGGGGGCGGGGCGGGAGCTGCTCTTGAACTCACTAGCTTAAAGAATTAGCTTGACACTGCAAAATCACCAGTATCTGTGGGTTCTAAGACAAAGCAGACGCCACAGTCAGGATCTCAGTTCACCCAGAAAAGCCACAGAGAGACCTCCTGGCTTCTCTAATAGGCAGCACATGCCAGGGCGATCACCACACGCTTGGCTGCTGGGAAGCTCTTGAAATTCCTAGTACACAAAACTAGCTTGAGTCTGCAGTGTCACCAGTGTCTGTGGATTATAGCACCGAGCAGAACCTACAGTCATGATCACAAGTGGATCTGATCTCAGGTCTCCCAGAAAAACCACAGAGAGAGCCCCTTAGCTATTAAGCAACAGCAGCATGCCCACGGGACACAAAACACCTGGCTGGCACACAGCTCTTGAACTCCCTGAGGCACAGAACTAGATTGAGATTGCAACATCACCTGTGTCTGTGGTTTCCAGCACCGAGCAGAACCACAGTCAGAAGCACTAGAGGACCTGACCTCAGCTCTCCTAGCAAATCCACAGAAAGTTCCGAGATCCAAACACACACTGGGTATGCACTCCAAGCAGAGATATCACAATGGGGACAGGTCAGTGTAAGAACTCACAATCCCCATGACCATTTGATACCACTAGAAACTGAAACCAGCAGTCCCACCACCACAACAAGCTCTGGAGATACTATCTCTGCTGATGCATAAGTGAAGAATTTCAAATATGAGGTTATGAAAATGATAGAAGTCTTAAAGAAGGAAAATAAATACCTCAAACTAGAACTGGAATACCTAAAGAAAGAATTGAACAAATCATTTGAAGAAGTACAAACAAACAGGAGAAAGAAATGAATAAAAGGCTTTATGACCTAAAATAGGAGATACAAGCTATGTAGAAAACACAATTTGAGATGATGCAGGAAATGGAAACCTGCGAGAGGAGGACAGGATCTACTGACACAAGCATGACCAACAGAATTCAAGAGCTGGAACAAAGGATATCCGAAATAGAAGATATGACGGCAATCAAAGAAAATGCTAAATCTAAAAAGCTCCTAACACAGAATATCCAAGAAGTCTGGGTCACTATGAAAACCGGGCATGGTGGTGCACGCCTTTAATCCCAGCACTCGGGAGGCAGAGGCAGGCAGATCGCTGTGAGTTCAAGGCCAGCCTGGTCTACAAAGTGAGTCCAGGATGGCCAAGGCTACACAGAGAAACCCTGTCTCAAAAAACCAAAACAAAACAAACAAACAAACAAAAAAAAAAACCAAAAAACAAAACAAAACAAAAAAGACCAAATGTAAGAATCATGGGATAGAAGAAAAAGAAGACTCCCAACTGCAAGGCCCAGAAAATATTTTCAACAAAATCATAGAGGAAAACTTCCCTAACCCCAAAAAAGAAATGTCTAAAAATATGCAAGAAACTTATGGAAGCCTCCAAATAGAATGGACCAAAAAAGAAAATCCTCCTGCTACATAATAATCAAAACACTAAATGCACAGAACAAAGAAAGAATATTAAAAGCTGCAAAAGAAAAACGCCAAGTCACATATAAAGGTAAACCTATCAAAATTACACTTAACTTCTCAACGGAGACTATGAAAGCCAGAAGGGCCTGGATGGAAGTCATGCAGAGACTAAAAGACCACAGATACCAACTCAGTCTACTATACCAAGCATAGCTTTCAATCACCATAGATGGAGAAAATATTCCATGAGAAAAACAAGTTTACACAGTAACTAACCACAAATCCAGCTCTACGGACAACACTAGAAAGAAAATTCCAAGGAGGGTAATTTTACACAGGAAACAAAGGAAATGAATAACCACACACCAACAAAAAACAAAAGAAAGCAAGCTCACAAACACACATGCTACCACTACCAACATCAAAATAATAGGAACTATTAACCAGTGGTCATTAATAGCACTCAGTATCAATGGCTTCAACTCCCCAATGAAGAGACAAAGGCTAACAGAATGGATGCGAAAATGGGATCCTTCAATCTGCTGCATAAAACTAACACACCCCAGGAGAAAAGATAAACATTACCTTAGAGTAAAGGGCTGAAAAAAGGTATATTCCAAGTTAATGGACCAAAGAAACAAGCTGGAGTAGCCATTCTAGTATCTAATAAAATAGACTTTCAACTAAAGCTAATCAAAAGAGATAGGGAAGGACACTTCATACGCATTGCAGGAAAAATACACCAAGGTGATGTCTCAATTCTGAACAACTATACAGTAGCACCCCCATTCATAAAAGAAACACTACTAAAGCTTAAATCACACATTGAAAACCACACTGTAATATTGGGAGACTTCAACAACCCATTCTCACCAAGAGATCATTGCAGTGGAAACTAAACAGAGAAACAATGAAACTAATAGACGTCATGAATCAAATGGACGAAACTGATAGATACAGAACATTTCACCCAAAAGTGAAAGAATTCACATTTTTTTCTCAACACCTCATGGAACCTTCTCAAAAATTGATCATATGATTTTTCATAATGCAAACCTCAACAGATACAAAAAGATTGAAATAATTCCTTAAACCCTATCAGACCACCATGGATCAAAGCTGGATCTCAATAAGAACAAAAACAACAGAAAGACTTCAAACTCATGGAAACTGAGCAACCCCCTACTCAATGATATTTGGACAAGAAGTGAAACAAGAAAGAGGAAAAAAAATCTTGAATTCAATGAATCTGAAGGCACAACATACTTAAACTTATGGGACACAATGAAAGCAGTGCTAAGAGGAAAATGTGTAGCACTAAGTGCCTTTATAAAGAAATTAGAGAGATCCCATATTACATCTGAAAGTTCTAGAACAAAAAAAGCAGATTCACCAAAGAAGAGTAGGTGGCTGAAAATCATCAAACTCAGGGAGAGTAATCAAATGAACAAAATCAGAAAGAAAAGGGAGACAACAACAGACAGTGAGAAAATCCATGGAATCATTACATCATACTTCAAAAGCCTATACGCCACAAAATTTGAAAACCTATGTGAAACAGACAATTTTCTTGATAGGTCCCAAGTATGAAAAATTAAACCAAGATCAAGTAAACAACTTAAATAGTCCTATATCTCCTAAGGAAATTGAAGAAGTCATCAAAAATCTCCCAAGCAAAAAAAAAAAAAAAAAAAGCCCAGGGCCTGATGAAGTCAGTGCAGAATTCTACAAGACCTTCAAAGATGACCTAATACCAATTTTGTTTAAACTTTTCCACAAAATAGAAACAGAAAGAACATTACTAAACTCATTCTATGAGGCCCCAGTCACCTTGATACCTAAACCACAGAAAGACTCTAAAAAGAAAGAGAATTTCAGGCCAATTTCTCTTATGAACATGACATGAAAATACTCTCAGAGCGAACCCAAGAACACATCAAAAATATCACTCACTATGACCAAGTAGGCTTCATATCAGGCATGCAGAGGTGGTACAATATACAGAAATCCATTAATGTAACCCATCATATAAGTAAACTGAAAGAAAAAAAAAAAACACATGATCATCTCCTTAGATGCCAAAAAAGCATGTGACAAAATTCAACACTGATTAATATTTGAAGTCATGGAGAGGGAAGGAATACAAGGCACACACCTCAACATAATAAAAGCAATATACA
This sequence comes from Acomys russatus, assembly GCF_903995435.1. Taxonomy (NCBI): domain Eukaryota; kingdom Metazoa; phylum Chordata; class Mammalia; order Rodentia; family Muridae; genus Acomys; species Acomys russatus. The sequence continues at coordinate 41,596,611 of NC_067160.1, read as the reverse complement.
GCAAACTATAGACAGCACCAAACTAAATGGAAACTTAAATCATTTCCACTGAAATCAGGAAAAAGACAAGGTTATAACTCTCTTCGTATCTCTTCAATATAGTACTTGAAGTTCTTGCTAGAATAATAAGACAACTAATGGAGATAAAGGGGATACAAATAGGAAAGGAAGAAGTCAAACTATCACTATTTGCAGATGGCATGATAATATACATAAGTAACCCTAAAAATTCTACCAAGGAACTTCTACAGCTGGTAAACACCTTCATCAAAGTGGCTGTATACAAAGTCGACTAAAAAAAAATCTTTAGCCCCACACAGGATGATCTTTTCCAGTTCCATGCATTTGCCTGCAAATTTCAAGACTTCCTTGTTTTTAATAACAGAATATAAGTATTCCACATATATAATAATAGTATTCCATTGTGTATGTGTACCACAGTTTCTTTATCCATTCTTCAGTTGAGGAACATTTAGGCTGTTTCCAAATTCTGGCTATCACAAATGAAACTGCTATGAACATTGTTGAGCAATTGTCTTTGTTGTACGGTAGAGCATCATTTAGGTATATTCCAAAGAGTGGTATGGCTGGGTCTTGAGGTACACTTTCCTGACGTAGGACCAGATTGATTCCCAGAGTGGTTGTATAAGTCTGCACTCCCATCAGCAATGGAGGAATGTTCTCCTTTCTCCACATCCTCACCAGCATGTGCTGTCACCTGAGTTTTTGATCCTAGCCTTTCAGACAGGTATAAGATGGAATCTCAGAGTTGTTTTGTGTTGCATTTCCCTGATAACTAAGGATGTTGAGCATTTATTTAAGTGTTTTTTGGCCATTTGATATTCCTTGAGAGAATTCTCTTTTTAGTTCTGTACCCCATTTTTAGTTGGATTATTTGGTTTGGTGGTGTTTAATTTCTTCAGTTCTTTATATATTTTGGATATTAGCCCTTTGTCCATTGTCGGGTTGGTGAAGATATTTTCCCAGTCTCTAGGCTGTTGTTTTGTTCTGTGGACAGTGTCCTTTGTCTTACAGAAGCTTTTCAGTTTCATAAGGTCCTATTTGTTGATGGTTGAATTCATGGCCTGAGCTATTGGTGTTCCGTTCAGGAAGTTGTCTCTTGTGCCAATGAGCTCAAGGCTCTTCCCCACTTTTTCTTCTGATAGATTTTTGTGTCTGATTTTATATTGAGGTCTTCAATCCATTTGGACTTCAGTTTTGTGCAAGGTGATAGATATGGATCTATTTTCATTTTTCTACATGTAGGCGTCTAGTTAAACCATCAAGTATCTGAGGGACTTGAAGACCAGGTAGCTTAGTTTTACAATGAAGCTTAATTGTTTAGGGGTTAAGATTTTTTTTTTTTTAGGTCTAGATAGGTGTTCTAAGTTGATAATGACAATATGTGATGGAGATTGATTTACATTCAAAAATTTAGAAGCACCAAGATAGGAAAGATATCTTCTTCAAGGCTGTCAAATACAAACAGCCAAAACACTAAAAATGAACATCTATATAATTCCTGATTGCGTCACGGTTCTTCTTGCCAAAAGTAATCTATTGTATATATGTGTAATAGTATACATGTATATGTACAAAAATAAAATAATTTTTAAAAAATCAGTAGCACTGCTCTATACAAATGACAAATGGGCTGAGAAGGAAATTAGGGAAACTACTCCCTTTACAATAGCCACAAATAGTATAAAATATCTTGGTGTAACTCTATCCAAACAAGTGAAAGGCTTATATAAAAAACAAATTTCAAGTCTCTAAAGAAAGAAATAGAAGAAGATATCATAAGATGGAAAGACCTCTCACGTTCATGGATCGAGAGAATCAACATAGTAAAAATGTCCATCTTATCAAAGGCAATTTATAGATTCAAAGAAATTTCCATCAAAATTACAAAATAATTCTTTATAGACCTTGAAAGATCAATTCTCAACTTCATATAGGAAAAAAAACTCAGAATACCTAAAACGATCCTGTACAATGAAAGATCTGGAAGAAGCTCCATCCCTGATCTCAAGCTGTACCATAGAGCAACACACACACACACACACACACACACACACACACACACACACACAAAAACACACACACAGCATGGTACTGGCATGGAAATAGGCTGGTTGACCAGTGGAATCAAATCGAAGACCCAGAAATAAACCCAGACATCTATGGACATTTGAGTTTTGACAAAGAAGCCAAATCTATACAATGGGAAAATGGTAGCATTTTCAACGAATGGTGCTGGTCTAACTGGATGGCTACATGTAGAAAAATGAAAATAGACCCATATTTATCACTGTGCACAAAACTAAAGTCCAAATGTATTAAAGACCTCAACTTAAAACCAGACACCCTACATCTGTTAGAAGAAAATGTGGGGAAGAGCCTTGAACTCATTAACACAGGAGACAACTTCCTGAACAGAACACCAACAGTCCAGGTTCTAAGATGAACAATTATAAAATGGGACCTCCTGAAACTGAAAATCTTCTGTAAAGCAAAGGAAACAGTCATCAAAACAAAAACGACAGCCTACAGACTGGGAGAAGATCTTCAGCAACCCTATATCTGACAAAGGGCTCATATCCAAAATGTATAAAGAACTCAAGAGTTAAACAACAGCAAGCCAAATATCCCAGTTAAAATTGGGGTACAGAGCTAAACAAAGAAATATCAACAGAGGAATATCAATCGCTGAGAAACACTTAAAGAAATGCTCCCTAGTCATCAGGGAAATCCAAATCAAAATGGCTCTGAGATTCCATCTTAACACCTATCCTAATGGCTAAGATAAAAAAATTCAAGTGACTGAACTAAATCAGCTTGAAGAAATCTTAAGAGAACAAAGTCTCATTTCCTCTAAGGGGCATTGGGTAGGTTTCTGCTTACTCTCTTGTTGTACAGATGCTTATTTTTTTTTATTGTAACACACTTATCAAAGAAAGCATAGAATGTGTAAAACTAACATGGTGCTATGTCTAAAAAAACAAACGAAGTTAAACTTCTGAGTAGCTGTGAATTACAAGTCTTACAGTCTTCAGGTATCTCTAATTACTCTTGTTGGTACATAAACACCAGTATGAGCTGAGATATCTCTAGAATCAAAGGTTTGCCTTGGGTTTTATTTCTGTTTTTGACTTATTCATGATCAACTTTCACTGATGTTTCTTCTTCATTTCTTTCTTGAACAGGGAATCTCTTTTTGTAGTTTGTCAGTTTTTATTCTCTCATAAAGCATTTACATACTTAATCTTGGCCTTTGTCCTCCAGAGAATTTAATTACCTTTTGTTTTGATTCCCAACTTATTTAATTAGTAGGTCATTTATTCTTCATGAATCATAAACTGTGAAATCAATCAATGTCAGCCTGTGGTATCTTATTCTTTTTAATTGACATTATGTTTATATTAATTTTCATAATTTACTAGATTGTAGTTTTCTTGGAGCAAAATTATGTATTTCATTTGTTGTCACAGCTAAGTAGTGAGGTAGTTTGCATACGTAATATATATTAAAAGTGATTATTTAAATTTCATTGAAGAATAAAGTCCTTGATCTTAAATTTAATGTTATAATAATAATAAAGTAAAGTAAAAGAAAGGAATTATGGATAAATTACACCTTATCAACTATTTTGTCTTTTATGAGAAAAAAATCTATGTTGTTGAATAGATTAACTCATTTTATTTTGTCAAATATTATGACCGACATGAGAATAACCATCATGTAAAGATTTGAAAGGCAGTTAATTGATGCTCATTGACATTTGGGAACTCCTAATACCGAAATGTCAATCAAGTGACAAAAATTATGAAATTCTCTTTTAAAGATTTTTTTCTGAAGATTTAGAAATTAATATTCAACTAGTGAAATATGATTATTAATCTCAATGTCGGGCTAACAGGATTTAGACTCGCTGTAGAAAGACACCAAGGAATCTCCATGACAGTTTTCAAAGAAGATTTAGGTAAAAGCAAAACCCTTTCTTGAAGAGGGCAACACCATTCACAGGGTCTGAGTCCAGTAATAAAGAAAGCAAAGTGATTGGAACAGAAGCATAGAAGTCTCTTCTCATGTCGTCAGGTACAAGGACACCAGCTTCTTCACTCCTGCAACACACATTAATAATTTTACTCATATTGACTATTATAAATTCATTATATCATTAGAGATTATAAAATTTTAACAAGGATAGTAGTTAATATTAAACCTTATTGCTATAACATAGCAAAAGCAACATTCAAAATAATCTTACAGAAGTTTAAGGAAAGGCAATAAAAGTGGTTTTGTAACTCTATATTTTTCAAAATTAAAGTAAAATTTGAGGTGACCTGTTTTGTGAAATATATCTACTAATGCTGATAATTGCTTAACACATCTTAAATTTAGCTATATCTCAAATTAACTATTATAGATTCATTTATTCAATAAGCCAATAGCTTTTTGTGGACAAAATTTTAATATAGCAGAAGTGGAACACAGAGGAAGATTTCTGGGTGACTGAATCTCTTGAAATTGAGTTCGTATTCTCTCATTTAAAGGACACAAAGGAAACAGGAACCACTTTTATAATATAAACTAAAGTCAGAAGGACTGGTAATAGGCTGTTTTAAAAAGTATTTTATTGTTAATGTAAAATATTATCTGGTACAGTTAAATAATTATTTGTTTTATGTTTATTACTATTTTTAACACAAAAACATGGAAATTAATAGTATTGAAGCATAGATGAATATTATATATCAAATGTTCCTGGGAGTAAAATCTATTTTGAGAAGAATATTGAATTTTATCCATTAACATGATATTATACAAAATGTAGCTGATTACTTAAGTGAATTAACATAAAAAATGAGATAAGTCTGTCCCTAAGAATTATAGGACTTACCCAATTACATGTATATATTTAAAAATAACAAAAAGTTAGAATTATATTTTAGATACTAGCAATATAATTTATGGTAATACAACATTCATCTTGCATTAAAAAAATAATAGGACACATTAGATGTAGTATCTTTTTTGTTGCAATTCTACATTGACCTGATGGATTTACTCATGCCTGAGTTTACATAATCAATGCCCAGGAGAGCTAAGACAAATAATATAAGTGAGAAATTATACTTATTGTTGACGTTGGGTAAATAGAAGAGCCTGTGATAAAGGGAGTAGGTCAAGCCCTGTTTAGAAGAGCCATCTGTTTTCTTCCATAATAAATATGAAATTTAATGATTTGGGAGATAAGATAAAGAGACACTTTCTGGTCAGTAGTCAAAGAAGATGAAAGGCAGAGTTTGAATGCCATCAAGAAATGGGGTTAGAGAAGAAGGGCAGAAAAAAAAAAAAAAAAAGCTCCTTCTCCAATGCCTAGGAATCCACAGCTAGCTAAGTCGATATTTTGGAGAAGCCTTCCCAGCAGATACTGGCAGAAAGAAACATGTCAATGAAGAAGAGTCATGAAGACTAAATTCAGTTCAAGGATGGTGGAATATCATGAGTATAGAGGAGCCAGCAACCACCTGTAATTCTAGAATTTGTCAGGAGGATTGTGGGTTTGAAGCTATGCTGGACTGCATGGGTAATTATTGAGTCATTAAAAAAAAAAAAAAAAAAAAAAAAAAAAACACAAAGTATCTCCCCAAAACAAAAACAGAACAAAACTATGAGAATGGAGAGCTTCAAAAGGATGAGTGATTATCAAATGCTTATGTGAATGTCTGAATGTTATTATTATAATTTATTCAGATTACATCTCCATTGTTATCCTCTCGCTTGTATCTTCCCATTCCCCTTTCCCTCACTCATCCTTTTGCCCTATTTCTCTCCCCTAGACCTCTGACAGAATGGGACCTCCTACCCCATCATATGACCACAGCCTATCAGGTCTCATCAGGATACCTTCTTCCCCTTTCTATGTCTCTGGGCCTCCCCACCAAGAGGAAGTGATCAGAGCTCTCCCCACAACCATGGAGCTGTCCATTGGCTAGATCTGAATAGGGGTTCTAGGTTTAATGCATGCATTGTCCTTGGTTGGTGCAACAGTTCATGCAGGTCCCCTGGATCCAGCTTTGTCAGTCTTGATGGTCTTCTTGTGGGGCTCCTGGACTCTTTGGGTTCTTCCATCCCCTCGTTCTTCCATACCACTCTCAGCGCTCCACCCAGAGTCTAGCAGAGAATCCCAATGTCTGTTCTGATCCCACACTGAGTCTAGACTCTTGGAGGACATCTAAGTTGGGCTAATATCCACTTACAAATGACCTTATACCATATGTGTCTGGATCTGGGTTACCTCACACAGGATGATCATTTCTAATTCCAACCATTGCCTGTAAATTTCAAGATCTCCTGGTTTTTAATAGCTAAACAGTGTTCCATTGTGTAAATGTACAACAGTTTCTTTATTCATTCTTCAGTTGAGGAACATCTAGGTTGTTTGCAGATTCTGGCTATTACAAGTAAGGCTACTATGAACATAGTTGAGCAAATGTTCTTGTTGTCTGGTGGAGCATTTTTAGGATATATTCTCAGGGGTGGTACAGCTGGATCTTGAGGTAGCACTATTGCTAATTTTCTGAGAAAGCACCAGAGTGATTTCCAAAGTGGTTGTACAAGTTTTCACTCCAACCTGCAATGGAGGAGTGTTCCTCTTTCTCCGTATCCTTGCCAACATGTGCTGTCACTTGAGTTTTTGATCTGAGCCATTCTGTCTGGTGTAAGATGGAATCTCAGGGTGGTTTTGATTTGCATTTACCTAATGACTAAGGACATTGATCATTTCTTTAAGTGTTTCTCAGCCAATCAATATTTATCTGTTGAGAATTCTCTGTTTAGCTATGAACAGCATTTCTTAATTGGATTATTTGGTTTAGAGGAGTTTAATTTCTTGTGTTCTTTATATATTTTGGATGTTAGCTCTTGGTCAGATTTAGGGTTGTTGAAGATCTTTTCCCAGTCTGTAGGCTGATGATTTTTTTCTGTTGACAGTGTCCTTTGCCTTACAAAAGCTTTTCAGTTTCATGAGATCCCAATTACTAACTGTTTATCTTAGAGCCTGCGCTATCAGTAGTATTCTGTTCAGGAAGTTGTCTCCTCTGCCAGTGAGTTCAAGGTTCTTGCCTCTTTTTCTTTGAAGAAAAAGTTTTATGTTGAGGTCTTTAATCCAATTGGACTTTAATTTTGTGCAAGGTGATAAATATGCATTTATTTACACTTTTCTATATGTAGACATCCAGTTAGACCAGCACCATTTGTTGAAGATGCTATCTTTTTTTCCATTGTATGGATTTGGCTTCATTAACAAAACTCAAGGTATGTGGGTTTATTTCTAGGTCTTTGATTTGATTCCATTGATCAACAAGGCTATCTGGATGCCAGTACCATATAGTTGTAATTATTGTTGCTCTATAGTACAGCTGGAGATCAGGGAAGAAAATTCCTCTGGAGGATTTTTTTTTTTTTTGAATAGGGTTGTTTTAGCTATTTTGGGTATATTGTTTTTCCATATGAAGTTGAGAATTGATCTTTCGAGGTCTTTAAAATTTTGTGTGGGTATTTTGATAGGGATTGCTTTGAATCTGTAATTACTTTTTGTAAGATGGCCATTTTTACTATGTTGATTCTCCTGATCCATGAACCTGGGAGATCTTTCTGTCTTCTGATAATTTTTTCAGTTTCCCTCTTCAGAGACTTGAAATTTTTTCATATAAGTGTTTCATTTGCTTGGTTAGAATTACACCAAGATGCTTTTTAATGTTTGTGGCTATTGTGAAAGGTGTAATTTCCCTGATTATTTTCTCAGCCCATTTGGCATGTTTTACAGAACGGCTACTGACTTCTTTTAGTTGCTTTTCTATCCAGCCACTTTGTTGAAGGGGTTTATCAGCTGTAGGAGTTCTCTGGTCAAATTTTGGGGGTCATAAATCATATCATCTGGTAATACCAATACTTTGACTTCCTCCTTTTCAATGTGGATGCCCTTTATCTCCTTTTGCTTTCTTATTGCTAGAGCTAGGACGTCTATCTAGTACTGTATTGAAGAGATATGGAGAGAGTGAGAAGCTTTGCCTAGTCCATGATTTTTTTTTTTAAATTAGTCTTGTATCCAGCCACTTTTCTAAAGGTTCTTATCAGCTGTAGGAGTTATCTGTTGGAAATTTGGGGTTCACTTATGTATGCTATCATATCATCTGCCAATAGGGATACTTTGACTTTTTTCCTTTGCAATGAGGATTCCCTTGATCTCCTTTTTTTTTTTCTCTTATTGCTCTAGCTAGAACATCAAGTACTATATTAAATAGATATGGAAAGAGTGGGCAGCATTGTCTAGTCCCTGATTTTAGTGGAATTTTATTTAGTTTCTCTCCATTTATTTTGATATTGGCTATTGGCTCGCTGTATATGCTTTAGTTATGTGCCCTATATCTCTGATCTCTCCAAGACTTTAAACATGAATGGTTGTTGGATTTTGCAGACGCTTTTTCAGCATGTAAGGAGATGACCATGTGTTCTTTTTCCTTCAGTTTGTTCATATGGTAGATTACATTGATGGATTTGAGTAGAGAGTTGTTCAGTTTCCAAGTGTGTGTAGACTTCCTGTCATCTCTGCTGTTCTTGAGGTTGAGCTTTAGTCCATCATGGTCTGATAGGACACAAGGTATTACTTTAATCTTATTGTATCTGTTGAGGCTTGCTTTGTGCCCTACTATATGGTCATTTTTGGAGAAGGTTCCATGAGGTGCTGAGAAGAAGGTATAATCTTTAGCGTTTGGGTGAAAAGTTCTATAGATATCTGTTAGGTCCATATGATTCATGATATTCATTAGCGTCACTATTTCTCAGTTTAGCTTCTGTTTCATTGACCTATCCTTTGGTCAGAGGACTTTAGAGACCCATGACTTGATGCAGCTATAGCTCTTTTCTTCTCACAGCAGCTGTGCTTATCTTAATAAGATCAATCCAGGAAAAAATTGCAGCATAGCACTACCAATTGATACACACTTTTAAATGAAAACATAGTTTTCTCCAGACAAGTCTCACTCAAAAAAGAAACTACTGTTTTGTTTTTTTTTTTCAGTTCACTTTACATCCAGACCTTAGCCCCTTCCTTACTCCTCAGATAAGGGAAGCACCCCTAATTACCAACCCACACCTGCATGTCATTTCACATCAGAACTCAGCATGTCTTCTTTCCCTGAGTCCTAGTGAGGCAGTTCACCAGAGAAAAGCGATGGAAAAGCAAGCAGCAGAGTCCATGTCAGAGACAGCCTCCTTTCTCCTTTTTATGGGACCAACATGAAGACTTACATATGTGTAAGAAGCCTAGGTCAAGCCATAGTTCTTGGTGGTGTATCACTATCAATAAGGCTCCCTTTCCCTGGGCCCAGGTTATTTGGCTCTGTTGGTGTTCTTGTAGAGCTCCTGTGTTGTTTTAATTGAAAAATCACAGATAGTTCTACTTTACCAATACAGACTCAGGACCCAGATGTTTCTCAGAGACCCTGATTGCTCAGAGGCAGAGAAAGCACCCAGAAGATCTTTTTACTCAGCTCACGTCCCAATGGGAAAGGCTCAAAAGGCTCACTAGCTCAGCATACAGACCAGGAGGAAAAGGCCAAAAAACCCAAGGCCAAAGGTTTGCTAGCCCAAAACGCAGAAGGCCAAGGACCTGAGGAGCTCAAGAGCTAGGGAGCTAAGCTAAAGTCCCAAGCTAAAGATCTAAAGTGCCAAAGATCCCTTCTACTTCTACTTCTACACTCTGTCAGAAATATTCCTCAACTCAAAGTCCCTCCTTCTCTTTAATCCCTGTCTGCTTGTTTCTTGCTCCACCTCCTGGCCTAGGGTTAATTCTATTAAATCATGTGTACAGATAGCTCTTGGATTAAAGATGTGTATGTAAGGCTGGCTGAACCACACCTTAACCACCTGTTTACAATAAACAGAAATTTCTTGGATTAAAGTTGTGTTAGAGCTCAACCTCAAAAAGCAATTTACAGTTCAATCTCGGGAATCACAGTGGGATCAAAGATCCTGTAACAATCCTGTCCCCTCCAAGTCCTAGTCTTCCACATTCTCTTCTACAAGACTCCCTGTGCTCTTCCCAATGTTTGGCTGTGAGTCTCACCATCTGTTTAGATACACTGCTGGGCAGCTCCTCTCAGAGCACAGCTAAGCTAGGCTCCAGTCTGTAAGCATAGCAGAGTATCATTAATAGTGTCAGGGATTAGCTCTCTACCATGGGGTGGGTCTCAAATTGGGCCAAGCACTGGATTGTCATTCCCTCAATCTCTGTTCCACCTTCATCCTTGTGCATCTTGTAAACAGGGTATTTTGGGTCAGAGGTTTTGTGGGTGAATTGGTGTTCCTCTCCCTCCACTACATCAGACAGAGGGTTAATGCACAAAATATATAAAGAACTCAAGAAATTAAACACCAAGAAACCAAATAATTCAATTTAAAATGGAGTACAGAGTTAAACAGAGAATTCTCAACAGAGAAAACTCGAATGGCTGAGAAGCACTTTAAAAATTATCAATGTCTCCATGTTCTGGCTATTATGAATAAGGCTGCTATGAACATGGTTGAGCAAATTTTCTTGTTGTGTGCTGGAGCATCTTCTGGGTATATTCCAAGGAGTGGAATAGCTGGGTCTTGAGGAAACCCTATTCCCATTTTTCTGAGATAGCACCAGATAGATTTCCAAAGTGGCTGTACTAGTTTGCATTCCCACCAGCAATGAAGGAGTGTTCCTCTCTCCCCACATCCTCACCAGCATGTGGTGTCGCTTGAATTTTTGATCTTAGCCATTCTGATGGGTGTAAGATGGAATCTCAGAGTTGTTTTGATTTGCATTTCCCTGATGACTAAGGAGGTTGAGCATTTCTTTAAGTGTTTCTCAGCCATTTGATACTCCTCTGTTGAGAATTCTCTGTTTAGTTCCAAGCCGTCCCTCAGTAGAAGAGTAGATAAAGAAACTGTGGTACATATACACTATGGAATACTACTCAGCTACTAAAAACAAGGAATTCCCGAAATTTGTGGATAAATGGATTGAGCTAGAAATGATCATAATGAGTGAGTTAACCCAGAAGCAGAAAGAATCAAATGGTATATACTCACTTATATCTGCATACTAGCCCAAGGGGCATGTCCCACAAAAGCCTTCACTTACCAGGAAACTGGGACAGAGGGGAAGGCATCCTATTGGGACTCTAAATGAGAGACGCATGGGAGAACAGCAAAATAAAAGGATACAGAGGGTCCTAGAAATCTACAAGTAGAACAGTATGATAGGCAGATTTGGGCCCAGGGGTCCCGCTCAAACTAAGGCACCAGCCAAGGACAATACAGGAGGTAAACTTTAAACCCCTTCCCAGATCTAGCCAATGGTCAGAATGTTCTCCACTGTTGAGTGGAGAGTGTGTTACGACTTTCTCACATACTCTGGTGCCTCACATTTGACCATGTCCCCTGGAGGGGGAGACCTGGTGGCACTCAGAGGAAGGACAGCAAGTAGCCAAGAAGAGACTTGATACCCTATAAGAATATATAGGGGGACGTAATCTTCCTCAGGAACAGTCATAGGGGAGGGGAATAATGGGAAAATGGGGGGGGGGAGGAATGGGAGGATACAAGGGATGGGATAAACATTGAGATGTAACAAGAATAAATTAATAAAAAAAAAAGAAGTAAAAAAAAATTATCAATGTCATTAGTCATCTGAGAAATGAAAATCAAAATGACTCTGAGATTCCACATTATACCCATCAGAATGGCTAAGATAAAAAACTCAAGTGATAGCACATGCTGGTGAGGACCTGAAGAAAGGGGAACACTCCTCCATTGCTGATGGGAGTGCAAAATTGTACAATCACTTTGGAATTCAATCTGGTGCTTTTTCAGAAAATTAGAAATAGCCCTTCCTCAAGACCCAGTTATATTACTCCTGGGCATTCCTAAAAGATTCTCCACCATACAACAAGGACATTTACTCAATATGTTCATACCAGCTTTATTCATAATAACCAGACTCTGGAAACAACCAAGATATTCCTCAACCAAAGAATGGATAAAGAAACTATGGTACATGTATGCAATGGAATACTACTTAGCTATTAAAAACAATGAAATTTGCAGATGAGTGATTGGAATTAGAAAATGTTATTCTGCATGAGGTCACCCAGATGCAGAAATACACACTTGGTATGTACTCATTTATAAGCAGATATAAGCCATATAGTGCTGGATTAGTCATACTACAACTCACAGATCCAAAGAAAATAAGTAACTAGGAGGACCCAAGGGAGGATACTTAAATCTCTCTCAGAAGGAGAAATAGAATAGAAAGAGGTAGTAGTTGAAGAGAAGCAACAGGGTAGGAGAGCAAGTATGGGCAGAAATGAAGGTGAAGATAAGACCTGGGGAGGTCAGGGGCAGGAGGACAGAGGGCTTGCAGACAGAAGAGAAACCATGGGTGAGTGCATCTCTGTGACAAGCTGGAGAACTAAAACAGGGTAGGCTACTGGGAGGATATGGTGGTGACTCTAGCTGAGACTCGTAGTAGCAGGGGTCATGGAGACTTAAGAGGCCACCCTCTAAATAAACAAACTACTCTTAAGAGTAAAACCACTGCATGGGCTATTGTGTCACAACAGTGAGTCTAGCTCAGCAGAGAAGAGAGGTGGGTGGGACAAGGCTTTGCCTCTTTCTGTAGAGCATCAGTCTGCACAGCCCTCCCCTCCTGACCCCAAGTGTGTGTAATTGTGAACTTGGTGCCTAAAGCCTGTGGCTGAAGAATGTCATCTGCCTTGCAACCTATTGGCTTGGCCACTTCCTAGGAAAGGTGACTGAGGCTCTTTAAATCTTGTCTGCAGAAACCCTGAATGTTCCCTCAACCCTTGACTTCACCTGTGTCATCCCCTAGTAACAGAAAGCCACATGCCTAGCAGTAGATGACCAACAGGAAATAAACTCAATAACTCAATGGCATATTGATAGGTTCCTTGTCTCATAACATCCTGTTGTGGGTTTTCTTTCTTTCTTTCTTTCTTTTTTTTTTTTTTTTTTTTTTTTTTTTTTAAGAAAACCTTTTTTTTTTTTTTTTTTTTTTTAAATCCATTTTTCTTTTCTTTTATTCTACAGGTCCTTTGATTTATATTTTAGATTTCAGTTTTATGTTTTTATAGTATCCATGAATGTTCAAATGAACAGGTCTCTGTATCTATAGCTGTTTCTTGTGCCTTTTAGGGGGGCTTTTTCTCTTCTGTTTGTTTTGTCCTATTTGAATGCATTTGTTTTATCATATAATATTAATTGTAGTATGAAAATTGTATGTTATTGTCTTTTAGAAGCCTGTTTGCTTTCTAATTAGAGACAGAAAGATGTCGTATCTTGATGGTAGGGTAGGGAAGAACTGGAAGGAGTAGAGTGAGGGGAACCTGTAATCAAGATATATAATATGAAAAACATCTAATTTCAGTAGAAGAAACTACGTTTCAGCATAAATGATGGAGAACCTTATGAGGACTCACCCCTAGCTGAGGAGCTCTTGACAACTGATACCTGTCAAAGGAGGAAAAAAGTGTTCTTCTTTGACAACTTGACCACTCATTGATTGTCCATGCTATAATGGATAACACCACACTATAAACATATGGACAACACTAAATGGACTTAGTGAGTTAATAAATATAAGAAAAAGAGGACATGGAGTTGATAAATATAGATGTGAGGCGAACAAGAGAGAACTGGAGAAGTTCAATAGTGAGTGGATATCATCCTATTCCATTGCGTGCAGCCATAAAATTCTTAAAGAATCTTTTAAAATGGAGAAAATAAATTGTAAATATATTCAGTGAAGTAAATAAAATACAACAGGTATTGTTTTGGAAAAGTTGGGACTATCAAAACCTACTCAAGAGGAAATACATTAAACAACCCTTATTTATTAGATGAATTGACTGTAATGAAAAGTACTCCCTTCTTTTCTCTGCCAAACCAACCGTATCAACTCCAGGACAGATGGCCTCATTGATGAATTCTATCACATGCTTATGAATAAATTACATTAAATTTCTCCTAATGTCACTAGAGTTTGGATATGAAATCACCAAAGCCCATGTGTAGAGATTTGTCTGGTACAAGTACCTGTGCATACTACACCATGTCACTGGGAAGTTGTTTTCTAGTGGACTAGTAGGACTAAGATCCTCCCTTTTTACTTTGGCTGGCATGAGGTGAGTAGGCCTTTTCCACTACATTTCCTCATACATGTGCTATGTAATGTGTATACACGACGTAACAAAGGTCCAAACTTATGTGGTTAAGCAACTATGAACTGAAATATAGAAAAACATGTGCTAAAATAAGCCTCATAGTTTTATCTAATTTCTGACAACACACTGACTTATTACAAGGTGAATGTAATTTTATCCTGAAAAAAAATCTGACTCCACCTTAACCAAGTTATTGATGAAAGCTAAGGCCGTTCATAATAGGATAATGTATTATCATAATGCATTGAAACAAGGAAAACTTTCTTCTATATCATTTCTACAAGAAGTAAGCATCAAGTACCTCAAGAAACTTCTACTCTCTCCAACCCTGACACTTTAATAAACACAGGTAAGCAAATGTGTCTAGTGTAAAATGAAATTCCAGTGTAGTCTTATTTTGCATCTCCTTGCTACATAAGGATGTTGAACAATCTTTAAGTGTTTTTTACAATTTGTGTTTCAGCTCTGGAGAATTCTTGGCTTAGTTCTGGTCTCCATTTCTAACTGGGATAATTGTTCTCTGGTGTTTTGACGTTTTGATGTAGCTGTTCTCTATACATCATAGGCAGTGAATGTCCATTGTATGTGTAACTTATAAACTTATTTTTCTGCTCTGTAGGCTACCATTTTGCTTGAACGATAGTATTTTTTTGCTTCAAAAGTCTTTTGGTTTGTTTGTTTATTTCATGAGGCTCTATTTATTAATTGTTGGTCTCAATGCCTGTTAAGTCTATTTAATATATGATGCTAATCTTGATGTTTCATTGTTTATTGTTTCTGTCTATTAAAGAAAGTAGAAGTATTGAAATTACTTACCATTAATTCATTGATGTTAATCTTTGACATAATCTAGTAGTAGATGTTTTATGAAACTGGGTACTCCAGCGTTTAATCTATATATATTTAGGATAGTAATATCTTTCTGGTTAACTGTTACTTTGATTGGAATGAAGTATCTTTATCTATTCTGATTAGTTTTAGTTTGAAATTTATTTTGTTAAATACTAGCATAGTAATACCTGCTTGCTTCTTTCTCCTACATAATAAGATCACCTTTGTTCATTCTTTTACCCTGTTGTGGTACCTATCTTTAAAACTAAGATGTTTTTCTTGAAGGCCACAGATAGATGCATTTTGTTTCTTGATACATTCAGTCTGTCTCTATCTTTTGATTGGACAATTGGGGCCATTGATATTTATAGTTATTATTGAAATGTGTGTATTAATTGTAGTCATCATGTTGTTGTTGTTTGGTATTGTGTGTGTGCTCAATGTCATTTTTGTGTCTTAATAATTATAGCTTTGTGTTTATTTCCACAGTCTCTTGGCTATGCCCATTTATCTCTTCATCTTGAAATAATGCTTTCTGAATTTTCTTTAAGCTTGGATTATTGTATAGAAACATTTTAGGCTACTTTTGTTATGGAAATTCTTTCTTTGTCCTTCAATCAGAGCAAGTAGTTTTGCTAGGTATATTAGACTATGTTGGCCACCATAGCCTTTAAGAACTAAGGACATAGTACTCCAGCCTCTTCTTGATTTTAAAGCTTCCATTGAGAAAGTATCTGTTTTAATACAGTTTCTTTTTCATATGTACTTAATAGTTTAAACTGTGACACACTGTGATGATTTTCCCTCTGTTGTACTGCGTGCTTCTTGTATTTGTATGGAAATGTCTTTCTTTGGGGGAAGTTTTCCTTTATAATGTTGAATATGTATCTGTGTTTTTGACTTAGGATTCTTTGTGGTGGTTTGAAAAAAAAAATGGCCCCTATAAGCTCTTCTATTTGAATATTGAGGGACTAGTGCTATTTGGAAAGATTAAGAGTTGTGCCTTGTTGTCGTAGCTGTGGCCTTGATGCGGGAAGTATGTGACTTTGGGTGGACTAGGAACTTTCAAAGGCCCAAGCCATGCTCAGAGGCTCTCTCTTCCTGCTGCCTATGGATCTGGATATACAGATACAAACTACTCCTCCAGCATGAAGACATGGTACTTTTCTGCACTCCATTATGCTCCATACCATGATGACTATGGCTTAAACCTCTGAAACAATAAGCAAGGCCCAACTAAATGTTTTCCTTTATGAGTTACGATAGCCCTCATGTCTGTTCATAGGATAGAATACTAAGATATTCCTCCTTATAATGTTATATATCTATAATTTAAGCTTTCTTTTTTCATAGTGTCCTATTTTTCCTATATGCTACTTTTTTGTGGGTTTTTTTTTTTCATGTAACTTGTTTTTTTCACAAGTAGATCCTGTGCTTTAGCTTTGAGACTTGATATTCTATCTTCTGCTTGGATGATTCTACCTGTAAGGCTTTCCTTTAATTTTTCTAGCTGAGCCATTGGGATTTTCGGTTTTATTTTCATTTCAGCTTCAGTTCGTCACTGTTTCTACTTCTTCATTGAATCACAACACCAAATCCTGATTTCTCTTCATCATTCTCATCAACGTTATAGCACTCAGGCATTTATTCTCCTTTAACACTTTCTTCTTAATTACACTAAGCTCTCTGTGGCTTCTTTAATCTTGAATTCTTTGATTAAATTTCTAGAATTTCTTTCACATTCTGTGTGCTGAAGTTTCTCTAGGTACACAATGGTAAGCATTCCTTCAGGGTTGGTAGGCTTTTGTAGGTTTGATCTTTCATATTGGTGGTATTCTTATGATGAGAGCTGGCCAAGCGGCCTTCCTTTGTTACGCCTGATGTTGGGGAAACTTAGGTCTAGAGGTTGCAATTAATTTGGGTCAGATGGACAGAGACAATTGGGCTAGTATAGAGGATGTGGTTAAAGTTCCAAGCCTGGAGTGTGGGTGTAGATCTGTATCGGTGTAAAGGTTAGGTATGGAGTGGGGTTGAAAGTAGGGCCCTTCCTGGCAGTTGCCTAGAGTCTGTCTGTGTAACAGACTGGGTTGGTCAGACTATTCCACGGTGCAAGATGTGTGATCAAGATTAGACCCAGGCATGTGGGGGTGGGGGAATAGGAAGTTTATCTACCTAGTGGGATAAAGGAAGTCACAAAGAGAGGGCTTAGTAAACTGATGCCAATAAGAAGAAATACAGCATAGAGGTTAACTGCAGTTGTATTACAAGCATGGTGGTCAGGCTAGGCTGGGGCCCTGGCTGTATGACCCAGTCTTTAACAGGCAGGTTGCAGAAAAATAAGTATGGGTTTGACCCTGGAGTAAGACTCTAGAAGTTAGGATATGGAGTGTGTTATATTTGTTTTATGTTAATACAATAAAAGTTAATTCTGTAAATTTTCTTCCAAACACCATTTCATTCTTTCTTGCCACAGTGTGTAAGGCATATGCATGTTTTACCAGATTTCTTTTATTTACCTAGTCACCTGTACATAGCCACTTAGGTGCATCCATTACTTGTACTCTGTACAATATTTCTGTAATAAATGTAGTCATAGCTATTACCATTTGAGTTTTATTCCATTGGTTTTATTCCATGCTGTGGTAGAGTTAAACACATGGATAATTCTCATTTTAATTTTAAGAAATCTCCTTAGTCATTTCCAGCATAGTTGACCTAATTTGTATTCTTATCAATGATTTATGAAAGTTTCTTTTCCCTTGTTGGTGTTTTTTTTTTTTTTCTTGATAAAAGCCCTTCTGATTTCTGTGAGATATAATCTCACTCTAGCTTTTATTTGCATTTCCTTGATAAGTGAGGGTGTTGTTCTTCCTGTAATTATTGGCTACTTGTACATTTTCATTTGGAAAGTAGCCAATGAATTCAGTTGCCTATTAATTGACTAATTGATGATATTAACTTTTTTGTCATTTAAGTTACACACACACACACTCACACACACAC
This sequence comes from Acomys russatus, assembly GCF_903995435.1. NCBI lineage: Eukaryota > Metazoa > Chordata > Mammalia > Rodentia > Muridae > Acomys > Acomys russatus. The sequence continues at coordinate 41,578,492 of NC_067160.1, read as the reverse complement.
ACACACACACACACACACACACACACACACACAAGTTAGTAGTTGGCAAACATTTTCTCCCTTTTTTGATGTTGTCTATTCCCTTTCAGTTTTCATCAAAGAATCTTTGTAAGGAAATGAAATTCCATTTTTTAAAATTCTAGGTTTTTCTTGACTTATTCAAAGCTATTTTCAAAATGTTTCCCCAGTGTTTTCTCTCATCATCTATTAAGGCATTTATTCTACTTTGATTTAAGATTGAATAGTATGAGAGATAAGTTCCTGTATGCTCTTGCTAAGAATTCAGGCATGATTCAGTCTTTTGTTTGCAAATATCTGTTTTTCTAGCACCACCTGTTCAAGAGTCTATTATTTTATTTGTTGTATATTTTTGGCAACTCTATTAAGAACCAGACAGCTGTGGTTGCTTGGATTCATTTACCAAGTCATCTCAATTCCTCCAGAATATCACATGTATGTTTGTATCGTAGTGTTTCTGAATATTATAGCTACATGATAAAATGCTGGTAGTGTGATACCTAAACAAATGCTTTTCTGTTGTTGTAATAAAACATTATAACCAAAAGTAATTTGTGGAGGAAAAAATTTTACTTCATATTACAGTTCCATAATCCAAGAAAGTTAAGGCAGGAACTCAAGCAAGAACCTAGGGTCATGAACTGATGCACAGACTATGGAGGAATGCTGCTTAGTAACTTACTCCTGGTTTGCTCGGCTATCTGTTAGCACCCAAGACATTTGCACAGTGGAGGTACTTCCCACTGTGACCTGGGTCCTCTCATGCTAATCATTAATCAAGAAAGTGTACTAAAGGCTTCCCTACAGATTCCAGTTAGAGAATTTTCTCTGTTAAGTTTCCCTCTTCCAAAACAGCCTAACTTATTAACCTAAATCCAACCTGCACAAACACCATTGGAAATTTGACGAGGATTGTATTAAATTTGTATGTAGCTTTTATTGGTGTTTATTCCACCAATGTATGATCATTGGAGTTCTTATATTTTGTGTTTTCTTTACCCCACCCCTTGGTGCTTTATAATTTTCATTAAATAGGTATTTAATACTTTTGGTTAACTATTTTTAGGTTCTCTTCTGTGAAAGACAAGAGATAAAATACTTCCCTTGGTATGCTTTTCCAGTAAGTCTGTTGTTGGTAAACAAAAAGCCACTGATGTTTTCATGAGGATGTGTAGCCTTCTATTTACTTAAACTCTTTATCAGATCTAAGAATCTCCTGGGATTTGGATGTTGATTTTACCTTTACAGTATTTTAAGCATAAGGTCATATCATTTGCAAACAAGGATGTTTTGGATGCAATGAAGTCATCGAGATTTGCAATAAAAAGTTATCTGTTAATTTAATGAAGAAAAATTCAGAGAAGATCAGGCATGTTCATGGTGGTATTGCTGGCCAGAGACATGGGTGCATGAGCAATCCCCCCACCCAGTTCCCTGCCCTTTCTACTTGGCAGCAGGTGGGAGAACTGACTGGCTTAGCCCCCTTGCCTAAGCAATGTGACAGTGAGTGAACTGTCTCTGCTCCTCTATGGCTGTAGCACTCTATAAAGATGGATGGCCCTGAAGATGTAAATGCAGAAGAGCCGTCCTCATCTCCGCCCCCCCCCCCCCCACAGGCTATGCAGTGGATGTGCCTCAGAGAGATCCTCCCCCAACTACCACCCATGACAGGCAGTAAAGCTGGACCAGGCCTCTTGCCTGGGCAGTGTGGTAGAGCTGCCCCTGGTGGTATGGTCATGAGATAGCCATCTCTGAAGTTCTGAAAGAGGGAGAGTGGCTCTGCCCCAACTGGAGCAGTACTGGAGAGCTGACCCAGGTGGCATGGGTATAGGAAAGCTGACCTAGATTGTATCTTCATGAGCAACCATTTCTTGCAGTTTAGCTGCCACAAGCAGGAAAGTAGGCCCTGCCCTCTCCCTTGGACAAAGTTGAAGAGCTGACTCTAGTGGCAAGGGTGAAGGAGAGCTGGTGGGCTGACCAACAGAGCCATGACCCACACTCAGTTACAGGGTACCCTGTATGTAGATGTACCCTATGTGTGAACTGCTGCAGGAAATGAAGGGGCTGGTCCTGAAGAACCAAAGCTGCAGGATCTCTATGACTCAGTACAACAACAGGATATCTAACAGGAGCCTTAGTGAGTTTCCAGTATTGATAGATAGTAGAGTAGAAGTCAGAGGCTTTAAACCAGGCTATTGACTCATTGCAATGAACATTGTTAATAAAACTGTTTGGGCAAAGAGTATGCTATGTGGTGCACCATGACACACCACATCTACAATGAGTTTTTTTTTCTCTTTTTGTTGTTTTTATTTTATTTTATTTTTTGTTTTCTTTTGGTTGGAGGTAGCGAGGGCAGAGGGTGGATATGGAGGGAGGGATAAGTGAAATTGTGGTCTATGATGTGAAATTTGAAAAGAAACAATAAAAATTTTATTATGAAAAAAGAAATTAAAAAGCAGGAATAGCTAGGTCTCAAACCCAGACAGCTTATGGAAAGAGTAGAAGCATACATACAAATCCTCACAATTACACACACACACATACAAATACATAAAAAAACCTCACACCCAAACACACACATCACACAAACACACAAATATGCATACATATAAACACAGCAAGAGAGGAGGAGGAGGAAGATAAGGAGGAGAAGGAGGGAAGGAAGGAGAGAGAGGAGAGATAGAGAGAGAGAGAGAGAGAGAGAGAGAGAGAGAGAGAGAGAGAGAGAGAGAGAGAGAGAGAGAGATCAATGCAATCAGAGAGTCAGACTCCTCATAGTCCCAAAGGTGCTTTGTAAGACTTCTGGGATGTCTGGGCTTATTTCCTGTCAAGGATGAGATGTGGTTTACTACCTTGTGGAATTGGCTACTTTGGGCTATTATACGGGTTTAGCTCAGCCTGTCTAAGAAATGAAAACTGATATGTTCCCCCCACCCCTCAGAGCCTGTGAGATATGAACAGTTCCCCTACTGGCAAAATCACACTGAGAGCTTGTCACAGAGAAGAAACAGGAAGTCAGCCATTTTAAAGGTTTAAGTGAAAAGAACATTAATCTAACTAGAACCTATTTCCTTGTGTGTCTGCCTGCTGGGAGTCTGACTGACTCCTAGTCCTTCATTTTGACTTCTTCCTTTCCTATTTGTAACCGCTTTTTTATTTTTCTTGAGCATTGCTACAGTCAAGATTTAAAATTTTTTATTTATTTAATCACTTTATAACCTGACCCCAGGCCCTCCCTTCTCTCCTCCCAGTCCCACCCTCATGCCTCTTTCCCCTATTCTCCCCTCCCTTTTAATGGCTCCAATTGAGATTTAATGTTGGACATCTTATTTTGGATTTTAGGTGAAATCTTTTGTTTTTATCCATTTAGTATAGAAGTAATGAAACATTTAGCCATATTTTCCTTGTTTGTGTTTACCCTCTGCTGAGAAGATTCAGGTTCTCACATATCTTTTCTTTCCTAGAGGGCTGAAGGATAAACTTAACGGCCCATGATGGTTAAGATGGACCATTCTGAATCACCAGTTCACCTGCAATTTTACTATTTTCAGTTAATTGTTTCTGTTCTCTTGGGCTTGCAGAAGTACTCACTTTTTACAAGGAAAGTAAATGTAGCTTTATTCAGATGTATACATTGTATTATTGTCTGCTTATTGTTTTTGCAGCATGACCTTTTCTTACTACACATTCATATTTTCTAATGCCTCTCATTCACTGAACATGATTAAAGGCTAAAAAGTTATGTGTTCTATGTCTTGATATTTTGAAGAACCTTGGCACAGCTTTTAATTTCTGCTCTTTATTATAATTACTATTACCACCAATGTTCTTTTAGTTATAATAAGTATTATTCTTAAGTGCAATTGTCGTTGTACATGGGTGTCATTTATTTTTGTTTTCTTTTGAGTCATGTTCTCTTTATAATGTCTCTCCTGGCTTTGAATTACTGGGCCCATTGACTCATATGATCCTCCTGTCTCAGCTCCTGGGTAGCTAGGAATATAGTTATGTGCCAGGAATAATTCTAGTGTTTTAAATAATGATTTTCTGGATAATCACCATGATGACATGATGGTGTAAGTATTACCTCTAACTTATAAAATAAAAAGTATTAGAAACAGAATTGGAAAGATTAAATAGATTAACCAAATGTTTGTAGATAATATAGGAAATTTGGATTTAGGGTGAGCAAATTCTTACCTCAATCTTATTTCTTAAGGTGACATAATCTCTGAATATTAACTTTTGAAATAGCAAGTGTATTGGTGATTCTTAGGTAAATGTTTTCACATATATATAAAACTAAAAGACAAAGTCTAAAATTATTAAATTAGCCTGCAAGGAAGAGAAATATTGCAGTAAGTTATATAGATATCAATTTGAATGTGGGCTCATGTACAGCCTGGCAAATAATTTAGTACTTTGTCACCTCCAACCCCCTCAGCTTCTGAATGCAACTGTGGCCTTCTGTTCTCAACATTTCTACCACATTTTGTCTTGCAGAAATTTGCTTAAGCATTTCATAATTTTTAGAATTACCATTTGATTTTCATTTTTTGTTGTAGTTAATAGTGAATGTTGCTCTGCTACTATTTTAACGATGTTTCAAAAGAAAAATGTAATTTTATGAAGTTTTCAATTTTTAACATCAGTCATAATAGAAACATTCACAATATAAAAATATAATTGATGTTAGTTTCCAGAGGGGTAATTTGAAAATAAAAAAAGGTCCAGTGATATGCCTCTGTGAGGGAACACATGTATTCTACAAGCCTAAAGACCTGGGTGCTGTCCTTTGATCTTAACCCGGAAGAGAACCAATTCCTAGAATTTTTCCTCTGACCTTCCTTTTTGTTGTGTTACATGCATATGCTGGTACACACACAGTAATAGAATAAAACTGGATGCAAATAAAAAAAATAAATATTACAGCTTCCTCCAGAAATAATATACCATGTTTTCTTACCATTTAAAAAAGCTGTTGTCTAAACGGAATTGTCAAGAGGTGAGAAAGGCACCAGAAACATCACTCTCCCGTTAGCTAACTAGAAGAAGGTAACTTTTCCATCCTTTTACTGCCTAATTATCGAACTAAAGGATACGGCCTTTTTGTGTCATGACATCGATCATTAACGTTAATTTTATAGTGATAAAATCATTATGAAGTTCAAACTCTTCATGTGAGGCATGAACCAAGAAATGATGTATATTTTGTGTTGTGTGATAGAAAAACTAAAGTCTTAATATTAATAGTGGAGAAAAAAGTTCAAGGTTATTTTAACATTCTTCATGATTATTCTTATTTATCCACTAAAATAGCCAGAGCATTTGTTACCATTAGTGTTAAATCTATTGCTATATAAAGAAATATGGTTTGCTTGCTACAAGAAAAAAAGCCTTTTGTACTATCATGAATACTTTTTTAATTCAAAAGAGGCCAACTTTTCTAATAAACAACTATAAAGCATCAAAGACTTTCTGTGATTAAAATTTATTTCACTCATATATCAAAATCTAAAATCTGGGCTATGGTCTGCATTGCCAATGGATCTATTTTTCTTAAATTCCCCCCGATCTAATACCTCTCACATTTCTTGGAACATCTTCAAGCTTGCTGTACTCCACTTGCTGATTAAAAATGAGGAATAAGGGAGAAGATAAAGAATTGAGAATTGTTTATTTTGACATTTTGTCTTATTTTATTTTAAAGCAAATTCCTAAATTGTGGTGCCTTATTGAAGAATGCCAGTGAGCTATCAGTCCGTAGCCTCACCAGACCCACCTACATCACTGTGAGTGTAGTTCAAAATAATAAGCAGGCAGGTGGTATTTACTTGGACATTTTCACATATTTCAAGAATGTTGCAATAGGATAAGGAAGTGAGTGTGGGGCCTCAGGAGTATGTGCAGATTCCATGCATAAGTAGCCAGCCAGACATTCCTGGACTGTAGTCCAGCTGCGTATGAAGCTTGAATGGAAATCAGCATTGGCAACAAGTTTCCAAAAAAAGAGTCACTTTCATAATTCACTTTAATTGTTTGATACTTGTCTTAGTTAGGGTTTCTATTGCTGTGAAAAGACACCATGATCATGACAACTTTTATAAATGAAATATTTAACTGGGGATGGCTTACAATTTCAGAAGTCTAATACATTATCATCATGGCAGGAAACATGGTAGCATGGAGTAAGGTAGGGTTCTGGGGAAAGTCGTGAGAGTTCTATATCTAGATCCGCAAGCAGCAGAAGGAGACCATGTATGACATTGGATGTAGCTTGAACATTATAAGACCTCAAAGCCTGTTTCCACAGTGACCCACTTCCTCCCACAAGGTCACACTGACTCCAATAGAACTATATCTCCTAACAGTCACACTCCCTGTGGCCATGCATTCAAACACTTGAGTCTGTCTGGGACCATTCCAATTTAAAACATCACATTCCACTTCCTGTTCCCCATAGGCTTATGGCCATAACATAATTCAGAAATGCATTTCAGTCCCATTTCAAAAATCCCCATAGTCTATAACAGTTTGAAAGCCCAAAGTTTGAAGTCTCTTCTGAGATTCATGCAACTCCTTAACATCAATCTGCCATAAAATAAAAATGAAAAAGCAGATCACATACTTGCAACTAGAGTGGCTCTCCAGATCTCCAACTTCTTTCAGCTTTGTTGACTGAAACACACTTCTTTCTCTTGGTCTGATTCCACTCTCTATTAACATCTCTCCTTGGCAAGTATCCCACAGCTCTGGCATCTCCAATATCATGGCATCTCCAAGGCAACCCAGGCTTCATCTTCACAGCTTCACAAAATGGCCTTTCTGGGTCTCCATGCAGGAATACATCTGCCATATGTCTCAGTGGCTTTCCTTAGTTGCCTCTGAGGAAGACTCCGTAACCCCTTTCTTCTATCCTTAACCCTAAAGCCAGAAGCACATTGTTAAAAGCTGCCAAGTTCTTCATATATATTATTGCCCTCAGGGTATATATTATGTCTTCCAATTTCCAGTATACAACACAGTGGATATTATGGCTTCCCACTTATTCAATTCCATTTTCATCAGCTTTCAGTTTTCTTCAGTGCCTCAGTTTGACTTTCCTGGAGCTTGCTTTTTTAGACGAAAGCTGGCCTTGAGCTCGGATATCTGCTTGCCTCTGTCTCTTCAGTGCTGGAATTAAAGGTATGTACTATCTAGCCTGGAGACAAGATGTTGTTTTATTTCTTTTCACAAGATGGTAGCCTAGCGGAGTAGGATCTTGCTCTGAGATCACAACTCCCTTTATTCCAATTGATATTGTTAATCTGTTTCTCTCCTTGAGCATAGGATTTAACTCTATTCCACTTACTGGTGCCCTTTTTCTCCTTGAACCATATATTTTGTATTTTTTCTTGCTCATTAACATGCTCTTCATAAGAGTGAGCATTAGTAACTACATGATAGAGTCTATACTATGCTTTTTTGAGATTTCCTTTGCCAAAGTAATTAATCTAAATCTCTTCACTTTAGCCTCAAAGAGACTCTTCCAACAAGGGCAAAAAGTAACCACATTCCTCACTAAAATATCACAAGAACAATCTTTAGACAACATACTAAAACTTCTTATCTTCTTACACCTCTTGAGCCAGGCCTCCACAGTTCATTGACCCCAAACACCCCTGTATTCTATCCTTCTACTAGTGTGGACCGTTGAGCAATACTTAAAGCATTCTGGTGCTTTCCTGACCTAAAATCTAAAAATCTACATCTTTTAAACATAAGTATGGTCAGGCCTATCACAGCAACACTTTAGCCCCTGGTACCAACTTCTGTCTTAGAGTTTCTATTGTTATGAAGAGATGCTATGACTATGGCAACTTTTATGAAACAAAACATAATCAGGGCTAGCTTACAGTTTCAGAGTGTCATATGGCAGGAAACATGGTGCTGTACAGGCAAGCATGCTGCTGGAGAAGGAGCTGAGAGTTCTACATCTTAACCCACAGGCAGCAGAAGAAGACTGTGTGCCACACTGGACATAGCTTGAGCATATAATACCTCAAAGCCTGCCTCCACAGTCACTTACTACTTCCAACAAGACGATACCTACTCCAATAAGGCTACACTTCCTAATTATGTCATTTCCTATGGTCAAGCACTCAACTATAAGTCTATCTAGACCATTCCTATTTCAACCACAACAATAGTTATACAAGACAATACTATGAAATGGTATCTAGGTTAACACCCAGCTGTTAGGTGGGATGCCTCCTTTTGGGAGTTCTGGTAGAAATCCCATTTATTTGCATTTATTAGCTTCTAGAGGTCATAGGCCTTAGCCAGTAGTCTCTTCCTTCATCATCAGAGGTAGCAATTGTGCATTTTTCTGATTATTCTTCCTGAGTCCTTTCCAAACAGAAATGGGACTGTTAGGTGCTCATTTAATTATATTGGACCCACTCGGCCATATTCTCTTTTTTGTCGCTTTCCACTTATTGAAAATAGATTTCTTCCCTCAGATAATATATACTGATTGTGGTTTTCCCTCCCTCTATTTCTCCCAGTTCTACCATACCTGCCCTTCCATCCAGATCCACTCCATGTCTGTCGTTCATTAGAAAATAAATAGGCTTCTAAAATAAAATAAAATAAAATAAAATAAAATAAAATAAAATAAAATGATAGAACAAAAAATGAATACATTGGAGTTGTCTGAAATAAATATACAGAGAAAAAAGAGGCTTTGGGAAGGCACACAAGACCAACTCATCATCCACTCATGGATTTCACCAAAACACAAAACTGGGAGCCATAATATAAACACAGAAGGCTCGGTGCAGACCCAAGCAGGCAGGCCCTGTGCATGTTTCTTCAGTCTCTGTGAGCTGACATGAGCTTTGCTCATGTTGGTTTAGAGGGTCTCATTTTCTTGATGTCCTCCATCTGCCTCTTACATTGTTTCACATTCCTCTTTCATGGGAGTTTTCTGAGCTCTTAGGGAAGAGATTTAATGATGATTCCCCATTTAAGATGTTGCAAGGTCTCTCTGTCTCTCTGTCTCTCTGTCTCTCTGTCTCTGTCTCTGTCTCTGTCTCTGTCTCTCTCTCTCTCTCTCTCTCTCTCTCTCTCTCTCTGTCTGTCTCTGTCTTGTCTGTGTGTCTGTCTCTGTCTCTCTTTGTCTGTCTGTCTGTCTGTCTGTCTATCTGTCTGTCTGTCTGTCTGTCTCTCTCTCTCTCTCTCTCTCTCTCTCTCTCTCTCTCTCTCTCTCTCTCTCTCTCTCTCTCTCTCTCTCTCTCCTAGGCATACATTTTACCTATTTTATTGGGTTTTCTTATGCCTTTACCTCCCTTCTCCACCCCAATCTCTTCCAACACCAGGTAGGAAAGAATGAAGGTTAGTGGGGAGAGGGGGTATGGTTCTCTTAAGCTACTTTCTGGTGGTTAGGGTCATTGGGTTCCTTGGGGCAATCCCAACGTTCATAGGCAAGGAATCTCCAGCTACTTCTTGTCAAGCTGCAGCCACAGCAACCAGGAGCACCTGTGAGTAGCAGAAGCTGCCTTCTTTCTCAGAGCACCCTGATCCTCTCTGTGTTTGGGGATTTATTCCTTCTCAGAGTCCCCAGAACTAAACTATATACAGCTGGCAAAGATCATGCCTCTCTCACATCCTGCAAGAGCCAGAGGGTCTGCTGCTGTGGACAGTTTAAAGAAGGCTCATATCCCAACATCTGGTATTAAAACAAAACATGACATAAGATTTTAAAGAAAGTCATACCCCACTCTCCACTGTCCCCTGGAGCGGGAGACCTGGTGGCACTCAGAGGAAGGATAGCAGGTTACCAAGAAGAGACTTGATACCCTATGAGCATATACAGGGGGAGGAAATCCCCCTCAGGAACAGTCATAGGGGAGGGGACTAAGGGAAAAATGGGAGGGAGGGAAGAATGGGAGGATACAAGGGATGGGATAACCATTGAGATATAACAAGAATAAATTAGTAAAAAATAAAAAAAAAAGATTTTTAAAGAAACCAAAACTCCCATATCTCCCCCCTCCTCTCTCCCTCCCTTCCTCCCTAAATGATGTCTGAATGTGAATCTGCATTTGTTCCCATCTGCTTTTGAACAAGCTGCTCTGAATATGGCAGAGCAAGGCTCTGATCTATTAGTATAAAGTAATGTTTTCGAAGTAATTTTATTGCTTCTTTCTTTCTTTTCTTCTTTCTTTCTTTCTTTTGTTTTCTTTGAACAGTGATATTTTGTTTTACCATATGTGTCAGGGCTACCTAATCTACCCAAGCAGTGTCAGGTATGAATTCAATCTAGTTGAATCATGGTTAAATCATGATTGATTTAAATCATGGTTGATTACCCCCACAAGCCTTATGCCATCAATGTCCTATTGTATTTTGCAGGGAGTACAATAGTGTAGATCAAAGGTTTTTTTTTTTTTTTTTTTTTTTTTGGCTTCGTGTTTGTGTTTCTCTCTTGATAACATGGAGCATACCTTCCTATATAAAAGTTTCTACAGTGTAGGGTTGAAGATACCAGCTTGACTTCTCCAGGTTCAATGAAGTATGTATGTGTTGTCTTCAGCAATGGGGCCTTGTTGTCAGTTTGAGAATAGCAACCTATAGTCATTGCAATAGCCTTTATTGTTTGGATATTTTCATGATACCCCTCTGGCCAACAACTGAATTAGATGTAACCCAATTTTGGTACTGGAAGTTTTAGTTGGTGAAAAGAACAGCTGGCCAGTTGGGACTCTGACTCCCTCATTATTTGGAGATTTTACGTAGATTGCCTTTACATGTGTATATAATTTGGGAAGCTTCTATTGTATTAGGCTTCTATACTGCTCCTCAAATGGCCTTTAATTTTAGATATCGCTCCCCATATTTCCTCCCTCAACTTTCCTCTCTCTTCCTCATCCCCAATTGATCCTCCCAGTCTAGCCCTCCTCCCGCAACTCTGATCTGAAAGGTATATATGACAAGACAGGACAAGTACATTTTGGATTGGGAGAATAGCATTTAAGGGTCTTTGTAAGCCACTGTTTAAGCTACCTCAGCAATCATACAGTATTGTTTCTACTACACTCTCCTAGAACATCAGGTGTGTATACAGTATTTGGCAGTGAAACATCCCTAATTAGGTTTGCTTCTAAACATAGCTAGTCCTGACTGGACCTACCCACATCTTACGAAGGCTGGGCTCCAGGAAAGGGATGTGAAGATGCTCTAACAGTGGATTCCTTTACCCTATCAAGTTCATATAACTGATAATTATAAAGAATGTCTATAAAATCATCCAGACAGGATGTTTTTTCTATCTCTTTTATGACAAGTAAGACTGTCACATTTTGTGTAGCAGGCAGAATTCACAAGGGTATTAAATACTAAATAATTCTAACATCTTAGGAGACTTTTTAATAAGCTTATACTCCTTGCTTGGATTTTGTGTTAAGATGTGTCTTGTTCTTCATGTATGTCTTCTAGCACATAGGCTGAAGAAGACTCTCGGTGAGAAAACTGCGAGTAGAAGGAACAAGGTTGCTGGTAGAGACAAATAGCATAAGAATATACCCCCTCCATTTCAGGTCATCTTATAGGTGATGTAAGTCATATGCCAAAGCATGACAGCAGAGAAAGGATACAAGTTTTACCTTATAGAAAGGCAATGCATATCAGATTTCAATGGTCGGCTACATGCAAACTTCTATTACAGAAAGAAAGAAAGAAGTCATAATACCATCAACTATTCTTGTGAGCACCTTTGCCAGTAGGACAGAAACATATATATAATTGTCTTTCTAAAATCACTGAGATCAAATCTTGTCTTTTATTACTTAGAAACAAGGGGAATTAACACATTTTGATACAGTAATGTTTTCAGAAATATATAATTGATGTGACAGTGTTGGAATTCACAGAAATAATAATAATAATTAAATTATTACATTAATTTTTTTCTACTAAGTGTAGAAAGTACTCAGAGTGTCACCTTGCAATCTATTATAAACTCCCGTGGTCTTTAGAGTAGATCATTAGTTTATTAAATGGACTATGCTCAAAATAAGTATCCTTGTCTAGCAAACTACCTTTTGTTTAACATGGCCAATTGCATAGAATTAATAATAGACAGATGCCAGGCTTGAAAACCTGAAGACAGTGTGAGCTTTTTGTCCAACATTGATTTCTTCTTTAAACTTTCTGGCCAGACATGAGACCCAGATAATGATGAGCTTAGTGTATTTGAATGTTCTAGGTAAACAAAACCAATAGAATGGATAGATACTCTGATAGAGTATATAAGTTTAGCTTACACAAAATGGTCTGAGCAGCCCGACAATGGCTGTCTCACAAAGGAGGCCTCAGAATCAAGTAGCTGTTTAGTTCACACAGATGAATGTCTCAGAAGCACAGTAGTATCACTGAAGAGATGTTGAAACACCATAAAAAGACCAAATCCTTTTATACATTATTGCCTTCAATTCTTCAGACAAAAGACACAGTATTTTGTTATCTATAATAAAAAATTCTTAGATTTAAAGAAGAACCACAGACAGTCCTTCTTAAGTATCTTAAAGTAATACAGAGGTGTAGCAGCCTTTTTCTACTTTGTGGATTCTTCGTTCTTCTACCATTCTCCACCTCATTTTTTCCACCCTTTCAAGTTCCTAATACTAGATAAGAGGGAAAAAAAAGGATACAGAGGAAAGGGACAAGATCCCTGAATAAAGTCAGGGTCAGAAAGGGGACAACGTTGTCATTGACCACTTCCTGCTGATTACAGCCATTGAGCTCCTTAGGTCAAGCCTGATAGTCTCCATCAGGATATCTAAAATATTCTTGTTTCATCTTTGCATAGGACCACTTAACAAATCAAAACCAGTAGCAATCAGCAACAGCCAACCAGCAACACCTCCCACCCCACCCTGCTGCCACCCTCCAGATCCTAGTATTTACATACCTTCTAAAAATTTCCAAGAATTTCTTTTTTTCTGGGCTTTTATTATATTCTGTTTTTAATATTATGTTTCTTTTTATTATTACACATAAATAAAATAAGCCACATATAACAAGAACCATGAAACAATCAGGAATTTTATAAACGTTAAATTCATAGTGTTTTGGCTATTGGTATTTGGCACTCTTGAAGAAAACATCTTGACTGTTCATGTATCAAGCTGTCTCTGTCAGTTTTTTTGGAAGCTGCTAACCTGCACTTCTGGTTTACTCGGGTAACTAAGTTTTACTCCTTCTCAAGTCTCCAATGAGGTTGAAGACCAGATAGTTTAGTCTTACAATGAAGCTTAGTTGTTTAGGGGTTAAATGATTTTAGGTTTAGCCAGATGTTTTAAGCTGATAGAGATGAGATATGATAGACATTGTTTATATTCAGAAGTCCCCAGACTTTCAAAGTTCACGTAATTGCAGAAACTATTCACAGTTGGTAAAATCATACCCCCCCGCCAGAGCACAAGGCAAATCATGGTCAGTTGCTGTGGAGGAGGTCCATATCTCCCACCTGGGATTAAAATGAGAACACATTCTTATAATGTTTCTGTGTGGTTTTGTGTGCTTGGTTGGTTGGTTTTGGTTTTTTTGATACAAGATTTCACTGTGTAGCCTTGGCTGAACTAGAACTCACTCTATAGACCAGGAAACTAAGAAATAATCTTCCCAAAGATAAACCCTCTACTACATTATTCAATACTATGTGGTCATTCAGGAAGAGTGTGTGTGTGTGTGTGTGTGTGTGTGTGTGTGTGTGTGTGTGTGTACATTATATAGACGATATAGACTGAAAAGAATGAATTTCTATATGTATAAATATATAATAATAATTTTCAAAAAGAGGCCATAAATATGAAAGAAGTGTACATTAAAGATGTTGGAGGGTAGAAAGAGAAAGGGAAATGATGTAATTATATGCTAATTTCAAAGCATTAAAATTTGAAAATTTAAGAAACAAATGGTGAGTAAAAGTTGAAGAAAGTTCATAGTCCTTTTTCTATCACTGTCTCATGTTGAGTATTAAATTGGAAATAGGATGATATAGAAAAAGATGACAAAGAGGAGGACCGAGAAAGATGATGTCAAAAACTGGGAAGATAAGAGAGAGAACACCATTATTCATACCAATTAGTAAAAGAACAAAATGGATAAATATCTATTATACCCAGAGGTGTGTACCAAAGACACCATTAATAACAAAGTGAATATAGGTCCTACTCTTTATTATTCCAACCTTAACATATTGACTCGTGCTCTGATGGTAATGAAAACAGTATAGTATTGTCATAAAATACATGCCAATCAATGAGATAGAAATAAAGACCCAGATATAAATCCACACAACCATGGATACCTGATTTCTAACAACAAAGCCTGAGATACACACTAGTATAAAGATAAACTTTTCCACAAATTGTGCTGGCCAAAATGGATGACTGCATGTACAAAGAATACATATGAATCCGTAATTTTCACCCTCCACAAAACTGAGCTCCAAAATGCATCAAAGATTTCAACATAAAACCAGATACACTGACAGAAGAGAACGTGGGTACTAGCCTTGAACTCATGGGCACAGGAGAAGGCTTTGTGAACAGCACACCGTTAGCACAGGCACTAAGATCAACAATTAGTAAATGGGGTATCATAAAACTGACAGGCTTATTGGTGTCAAAAAGCAACAACAACACAATTCAGACAACGTGGTAATCTACAGAGTAAGAAAAGATTTTTGCTAGCTACACATCCCATGGAGGACTAATATCCCAAATATATAGAGAACTCTAAAGATTAGATGACTAAAAACCAAAGAATTGAAAATATAATATAGATGTAAACAGAATTCTCAATAGAGTAAACTCAAATGCCTGAAAAGCACTTAAGGAAATGTCCAACATCTTTAGTCAATAGGGAAATGCAAATCAAACCTGCTTTTGAGATTTTATCTTATACTTGTCAGAATGTCTAAGATCAATAATACAAGTGAAAGCTTATACTGGTCTGGGTGTGGAATAAGAAGAACATTCATCCATTGCTGATGAGTCGTCAAACCTGGACAGCAACTGTTGTAAGCAGTAGGGCAGTTCCTCAGGAAGATGGAAACCAATTTACCTTAAGATCCAGCTAAAACATTCATGGGCCTATACCCAAAGGACGCTTCACCCTACCACAAGGACGCTTGTTCAACCATGTTCACTGTTGCTCTATTCACAATAGGAAGAAATTGGAAACAACCTAGATGTTCCTCAACAGAAGAATGAATTTAAAACATAGTACTCAGCTGTTTTTTTAAATGACATCATGAAAATTTCAGCCAATGTGCTGTGTTAAATTATTATTAAATACCGATATTTGATTGTTAATGTTAATTTCTTGTATTGAACAAACTTTTCTATTAAACTGTTTTTCTCAGTTAAAAAGAATTAGTAAAAATATTTTTAAAATGTAAAAAAAAAAAAAAGAAAAACAACAACAACAAAAAACCCCTTATATATAGTAAACCAGACTCAGAAATATAAATATGGAATGTGTTTGTTTATATGTGAATATTAGCAGTTAAGTAAATGATAACCAGCCTGCTATCATGGGCACAGAAGGTTGGTATAGATGAAAGGACTAGGGGAAACACATAGCTCTCCCCAGGAGAAGGAAATTAAATAGATTTTTCGGGTGGCCAGGGACTGGAACTGGAGGATCAGCTGGGGAGAGGAAAGGAAGGAATGGGGAAAGATATAGTTAGAACTTAGGGGCATTTGAATGATGACATTGAACTCTAGGGTGGTGGAAACTGCCTAAAATATATGAAGGGAATCCAAATGAAGTCTCCAAATAATGACGGAAATCAATTTCCAACTGATCATCTCCTGTCATCAAATGAAGCTTCCTGTACCAATACTTGGATACATCTAATGAGTTTTTGTCAAATGGTGTGTCATGGAAATCTCCAAACAACCCAGGCTTTGGCAGACAGTAGGTTTAGTATTTTTATGAGATTCACGAATGAGTGAAGGAGTGGATCTTTGACTCTTTTTTTTATTATTATTATGATTTTTTTTATTAATTTATTCTTGTTACATCTCAATGTTTATCCCATCCCTTGTATCCTCCCATTCCTCCTCCCCCATTTTCCCATTATTCCCCTCCCCTATGACTGTTCCTGAGGGGGATTACCTCCCCCTATATATTCTCATAGGGTATCAAGTCTCTTCTTGGCTACCTGCTGTCCTTCCTCTGAGTGCCACCAGGTCTCCCCCTCCAGGGGACATGGTCAAATGTGAGGCACCAGAGTACGTGAGAAAGTCATATCCCACTCTCCACTCAACTGTGGAGAATATTCTGACCATTGGCTAGATCTGGGAAGGGGTTTAAAGTTTACCTCCTGTATTGTCCTTGGCTGGTGCCTTAGTTTGAGTGGGACCCCTGGGCCCAAATCTGCCTATCATATTGTTCTACTTGTAGATTTCTAGGACCCTCTGTATCCTTTATTTTGCTATTCTCCCATGCGTCTCTCACGCTTTCATTGCTGGTGGGAATGCAAACTAGTACAGCCACTTTGGAAATCTATCTGATGCTATCTCAGAAAAATGGGAATAGGGCTTCCTCAAGACCCAGCTATTCCACTCCTTGGAATATACCCAGAAGATGCTCCAGCACACAACAAGAAAATTTGCTCAACCATGTTCATAGCAGCCTTATTCATAATAGCCAGAGCATGGAAACAGCTTAAGTGTCCCTCAGTAGAAGAATGGATAAAGAAACTGTGGTACTTATACACTACGGAATACTACTCAGCTATTAAAAACAAGGAATTCCCGAAATTTGTGGACAAATGGATTGAGCTAGAAATGATCATAATGAGTGAGTTAACCCAGAAGCAGAAAGAATCAAATGGTATATACTCACTTATATCTGCATACTAGCCCAAGGGGCATGTCCTACGAAAGCCTTCACTTACCAGGAAACTGGGACAGAGGGGAAGGCATCCTATTGGGACTCTAAATGAGGGTCTTTGACTCTTGTGTCTTTTCTTGGTGTTCTTTTCCTTCTGTTAGTTTGCCTTGTCCAACGTCTATGCAATGTCCGGGTGGTAGTGGCTCACGCCTTTAATCCCAGCACTTAGGAGACAGAAGCAGGCAGATCGTTGTGAGTTCGAGGCCAGCCTGGTCTACAAAGTTAGTCCAGGACAGCTGAGGCTACACAGAGAAACCCTGACTCGGAAAAAAAATCTTTTTTATATATTTTGTTTTGTTATTTCTGTTGTTATCTCTTAGAAACCTGTTCATTTCTAATGAAAGACAGAAAGGGAGTGGATCCAGATGAGAAAGAGATAAGGAGGAGAAGGAGGGGAAACCCTAATCTGGATATATTTTATGACAGAAAATATTTTTAATAAAAAGGGGGAAAACATTAAAAAAAGAAAGAGTACAGGTTTGGTTTGGTAAGTAAGGGAGATGATCTGAAAGGAGAAGTTGGGGGAACATAAACCACAATCAGAATATATTTTATGAAAAAGTCTATTTTAAATTTAAAGAAATTATCTGAAAACCATAAAATAATAAACATAAGTCAATTTGTGCTATTAAAAACAATTTATATTGATTGGTAATCACAGAGAGAGGAGAGCCAGGAACTGCTGAAGTAGTCCTGATAATCTGTTCTCAGGAAGATTTTATGTAGCATCTTGATTTCCTCAAAGGGTGTGGTATTTTTGTTGTAATAATTAATTAAATAATATTTTTGTATAATTAGAAACAGATTTAAAATGTTAAGTAATTTTTGGAAACATGAATGTTTTGTGATGCTTTTATTATTTTTATGAAGAAATCTGATATTTCCTCTTCACTTAAATTCCTTTATCTGTGGAGAAAAATGGAGCAATTATAATTTCTGCTTCTTCCTTCAGAATCTTCTTAGTAGTGTATCAATTGCACTCAAATTCTTACAGGAAAATGTGTCCATTTAAAGTTGTTTCCTGCATTTACCTTGTTGATGCTACTTAGTACAGAATCATTGCTATCCTGTTGAAAGAGAAATGTCCAAGGTAGAGTCTCTTTTTCTTTCAGAAATGATTTTAAGTTCAAAGAATAAAGAAAATGACAAATACAAGAGGGCTTTGTTGTTTTTCTCCACTTTGAAAGTTTCATACTTGTTCTTTTAGGCACTTCAGAAAGAAAGAAATATATATTATTTGACTTATTTCACTGTCTCTTGGAGTACATTTGGTTTTGTGTATTTTAAACACAGAGTCAGAAATGGCTGGGCCAACAACATCCATCAAAACAATTTGAAAACCACTTAAGATTTTGGTCATTATATGAAGATAGCTTTCCATCGAGGGAGTACACAACCCTCTGTTAACAGTATAAAGGAGGGATGGTGGGAGGAGAGTGGTGAGCCAGTACAGAAATTTAAATGGGAAATATGCCTTTATGCATTAATAGTAGTTTTCAAAGTCCATATGCAACACGTAGAATTTTCTATTGATAGAAGGCCCACATGGGACCTGAAAAGAAAACACCAAAGAGTTTTCTGTGGCTAAATAGGAGCATGTTTAAATGGTCAACCCTCAAAAGTTTTAACTGATTCATGGTGTCTTGCTCAGGATACTGAAGAATAGAGTAAAACAAAAAAGAAAATTATGCAAAAAGGCCAAAAATATTAATGAGAAAAAAGATTGATATTTCCCAATAAAAGCTGAAGATGCTTCAGGAAATTGGTGGATAAATATCCAATTAGAAATTTGGCCAGAAACATGTCCTGACATACGTCCACAACCTTTCTCAGCAGTGTTTTCTGCTATTTTAAACACTCACAAATGATAGTTTTCAGTTAAAAACAAAACAAAAAAACAAAAAAATGAGAAAATATAGTCAAGCACCCTGAATTGTAATTAAAATCATTTTACTTATTTTTGGTCTATTTGTAACATAATTATTATTATTTTGGGTGGCTTATAGCCTAGGCTAGCCTGGATTTACTGTGTGACCAAAGCTGCTCAATGTCCATCAAAACAACTTGAAAACCTATAAGATATTTGTCACTATATGAAGTCAAGGTAGCTTTCTATCCAGGGAGCATGCAAGCTTCTGTTAAAAGTATAACCTTCTGCATTATTCTCCCAAGAGCCAAGTATACAGGCATAAACTTTCCACTCAGGCAATTTCTGCTGATGTTCATGAAACTAACCTAACAATTCATGTGATCAGGATTAGAAGGAATGGGGGAAGAGAAAGGAAACAAAATCCTTAAGTTAGAAACACAGTGGCTTTTACAGACACAGCATCTACAACCAACTACACAGTGGCTCTGCGAGTTCTCCACAGTGAGCACTCCTCAATAATTCTGTTCTCACCGTTGCAATTTGTGTCAACATAGCCTCCTAAGGGAATGTGGTCCCCTAATTTTCATAGTAAGTCTCCTTCATTCTGATCTTTAGGCTAGAAATGAAAGAAAAGATAGCAACATTTCCTTGCCAGCCAGGTGCACAGCATGATTTTGTTTGCCAGCTTTGATTCAGAGTAAGTGTAATTACCTTTTGCAAACAGAGAACATCATATGTAAATGTCTTTTCAGTGGGCTACATAGCTTCATATTTGAATGGAGCCTATCAGGACTCCAGTAATAGATTGGTAACCCCAAAATGGAGAAAGTCACTAGTAAAAACATATTTGGAAAGACATAATCCAGCCACTGGATGAAAAAGCAGCGGCCTAAGTAATTAGTACAGTAGGCTTAACCACATGCCAGATTTACCTGCAGGCATATGATAACCGGGCACATCAGAAATAAAACCACTGGATGATTTCCCAAATCTAAGCCATGTGCTTCTTCCTTTATTATGGGAGCATGCCTTCTTATCTGACATGATGGTGATGCAGTGTCTATGGTAGTTTGTTCAGGAGCCTCCCTTCTCTGAGACTGCTCAATATAATTCAAAGGCTGCCCTTCCATTTTCTCAGTCACCTCCAGCTCAACCTTCCTCAATACCTAACATCACACTTGCCACCTGATGCACAGGTATGTTTATGCGTTGAAGGTACTCCAAGTGGTTATCCATGACTTTAGAAATAATGTAAGAATACCCCAGGCCCCACATTAGCAAGGGACAGGACAAAACATTTCTTGTCATGACTTTTTTTCCATAGCACCTTAGGTTTTAAGCCCCACCTCCTGTCCTTTGTGGGGACGGAAGGAATTCCACTACAGTGAGGTCATCTTCTGTATCACTTTAAAAAAAAAATAATGCAAATAAGGCCTTGTTTATAGAATTTATAGAAGTAAAGTAAAGAGTTTTCCATTTTTGTGTTTTTAATTGATGCTTGATACATCTGTGAGATCTTTCTACACTAGCCTATCTTTGTGGGTTGTAAAGAATGTTCATGTTATGATGTATTTTATGTTGGGTACAAGTGTTTATAAATGTAGAAGAGGTATAAGAAGAAGCATTGTCTGTCATGAGGCCCCATGAATGGCCCATAATGGCAAACGTAGCACAGCAGTGAAAAATGATATGTTGTGTAGCCTTCTCTGTGTGAACAGAAGCATAAACAAAATGGGAATGGAAACATTAGCAAATTGTACTGTCCCAAAGGATAAGACATGACTAACATCCATCTGCCAAGGAGCATTAGGATGTAATTCTCTGAAATTACTTATGTCATGCAGCCATCATGCACAGCAGGCTAAAAGGGAGTATAGTGGATATGTTGCTTAAATATATGCCTAATTTGTTCTCCAAAAATGGAACATTCTTTGCAAAAGAGGAAGAGTTTTGATCATATAAAGCATGAATATCATGGGCTTTTATTATGAAAAGTATACAGTAGCAGTTAAGCAGACTAGGGACGCTCAGACCAAGGGATCAGTTCAGGCATTACACTCAGCCTTGATGCCAGAGTTCTTGGAAAATGATGGTATAGATACTAATCCAAGGTCTGACCAATGTAGGTTATCTCCATGACTTGTATCATTCCTACTACATAGGAGCAGTAACTGTAAATCCTGGTGAGACAAAGGACAAACATGCTGACTGAAAAGAGTTCTGCTCATTAACACAATGGTAGAACAAACAGTCCTTTATGTCAATTATAATTAAATGAAAACATAACGGCATAGCAGTTGGTAAAGGCAGTCATGGCTATGGAGACCTCATTGTCAGCATGACTTTGTTTACAGTTTGTAAGTTCTGTAACAGCCCGCCATTTCCTGTTTATTTTGTGATGGAAATAGGCATGTTCCTGGTACTGCTGGACCATTCTCAGTTGACTGAAGCAGTGGATGTAGTTAATTTTCCCTTCTTCAGCAGCTACTGATCTATTAAGAAAAATGTCTCTAACAGCCAACTGACCCAGGACCAATTCTATGAGGACATACCTTGTAAACTCAATCATGGATAGTAGCAAAAAGAGTCAGTCACAGGATACCCCAATCCAACCAAGCCTTTTATAATTAATTACTTTGACAATTTAGGAAGGTAGTTGTACCATAAAGAGTTAAATCCCTGGGGTACCATCTATTCAGAAATAGTATTGTTTAGGCTATATAAAAGGATTCCCAATTGGCTCAAGATACCTCAACCCAAGAAATTTATGGATACATTGAGGCAGGACATATGACCTGAGGACACATTGATGGCCTTCACATCCTACCAGCTAATCTTGACAACTTTGTGATGGTTCCTAGGAGATCACCAACTCACTGTAGGACGCCAGCAACTGGCTGAAAAGGCCATGCTAGGACCAGTGTTGTTCTGTAATTATGAACACACCAGCCCCAGTGTAAAGAAGCTGAACAAAATTTTACCATGTAAATACAGTTTCATTTTAAAGTGATGCTCCATTGCTCTTTGTACTTAGTAAGTGTAATTTGAGAACCTAAAACCTGTCTTTGCACAGTTGAGCTATACATATCTATATCTTCCTTAATTTAAGAGTTGGGAGTTCCCCTAGGTTTTCTTTTTAATTTAGGTGGAATTTAAATATAAGTTTGGGGCAACTGAGTCAAAACCTTAATTTCTCCAGTATAATCTTCATTGACTCCCCCCGGTAAATCTGTGGTCCTCACAGGATTTCTGAGTCTGATAACAAAGAATGATATGCCCCAGTAGGGATGGCTTGGGTCCCCACATCAAGGTCTACTACAAGTTAGATGGTGGAACTAATGTCTAATCCTCCACTACTCGAGCTTGGCAGCTAGAACTGATTAATAGTGCACTTTGGAGACTTAGGGTCACTGTCTGCACATTGGTCAGTGGGACCTCACATGGTAGTAGTTTTGCTGCTTGATGGGACAGAATAAGAGTCCGTTTTCAGGCCCTCATAGAGGTTGGCCATGAATATCCACATAATTATGAACAGCATTCATTAGCCCAGTGGATTCCTCGCTGACTTCACAGGCTGTCTTTGTAACATTTCTATTGCCATTTATAGAAGAAAGAGTTTATTTGGGGCTTACAGTTTCACGAGAATAGGAGTCGATTGTTGTAGACAGGCAGGCATGGCCCTGTAGCAGCTGAAAGCCCACATCCTGTTCTATAAGCAGAAGGCATAGAGAGGGCACTGGGCATGACATGCTGGAAACTTTTTGAACCTTAAGCTCACCATCATGGAGAATGCAGAACATGCAGGGAATACAAAAGTCCACTCGCTTTTTTAACTTGAAATCCTTGTGGTACTGATCACAAGCAATGCTGCATAACATGCACTGGTTGTTCCCTCAGGGCATATATCTTCCTTAAGGGATGCTGGGTGAAGCCACACCATACAGGTGGCTAGAATTTTATCTGCACACACTCTCATCATCTCTTGTAAATTTAAGTGAGAACAAACCCCTAAGTACCCCTTGACAACTCTTATTAGCATTTTAAATAGCCAGTTGTTTAGTAAGCACCTTTATGTCTCTGATTCAGGACATAAATGTTCCTGTGCCTTGTAAGAGCTGGGCCGCAAAGTCTAGGTACAATTTGTCCTGACTCTGGTGGATACGAGCTGGTGAAATACATGTTTTACCTCCTTAGGTGAGCAACTCGCCAGGTGCCCTTAAGGTTACTTAGTGGGTAATCTTGTAAAGAATAGTGTAATTGGATGTCCATCCCTTAGTAACCTTAGAGGCAAGGCCTGTGAGCTTGGGTTTCCGATTTGACTGGACTTGCCCTTATCAGAGGAAATTATCCTGTAATTATGAAACCATGTACAAGGCTCCACAAAGCAAAAGTAAAAATGGAAATATGCTATGGAAATAAGGTCATATCCTGTGGCTATGGATTTGTCCCTCAATCTTTCTATTTCTTCCCAAGCAGTCAAACTTAATATCCCTTCTTCAGGAAACCAAGAAGGTGCCTCCTGAATATAGCCTAAGAATTGATGAAACTGTTGTTTTTACCTTACTTTTGAGGTTTCTTAAAATCTCCTTCAATGTGCTAACCTATAACTCCCTGTCTGTAGAGTCTACACGGCCCTTATTTACTTGCCTTATTTCTGTTGTTACTCCAGATTATACATAAAAGGCCATGGTGGGAAGTCAAAGAGAATGGACTAGGAATATGTAAATGATATTAATGGGGGAGTGGGAAAAAGGATGAAGAGATTTAAATGGGAACATTGAAGGGAAGTCAATTCAGAGGAGTGGACGGGAAAAACGATAAATAACACTAAACATGTTTTTAAAAGCTTGAAGGAATAATATTATTTTACTTTATACTTACATAAAATTACATATAAGACATGTTTGTGAGTATGCTTGTGAGTGTGAGAGAGAGAGAGAGTGTGTGTGTGTGTGCGTTTTATATAATAGAAATAAAGTTATGCCTCTTGGGTTGACATGGCTCCCCACAAGAGTTGTAGCCTAAAAAAACACAGAAATAAGCATGAGAAATTCGCTTCCATTTGTTGATAAAAGGAGTCCAAATGAATCATAAAACAATATGCATTATTGCTCTTACCTTTGATCGCCTCCCAGAGGCTGAAGGTCATTCCCTGTTACTAAAGACACTGAGTACTACAGACATAGGACTCAACATATTCCAGCTGGATCTAACTTGAAAGCATCCTTCCTGGGGACTAGCTTTTACAGTTCCAGGAGTTGCTTTGCAAGCTGCCAAAGGAGAAACATAACCAATATTCCTGCCTAGCTCTGATGCCTATAAGCACAGCAATGGCATGCATGGCAAGACATTCCTGAAAGTGAAGTAGTGCAAAACTCACATCTTAGTGGTAACCGTCATCGGCTCTCTAACCGGACTCAAGGCTCATTCAATAGGAGAGAAATCATGCCTGATATGGCAGCCTAGCCAAACACTCATGGATAATGAGGTCACGGATGTAAGAGAAAAACCTACTACCACCATTTTACTACACCAGCATAATCTATGACTGTAGTTTAAATATTTACCCTTATACCCACAGGTAAGTATAGTTGTCATGCCTCAGCAAAGACATTTCTCTTTGCAGCAGACTGAGACTCTTAAGGAAAACCACAGCTGGTAAAAACGCAAACAATATCCTCAGTGAATAGATCGACAATACAATTCTGGGGCCTAAGGCTCAGAGACCGTCATGAAAGAGAAAGCAGGAAGATGTTAAGAGCCAGAGGACCAGGAAATCTGCTGTGGACTGTGACTGCTGGAAATCTCAGAGAAGTTTGACCCATGATGCTACAACAAGATGGCTGGCTAAACAAGATCTGAAACAATGACAATACAAATAAAAAGGCTAACATGGGAGAAGGGCATCTCATGGAATCCCACTCCTAGACAAAGAACTAGAGGCCAGTAATTATGGCTGATAGAGAATTAGTCTTCTTCAGAAATGAGACACCAAATAGGTCAGCTAATACTAAGGGATCTATCCTGGATTTATTAACATATATGCAAGATTAAATGGACTCAGCAGGTTATATTTATATATTTATGCATTTAAACATGGAACAATATTTTCTTAAAGGCCATAAGTTTAAGGTGGAGTAAGAAGGTCAGAGAAGGTGTTGGTGGGCATGAAAGTGATTGGAGTGGAAAAGGGAAGAAGGAAAATGATGTAATTTTGTTTTTGTTTTTAAAATCTCTTGTTAATCACTTGAAAGGCAAATGAGTTTGTAAGGATGTTGCTTTTAAAACTGTATCTTCCTTTGAACATTATTTGTGTTTTTTCTTACTCTCTCATAATAACAAACTGTTGTATGATGAATGATGGAGCACAAAACCTAATGTTACGTCTAGTAGCATTTTTGAAGGTATAGTGATGATAAAAATCTCATGTTACTGAAAACACTCCCAATTATGATAAGTCAGCTAACACTTCATTCTGAAATCCATTCTTCAGGCTGTCATTGTGTTACAGGAGGCAGGTACATTTGTACAATCTGTTGTGATATCAATTTTCTCTTTATAATAAATCAGGCTGTCACTCTAAACAAATTGTTTTCTTCGGATTATTCTTTCAATATAGACAGGAGGCAATTTTTCAATCATTCTGAGAGGTTCCTCAAACTGCTTAATTGTCCTCCACAATACATGGTAGATTTAAGCAAGGCTCCAGCTGCCTTCCATTTGAATTTCCCGTCAGTTAAAACTAGGAGTCTGGACTTGGAAACAGAATGTTCACAAAGTATGCCAACCTGGTAAGAAAATGTAACAATATAACAAAAAATAAATACAAACAAGAAGCTGAGTCCTTTAGGTAAAATGCAAAGCAACAGTGGAATTTCAAAGCACCCGTTCTTCTATCCAAGGACAATGGTCAAAAGGCAGCATTCCATGGGGAGTTGAATGTGCACCTGTAGTGTGTTTATCAGGGTACAGATGTCGTACAAAGTCATTACTTAATGTCTATAGAAGATGGGTTTAACTGTCGCTGTGGATGTCAAACCATGTTAGTGCTTAAGCCCTATATAAAATGCTATAGTCTTCCTAATGACATACACCCTCCTGTATACTTTAAAACACTTCTAGGTTAAATAATTAATTTACTAAAATGTACATACTTGCTAATATTTATATTGCATTTTTAGAAAAGAGTAAGAAAAAGCATAAATGTACAAAGCATATGCAGATTTTTTTTACTATTCTTTTTCCTGGTTGGGTGATTATGTGGTTCCTGAGGGTATGGAAAGTCACTTATATTTAGTTTTTATCTTCAGGTTTTGGCATAGAGCTCAGGATAACCCAGGATTTTTGCAAGCAACTGAAGTATTATGTGCTCATAATAAGTCCTCCTTGACTATATCTAAGTATTTACTAAGGCTGTTGACTGTATGGAGTACTTAAGTACCCTTAGGGTAGCTTTCACCACCAGAAAGAAATGATAGTTATCTAGGTGTCCAGGGGTCGGACCCACCTGTGCTCCACACAGTGTGGACTCCTCTCACCTGAGAATCAGCATCACTGGTGTGTTCTAGCTCTCAGTTTGGTAAAATGATAGTTAGCAAATTGGATGTTTCAGTTTTACTCAGAGATCCTAGGAGAGAAGCAGGTTAAGACTGAGATTTGAACATTCCCTTGAACAGGACTAAAGAGCGGTTTGTGGGTTGGCAACCATGTCAAGGCAGTAGAAGGATAGGACAGCTGACTACCCACTGAGACTTGCTTGTCAATATCTTTGTCTTGGTGAAGTTTCGGTTCTTAATCCTTTTATGCATCTATTTCTGACTTAGTATATTTTATAAAAAATGAATAAATGTACATCTTATTTTGTTGAATTCTTGAGTCATTTGATTGAGCTACTAAATAGCAAGAGATAAACAAAGTACCTTTAATTTATAATTGGATCATAAAGAAGAAAGAACCAGATTTTGACTCTTCTTGAGTTTTTTAATTCATGGTATCTTATGGTAACTCTAGGTAAACTGTGTCAAAATTAATTTGAAAAACAGAACATCCAGATACTATCTGAAGAGATAGAAATCTGCTTAATGTAAAGCAAAAACAAAACAAAACAACAACAACAAAAAACCCCATGGATCATCTGGCAGAAGTATTGGGTGTGTAGAAAGCAGTGTTTTCTAATCCTATGAATGTCAACTTACAAAGTGGTTCAAAATAACAAAACATTTACTCAACCAATGTCAAATAATCTATTAAATTGCTGTGGTTCCAAACTAAACTAACGATTTTGATAGGTATCCAATTTAATCCCTGTGACAAGTAAAGAAAGTATTACTATTTTCAGTTTACAAACTCCAAAGAGTTTGAGGCTAATACCATTATACAAAAAAGAGGACAATATCATTAAGATAAAATATCAAACAAACAATATCAGGAATAACAATTTTTTTACACAAAGATTTTTTTTAAATCTTCAGAATTTGAGGTGGGATGCAAATCATGACATTCTGTAACTATAATTTTGGGGCTATTTTTTAATCAGGATCTTGTTTTATTTTGTTTCTGACCTCTGGGATAAAATACCTGGCATAAACAGCTTAAAGAAAGATTTTTTTTTTTTTTTAATTCGGAATGCCGAGGTCATGCTGACTTTGCCCTCTGCATGTCAGCAGAACATCCTGGTTGCAAGACTGTGCTTCAGGGAAATTCATTTCATGACAGACAAAGGCAGAGAAAATAGGACTTTGGCCTGGTGCCAGGTGTTTCCTTCGAAGGCACACTCCCATTGACCTATTTGCTCCAGCAAGACTTTATCTCTTGAAGTTCCCAGAAACTCCCAAAAGAACACCACCAGCTGAGACTAAGTTTTAAAACATGAGCATATGAGAAACATTCAGATATAAGCCAAAACACTATGTAGCCAAAGTTGGCCTTGAACTTGAGAGTCTCTTACCCCAGTCTCCCAACTACTGAGCTTGCATCTGTGCAATAGCCATGCCCAAATTCATCACAATTTTCAAACTTAGAAACATGCAAGACAAATTGCCCTTTGAAAACAATTCTTCCAAAGGTAAAGACTCCCCAAACTTAGAAATTCTCTTTCAAAGATGGCCAACTGTTTCATCACATGTGGCCTCAAGATGCTTAAAATTAATGGATCACATCATAAGATAAGAAGTCTCATTGATTATTGTATTTTTAATGCTACAGTGCTCATGACTTTGCACAACCTCATCTCTGTCCACTCTCACATGATTACTCTACTGAACTTTATGTATTTTTAACTTCAGGGGTTGGAAATAAATGAGGTGGAAGTTCACTGGTGGCAGTGGCTAGAGAGCAGGCCACACCAATTGCTCCAGCTCTACACTAATGCCATTACAAATCAGTGGTCTCCATGTCAACTAGTTCCAACAAAGAGGGCTGCATCGCAGGAAGTAGAGGAAAGCGATCCTTTCCTATTGATAGGGACAGAAGATGTATGCATTAGTTTGTTCAATTATATACAAATTTTTTTCTTTTTTCCCTTTCCTTCCTTCTTTCTTTTTATGACACTGGCCGTCACTCTTATTTTTTTGTATGGTA
Source organism: Acomys russatus (assembly GCF_903995435.1). Classification (NCBI taxonomy): domain Eukaryota; kingdom Metazoa; phylum Chordata; class Mammalia; order Rodentia; family Muridae; genus Acomys; species Acomys russatus. The sequence continues at coordinate 41,550,072 of NC_067160.1, read as the reverse complement.
TATGCTAAATAAATACTTGACCACAGTGATAAATATCTCAAAGCTTCTCAACTTAAATGACTGGCTAGGAGAAAAGAGGAAGACTGGTTGGTTTGTCTAAGAAATGCCATTATTTGCCAATAAAATGGCAACATACCAAGTTTAAAATTCATACAAATAGTAACTGCTTTCTAAGCATAGAAAATACTTATTAAAATTTTATCGGTTCTCTGGAATTAAATAACCTCATCTCAGAGACCCTATTTCTTATTTTTCCAACCTATGAGAAAACATTTCAAACAGAGGGCATTTGGGGAATATAGAACATAAGATGGCAGGGCAATTTAAATTCAGAAAATACAATGGAAACATCAAAATAATGATCAGCATAGTATCAGATATGTTAACGTATTTTTAGCCAAAGTATATTAATCATGAAAGAGTTTTCTGAAAATAAGGGTGATATGATTGTCTCCTACTAATTCACTAGTGGCAGAGATTCTACAAATGATATTTATGACCTCATTTAAGAGGAGGGCTTATATAGCTATTCTTTTCATTTCTGAGCTTTCTATCCATTACGACTGAAGGGCACTATCTTTATTTGGCTTGGACTATGTTTTTAAGTATACAACAGCTTTGTCTTACAGGACTTAAAGCATATTGCGAAGAACATTCCTGATTTAGTTATGCTATAAACATTTTATAATGATGAAAAAGCGAACAAAAGAAGCTAGTGTTCAAAAGACTCCTGCTAACCTAGAGGCTTTAAATGATTTAAGAACAGTCTCTACAAATCATCTCCTCCAAGTGTAAATTATTTTCACCTCTACACAGTTCCATTTGCCCAAGTGTATACACACCCTCTAAATGCAGAAGCAGCCGCAGTGCATTTCCTCAGTGTAAGCTCATATTGCTATGGAAAGAATGCACAGGCTGTGCATATCTGTAGGATGTTGGCCTTTCTGAAGCATCTATAATAGGAAATTAAGAGACAGAACACTAGGCTTGTTGCAATAGCCAGTAGAAGGTACTTAGATTTCATGCCTCAGAGGCGAACAAGGCATATGGCAAACGGTTGTGGATGGGGGATTCCACTGGTACTATGAGTTCCTGTGTCCTCTCCCCTAGCATGTGACCGAGTTAGCCACACACTTATGTCCCCTGTTGCTGACATTTGACATATTTATACTTTTCATTTGGAGGATTGTACTATCCTTTTTATCATCAGTTGTTTTAAAATGCTTCTGTGAGCAATAACTTAGGAATAGTGCTTAAAACCACACACTAGAACTATGGTGATTTTTTGTCAGTCTGTCAGTTACCAAAATCTCAGTGCAAATTCACTAAAGATTGCCTGCTAGAATTATTCATGACTTTTATCTATCACATTAATCATTAATAATTTTAAATAACTTCATTTTGCATCCAAATGATGACAGACATGGGTTTCAGCTTAGAAAGCCACATTTCCTCCTGAGAATGCAGAATATGCACAAGGACAAATTGGTCACATTGTCATCTGCCTCATGTAGTTGGTGTTTACTAAGCATCCTGAAGTGTGTGGCTGGCAGGCTAGTCTTTCCCTGGGCCCTGTAGGTGTTCAGTGAACAATTAATCATCAGAAAAAGTCTTTCAGGTCTCCAGGGTGTTAGTCACCAGACATCCTGCTATGGTATGCTGTCTTGAGAAGAAAGTATCTAGCCGACATGAAATCAGGTAATTAACAAACATTAGGAAGCCTTTTTAATGAAACAGGGCTGCTGCTTGAACAACTCAATATGAAGAGAACAGTGATGATGAAATGATAATAAAATTAAGAAAAAATGTAATTGCTGCACTTTTTTTCAATTTCAGAAAGTAAGTTGTTTAAAAGATCAAAAGCTATGATCTTGTCATTTTAAAAAGTATTTCCACACTATCTTCTTCTCAAATCCCTTGATCTTCTTTAAGCGATTGTATTGTTTTCTTCTCCACAACTATAGCATTTCACTGTGCTGTAGGAGTTTTGAGTCTCTCTGTCTTCCTGACACATTGATCATTTCCACCTAACACACTGCAGTTTGTAAAGGGAAAGGAAAACTGTGATGTGTCGCCATCCCTGTCTTCAAGACATTTCATCTGCAGAATGTCTTTAGCTCATGATTTCCTCCAACTTAAGTTAGCCAATCTTCCCTTTGCCCCATGCCTGGTAATACCTAACCTCTCCTCAATTAGCTTAGAGCTCCTGAGTGTGGATTTACAAGGACGCTCACTGTGCTGGATGAGAGCAGGTTGGGGCAAAGTTACAGAAGACTGAGATGAGAGAGAATACAAGTTAAAGCGTTTATTATTTTAATGCCATTGGGATATTGGTATTTTGCCGAAGCATAAAAATGTACTAGAGAAAGTAAACGAACAGGATAGAAGGCAGAAGGAAAAAAAAACCCAGGTGTCCTTACCACACTACCAGAAAGCGTGTGAAAACAGAAGCCAAAATACTCTTCAAAGGGTGCTGAAGAGGAGATACAAATTATTTCATGACCTTAACACCTTTCTTGAAATTCCTTGGCAGTCAGCTAAATGAGGTTTATCATGCAAGCCTATTTTCTGCCTCCCAGCAAGCATGATGTTTTTTTAAAAAAAAAAAAAATGGTTTTTTTTTTGAGATTCAAATATAATTGCATCATTCTATTCTTCCCTTTCCCCCATCCAAACCCTCTACTATAACTCTCCTTTCTTTCTTTCAAATTCATCATCTCTTTTTTCATTGTTACATGCACAGACATATACATACATAAACACATACATACATATACATATGTGTATGTATATACCTAAATAAAACCTGTTCAGTCTGAATAATGTTATCTGTAGATTTTCAGAGCTGACCATTTGGTATTGGATAACTGATTTGTGTGCTCTTCCCTGGAGAATACTTTTTTTTTTTTTTTACCACTCTCAGCATTCCTTAGTTGCCTGTAGTTCTTTCAGTAAGTTTGTACACTTGTGAACTTCTTGATGTCCACTATGGTGTGTCTATTGCATTTGTCCTTGTTCATCTCATGTTTAGCCTGTCATGTTGGTGGAATTTTAAGAATATAGCTTCTTCAGAGATTGAGGGATTGTCCAACCAATGCTTGGCTCAACCTGAGATCCTCCCTATGGGAGATAGCCAGCTCCTCACTAATAAAGATACTCTGCTATGCTCACAGACAGGAGCCTCACATACCTGTCCTCTGAGAGGCTACACCCAGAAGTAGATCCAAACAGATGGGAATCATAGGGATGTCTTGTGAGAAGGTGCGGGGGCCTGGATAGAAGGGCCTGGAGGTAACAGGAGCTCCACAAGAAGACCAAAAATGCTAACTAACCAGAGGGGTTTACAGGGAGCCAAATGCCAACCAAAGACCATGCATAGACAGGACCTAGGTCCCCTACACAGATGTAGCAGATGGGAAGCTCAGGCTTCATGTGAATCCCCTAGTAAGGGGAGCAGGGGCTGTCTCTGACATGGATTCTATTGTCTGTTTTTTGATCATTGCCCCCTGGTGGGGCTGCCTTGCCAGGCCACAGGGGAAGAGGATGTGTTCACTCTTGATCCCACTTGATGAGCTGGTGTAGGTGGGTAGGGGGGTTCCTTTGTTGGAAGAATAGGGGAAGGGTATGCAAGAAGAGGAAGGGAGGGTAGAAATGGGAGGAGAGAAAAAAGGGGCTATGATTGGGATGAAAATTAATTAAGTAATTAATTAATTAAAATGTTACATCAAAAAACTGAAGGTTCAAAGAAAAAATATAGCTTCTTAAAGTTCTATGAGACACAGTCTCACAAACATTCTCTTATTTTCTGGCACTTAGAATCTTTTTTCCCCTCTCTCCTGCAATGTTTCCTGAGCCTTGGGTACAGGAGTTATTTTGGAGATAGATCCTTTGGGGCTGGGTTCCATAATTTTGTATTCTAATTGGTTGTGTTTTTGTAGTGGTCTCCACCTGATGCAAAGAGAAATTTTCTTGATGAAGGGTAAGGACTACACTTATCTGAGAGGCTTTTTTTAAACAAACCTTAAAGTGTAGTTAGGGATATGCTGGTTTAGTAAAGAGATAGTTGTAGGTTTGCACTCAAGATCCATGATGTCACTAGACCCGAGCAAGTGGCTACATTTCCAGTGTCAGGCATAATTTTCCTACTGTTGAGTTGGTATCAAGTCTAATTAGAGAGTTGTTGGTTGCCTCCAAGATATGTGTGTCACTACTTCACTGTAACAGTTATGGTGCCTTGTTGGTTGTGTTGATTCAAAGGTCATACTTGGGGAAAGACTGTTAGTTGTTTTCCTGTTTTGGAAGCCTGGACGCTTTCATGGTGACTTCTGATACCATAAAGGCTTGTCTTTGGAAAAGTGGCATTCAAATCAGGTTTAGTTCAAAGGTCTCTAGGACCCATTTCTCAAGTGCATGCTATGTCTTCAGTAATAAGGACTTACCTTACAACTCTCAGGGCAAACAAGGGCAATAGTAATAGTCTGTAATGTTTAGAGAGTTTTTTGAAAAACCCTGACCAATATATCAAAGGATGACCTCTCAGGCCTCGTGTTGGAGGGTTTGTTAGGTGGTCTTTGGCTCTTGGAGGGAAAACAGAATTGTCAATCCAGATCTGAAAATTTAGTTATATTTATACACAGACTTACAACCTGTTTTGTTTTTTGGTTTGTTTTGGTTGGTTTGTTTTTTGTTTTTTTTTTTTTAGGTAGTTACTTAATAGTATAATTTCTTATTCCATTTTCAGACATCTTTACTGATATTCTACCCTTTTTCCCCCTCTTCTGTATTTATCTTCCCTTCCCTAGTTAAAGCCCCCAACCTTTTCCCCCATTTCCCAGATCACATCACTTCTACTGTGCTATTCCTCACTCTATTGCTCCTTCAACACCTGGCCATGGTCCATTTTTACTTTCCTGGCTTCCGCAGTGACGGCTGCACATTTACTCACATCTGAGGATTTGAGATAGGATCCTCAGTTGAGAGAGAACATGTGACACACAACATATTCTTTCTGTGTCTGGGTTGTCTCACTCAATATGATGATTTCTAATTCGATCCATTTACCTGCAAGGTTCATGATTTCATTTTTCTTTACAAGAAAAATAGTTTTTGTTGTGTGCTTTCTAATTAATATTTCATTACTTTAAATACATTTTGGTTATTTCTGTTTCCTAGCTGTTGTGTGTATAGCAACAGTGAACATTACTGAGCAAGTACCTGCAGAGTATGATATTGAGACCTGTGGGAATATGCCAATGAGAAGTATAGCTGAGTCATGTGGTAGATTTATTTTTAGCTTTTTGAGGTTTTTCCACACCGATTTTCAGTAAGATTAATTTTTTCCCATCTTTTTCAATGTCCACATGAACTGCTTAGGATTACATTATTTAGGAATGTTTTTCTCTTCATTTCTTCTACCCATCACCTTCCTCCACCTACTTCATTCTTCTTTACAAATTTATTTCTTTCAGAAAATCAAAAGTGAGAAACCTTGAATTAAATCTTTCACATCTCAAAAATATTACTTTGGCCCCTATACATTTGTATTTCAGTGTAAATATCTTTATCTTTTAAATTTATAGCACAGATGGACATGAAAATATATGTTAAATATGAGATTTCAAAATTTTAAGGTAATATCTGAATCATCACAGTTTTTTTTAACTTAGAACCAAAACTTCACAAAAACAGTATGAAAATTTTATTCTTTACTATCTCCTATGACTCAAACACATTTGCCAGATAGAAATAGAGATGACTTAACAAGCAGATGAAGAAGAATTAAGGTATTCAGACACTATCGATTCAAATGATTTATTCATGCACTCTGATCTATACCCCTCCTACTTTCTCTCACCACATGCCTAGTCTAGGGATTCTTATAACTTATACGTCATTTGCTTGGAGTGTAGACTAGAAAATAATATAGAATTTAGGGTACTTTATATCTTTAAGTATAAGAAAGCATCATATTACCAACAGGAAAGTGTAGGGGGTGACCTTAGTGTTTCATCTATATGAGAGGTGTGATAAAAAAAAAAAAAGACACAATTATCTTAGTTGATGGTGTTCATTGAACTGTTATTTGTGTTCATCTAAATCCAAAAGTGTGGCTGTCAAATTAATTTACACAATACTTTGGTCCCATATGACATGTTTCACAGAGGGTACACCCTAATGAATCTCATTCTCTGATAGTGAACATAGCTCTCTATATTCTTCTTTAAAGAAACCTTTAATTTTAGGGAAGTATCACCAATTGAGCTTACATTCTGTAGCATTCCTTCTTTGAATATTCATAGCAAGAAAATGATCTTTGTATATACAGATGGAATCAGTGATGTGGATGTCATCTCCATCTTTAGCTCTAATTAGGAATTTAGTAGTTATAATAAGTAGTCTAATTAGGCTCAAGTCCACTATTCTATAAAATTTTAAAACCCTTAGATGTTTTACATCGTCACATTATTTGCAAGTGATGAAAAATTAACATGTGAATGCTTTAAAACTCAACACACAATAAAAGAAAAGTTAAGAAATTAGCACAAATGTTAAAAACGGTAAAAATTAAAATGATGTCTAAGTGGCCAGGGTTGCCACTCTTCCTCAGATGAAATGAGGAATGAACAGGCAGCAATGTGAGGGTCACACCTCACTTCGTGTGGCCTCTAGGCAATGGACTGATTTTCTAGGTGTGTGAAATCTAAACGTTATTGGGGTTTTCTCTTTGTTAATTTCCCCATTTTTAGATTTTGACTTAAATTTGTCGTTCTCTTCCCTTTTGTCCGTCAAACCTGTCCCATAAAATCCTATTTACTCATCTTCAAATTCATGGCCTCCTTATTTATTAATGGCATATATATATATATATATACACATATATGTATATGTATGTATATACATGTATTTCTAAGTATATTCTGCTCAGTCTATACAGTGTTATTTATATGTATGTTTCAGGGCTGACTGACATTCACAAACCAGTTGGTGTGCTCCCCTCTGGAGAGGACCATATCTCCTGCTCACTGTTTTTACTATCAGTTCCTTGTGTAGGATTAGGCCAAATTGGCTCTTTTTAGTTCAGTTTGGCATGTTCATTGATATCACCATTGTTCAGCTCCCATATGGGTCATTATGCTGGTGAGATTTTACAGTTATAGCTTCTGATGTTACTAGGAGACATAATCTCACAGCCTGCTCCTCTGGCTCCTCCAAATTTTTTTATTCCCTCTTCCTCAATGTTTCCTGAGTTTTAGATGTGGGAGTGTTTCGTAGATATACCCATTGGTATTAGGTTCTACAACTCTGCATGTTAATTGGTTGTGGTTTTCTGTAGTTGGCTCCATCTTTTGCAAAGAGATGTTTACTTGATGAGTGGTGAAGACCACACTTATCTATTGTCATAAAGACAAATACATAGAGACGTATATTTGGTTATACTGGCTTTTGCTGGTTTAGTGCATTAAAGCTTGTAGACTCTCCTCCAATAACCATGATTTACTAGCATTGAATAGTTAGCTAGGTTTCCAATACTAGACATGATACTCATCTTGTTGAATAAGTCTTAAGTCTGATTAGAAGACTACTAGTTATCACCAAGGTTTGTGTGTCGCTGCCCCCAAGGGTTGTCCTGCCATGCTAGTCTTTGAGAGCTGGATAGGATTATTGGTTGCCTGTCTTCTTTGGAAGCTTGTATGGAACAGTCTGGTACCAGAAAAACTAGTCCTCAGGGAGGAGACATTAAGGTCAGTTCCAGATCAGAGGTCTCTGAGCCTTGTTTATGAACTGCACGACATCTTCAACAATATAGATACACCTGCCACCACTGGGAGCTAACCAAGAGCAATAGCACAGGATGGACACATTGGGAGTTTCTTAGACAGCCCTGGCCAGCAACTCTAAAGAGATCTTCTTAAGTCTGGTATTATTTTGGGGGCTTGTGGGGGTTTGTTTTTTGTTTTATTTTATGTTTTTCTTCATATGTGTCCGTGTGTGTGTGTATGTTTCTCTCTCTCTCTCTCTCTCTCCTCTCCTCTCCTCACTCTCCCTCGCTCTCCTCTCTCCGCTCTTCCTCTCTCTCGCCTCTCACTCCTCATCTATCGCACTCTCTCTCATCTCTCTCGCATCTCCTCTCCTCTCTCTCTCTCTCTCTCTCTCTCTCTCTCTCTCTCTCTCTCTCTGTGTGTGTGTGTGTGTGTTGGAGCGGGTACTGATTGGCTCTTGGAAGCAGCTCTGTTAGCCCAGATGAGAAAGTTTATCAAAACTATATATGTATGCACTGAGAACAATATCCATTGAAGGTATTTGGTTTTAAACTAATAGTATGACTTATTGTGGCATTTTTGGCTTTTCAGCTATCCATATTGTTATCTTACCATCTCCGCCCTTTTCCTGTATTGATCTCTTTTTCCTGTCCTTAAAGAGTTCCTCTTTTTACTTCCCCTATTAGATCACCTTTATCTTGCCCTTTTCTTTTACCCTCTTCAGATCTTCTGTATTTACCTCCCTATTCTCTACTCTACTGCTCCCCAACCTTCTATCCAGGCAATGATCCTGTTTTGCTCTTCTGGTTTCTGCAGTAACTGCAGGCTATGTACTCATGTCTGATGATGTGGAATTCGAAGCCTCGAATAAGAGAGACTATGCAGTGTCTGTCAGTTTGAGTCTTGGTTGTTTCACTCAGTGTGGTTCTTCTAATTCCATCAGTTTACTTGGAAAGTTTTTGGATTTTATGTTTGTTTTTTCTTACTACTGAATAGTATACAATAACATATGTGAAGCACATTTTTAAAATCTACTTATTGGTTATAACACATTTAGCTTGTTTCCATTTCTGAGCTACGGTGAATAGAGCCACAATGACTATGGCAGTGCAAGAATCTGTGGGTTATGATACTGAGTTCTCTAGTAATATGGTAAGAAGCTGAGTCATATGGTAGATTTACTTTTGGCTTTTTGAAAATTCAGTACGCTGATATCCATAATGGCTGCACCAATTTGCAGTGCACCAACAATGAACAGTGTATGGGGCTTCTCTTTTCCCTATAAGTCCTCTAGCATTTGCTTTCAGTTGTTTTGTTGTTCTTTGTCATTCTGACTAGAGTTAAGATATCTCAAAGTTGTTCTAATTTTCATTTCCCCATTTGCTTGAGATATTAAACATTTTTGAGATACTTCTCAGCTGATATTTTTCTTCTTTTGAAAAGTCTCCATTCAGGTCTAGGTTCATTCTTCAAATATGTCATTTTGGTTGTTTTTTGACTCTTTATTATTTTTTTTTTTTGAGTTTTTCATATATTTTAGATAGTAAACCTCTGTGAGATATATAGCTGGCAAAGACTCTCTCCCATTCTGTTGGCCTCCTCTTCAGGTGGCTGATTACTTCTGTAGATGTGCAGCAGTTTTAGTTTCATGAACTCCTACTTGCCAACTGTTGGCCTTAATTCTTGGGCAAATGGAATCCTGAGCAGTATGTCCTTTCCTACACCATGTACTGCCTATGTTTTCTACTTGCAGTTTCAGGTTTCAAGTTTAGGTCTTTAATCCATTTGTAGTTAGTCTTTGTACAAGGTGGTGGAATGTGGACATCCTATTTTTCCACCACTGTTTGCTAAAGATTCTTTATTTTCCTTTCTCCAGCTTATGTTTTGAATATCTTTGTCAAATATTAAATGGCTGAAGTTATATTTGTTTCTCTATGGGTGTACAATTTTTTTCTGTTAGTATACATGTCTCTTTTTGTGCCAATACCATACTGTTTTTATTACTATGAAGCTAACACACCTTAAGATCTGGACCTGTAACCTCATCATCGTCATTATTTATTTTGCTAAGCATTGTTTTGGCTATCATAGATCTTCTGTGGTTCTACATGAATTTTAGGAACCTGTTTTTTTCTATTTTTGTGAAAAAAGATAGATTTTTAAAATGTATAATTAGGTTCAGTGGATGCTTGCTGTCCCTTAGAAGCTTAGTGATAATGTTACAAGGACTACTCAGTATGTTCGCCATACAATGAGGGCTTTTCTTCTACCCTGATGTCTGTTTTCTTGCAAATTAATTCCTGTCATAGCCTGAAAACATATTTTTCTTCTTGTGTTAGACTGTCCTCACTATCAAGTTGCAACACTGTCTCTGTGGCCATTTCAGAAAGTTGACTGCTATGCGTTGTGTGCTATAAGTATCTTAAAAATGTGTACTTGTTTTTGTAATATACTTGATAAGATGAATGTTATCACAAAAAGAACCTCAGTAGGAGAAAAGAAAATGCCTTTGTTGTTTGAACCATTTTTCTGATAAAAATGCTTATATTTACAATTATAAAAATTTCTAATTGTCCACTAGACATGACTATGCTTATTTGAAATTAATTCATCTTCAAGATAGATTTTGGCCTTAGAAATGTGTGTGGTGAGGACCACACCTGTACCATATACTTGGATACTGGATTCTTGATATTATTTTTAATTTTTAAATATTATTTCTCTTTCTGTCTCTGTCTCTCTCTGTCTCTCTGTCTCTCTCTCTCTGTCTGTCTGTCTCTGTCTCTGTCTCTGTCTCTCTCTCTCCCCCACCCCCATCTGTCTCTGTCTCCCCCTTCCAGTGTTAATCTCTATCTCAGTCTCTCTCTGGTTTTCTCTTTCTGTGTTTATATAGTCTCAACTTTTTATTTCCTCTAACTTTTTTATCCATTCCCCTTAATTTTTGTCAATCTCTTCTGGACTCTTTAATTCACAGAAATTCAATACTAGTACTCCAGCCCCTAAATTGCAACTTTCAATATTTTATTAGGAAATGAAAGTGAGAGGTGCCTGATGATCCCTAGAGAAGACTCTCCCAATTTAACATAACCTCTAAACAACATTTGAGAGGCAATTTTGTAGGATTATAGAGAAGTGGATCTTGCGTAGCCACCATAGTAGGAGTAGTTTAAAGTCATATGCACTTTGGTTCCTCTCTTCTGCTTTTAGCACAGCCATGGGGTCATATAGACATTTGCTCCCCATACTGCTAGCTTCTCACTTTCATTTTTATTAAAAAAAAAAAAAAAAAAAAAAAAAAAAAAAAAAAAAAAAAAAAAAAAACTAACAAGGAGCATTAAGCAGCTCCCTGTTTAATTTCCCGGAAAAAAGCAATAGTTTTGAACAGCCCACTGGTGAGGGATATTTAAATGCAAAATTCACAGCTGTGCCAAATGTATGCGCCAGAGCGAAAAGAGTTTTTTAATATGACAGGTTAATACCATGGATTTTTATTTCATTTGCCACTGAAACTGCTAATCAGAGGGAATTGGACTGTAGAAGCAGAGGTGAAATTGGGCAGTTGTTAAAGTAGGAAGGACACAGCTTGTCACAAGCCCATAGCTTCTCTGTGTATAACGTCACCATGTTAGTAGGACGCTTTTTAATTCCTCAAAAGCTTTTCCCTTTGGAAGATCCACTTGACTAGCCACACTCAAGTAGAACATCTGGAAACTTCCTCTACAGACACACTAAGTGAGTCATGGTTCCGTCCAGCCCCAGGCTCAAGCTCTGCCTCTCCCCACTAAGTACAGCTAATGCACTGAGGCAAACCTAGAAAAAGTCCCATAAAAGAAATCTTTTAGGTTTATGTCAATCAGGATACTTGCCTTTTCTTGGGCTCTGGGTACATGGGTATATAATTAACATGTGAATATAGGTGATGATGTTGTAAGCCCAAAGTTAATAAAACTACTTAAACCGGGCATCCAAACCTAATGACCAACCTTTCTTGGCTCTGTCCTATAGGCAAAGACTTTGTCACTATTTTTAGCAAAGGTAACTCAACAGCTAGTCTTGTCTTTTGTGGGCAGGCTTCAAGAGTATCAACTGACTCGTCGTCAACTTTATTCAGACATACACTCCATTTCAAAGCTGTGGAATTAATCAAATTGCTTATAATAGGAGAATGGAGGAAAAAATCCTTCAATTATCTCCAAGATCATGTATAAAGTAGTGATGTTGTCCATACAATCTTTGACCAACTTTCTAGGCAAATTCCTTTTCAATGTCAAAATAAATATTATCTTTACTCCCAGTAAACAATTCTTAATAGTGTTCAGTAAATACATCTCTTGTATCAATATCTGATTTGACTTATGTAGCCCACTCCACAAGATGAAACCCATACTTGATACTCCTTGGGTGACCAAAAACCAGCGACTAGATAGCACAGACACCTATGATAAAACTATATACTACTAGTCTACAAAAAAAGGTGGCAAAATGACTCCTAATGACATTCTGCTATACTGACAAATCAGTCCTTTGCTCAGCCATAATCAGAGAAGCTTCCTCCTGCAGCAAATGGGAACATATACAAAGACCTGTAGCCAAATGTTATGCAGAGAGTGATAAACCTTAGAACATTCAGCCCTATGTGGGACGTCTCCATAAAATCCTGCCCTTTAGGGCTCAGGAAAGCCTGGTGCAGAAGAGGAAACAGAACAAATGTAAGAACAAAAGGGGTATGGAGGACACCAAGAAAACAAGGTCTTCTGAATTACCCTGATCCAACCTCATAGGAAATCACAGATGCTGAGGTAGCATGCACAGGGCCTGCATGGGTCTGTGTCAAGTCCTCTGAATATACGTTATGGCTTCCAGTTGAGAGCATTTAATGAGATCCCAGAGTGTACAAAAGAATGAGTCTGGTTCTTGAGCCATCTTCTGGGCTTTTTTCTTTCTTTTATTTTTGTCTTGTACAAATCTGATGTGATAGTTTTTATTTTTATCCTCCTATATTTTATATTGCTTTATCTGATTATTATTCTTTAGAAGCCTGTTTTATTTTCAAATGAGAGAAAGGAAGTGGGTCTAGATGGGTGACAAGGTGGGGACAAACTGGGAGGAGTACAGTGAGGGTAAACTGTAATCAGGATAACTCACATGATAAACTAATCCATTTCCAATAAAAACAAAAAGAGGGGGAAAGATTCATCTCTTTGTTTGTGCTATCCATTTCAAATAGTCATCTTATAGCCATTTCAATTGGCATGTTGGTCAGAATGCATAGTGTAGTTGTGCTGGAAATGTAGAAACAGCAAGGAGAAGTAGCAAGGAATTTCCTTCATAAAAGAGAAAAGCACACATATTCTTTGTTCCATAGTGAAATAAATCATACTCCAAGATTACATTTAAAAAGAAAATGTGTACTAAAAGTAATGTCGTTTTTATAAGAGTTTCCTCTCATTTAAAATGAAATGTCAACTGTTCTCTAGGCACCTCCTCTGCCTTCACAATTTGAGTGCCAGCATTCACTTTAAAAGTCCAGACCCTCCTACTGCTCCTGCGATCCAATCCTCCTCCCCTAGTCTTTACCACCAGCTCTGTAGGAGGAAACCTGCTGCAATCTCCCTTTCCTCTCTAACCCAATCCCCAACAGATCACAAAGACCTTGTTTGGGGTAGGGGGTTTGAGACAGGGTTTCTCTATGTTATCTTGGCTGCACTGGACTCGCTTTGTTGACCAAGCTGCCCTCAACCTCACAACAATTCGCCTGTCTCTGCTTCCTGAGTGCTGCGATTAAAGGCGTGCACCACTGTGCCAGGCTTCTTATCCCCCAACCTCCCTTCTCCCAACTGATCCCCTTATCCCAGGCTCCAACACCAGAAAGCATTCCCTGTGAACACACCAGCTGAGCAGGCTAGTAAAACAGAAAACATACAGCCACCATACTCTTTGGTACTCCAAAGAAGAAACAGAAGACAAGGAACAGAATACCCATCTAACAAAGATAAACCCGGAAATCAGAACGTAGACCTATAATCATCCCAAGCCCAGATGCCTAGATGTCAATCACGGACAGTCAGGGCAATATGTTTCCAGTCCAACCTAGCTATTCTAGTCCCAATAGGCCCTTCACATTGCAATAGAGATGAAACACAAGAAAAATACCTAACAGGCAATTATCTGAAGATAATTAAGATTCTTAAACAGAAAATGAGTCAATCCCTTAAAACACAAACAAAAAACTGGAGAAAATTAATAAATCCATTTCAAAACACCAAGAAGACACAATTGAGGGAAAAATAAAACTGTTCAAGACCTGAAAAGGAAGTAGAAGCAAGAAAGAAAACTCTGTGTGTGTGTGTGTGTGTGTGTGTGTGTGTGTGTTGTAATTGAAGAAATGAAGAATTTCAAAATTCAAACAGGAACTACAGATATAAGCTTCACCACCAAAATACAAGACATGAAAGAAAGAATCTCAGACATTGAAGATACAATAAAAGAAATAGATAAATCAGTCAATAAAAATGTTAAATCTAAAAAAAAAAAATCCAAGTACAAAAGGAAATCTATGGATCAAGGAAATCTATAAGACTATGAAAAGACTAAATTTAAGAATACGAAGAGGAGAAGGAAGAGGAGATGGCCTAGATGGGTGTCCTGCAGGTTCTAAGAGACCATAGATGCCAGCCAAGACTCCCATATTCAGAAAAACTTTCAATCATCATAGATGGAGAAAATAAGATATTTCATGATAAAGACAAATTTAAACAGTATATATCTAGATGTTAGAAGGAAAGATGTCAGATGGAAAGCTACAACCTAAAGACGTTAATTATACCCATGAAAACAAAGAAAAATAAATAATTTCACAAGAGTAAAATCAAAAGAAAGGAAACATACACACACACATACTCACATCACCACCAAAAACAACAACAAAATAACATGAATCTACAATCATTAGTCATTGATATCTCTCACTTGCTATGATCTCAATTGTCCAATAAAAAGACGTAGACTAACTGAAGGGGAAAACAGAATCCACTTTTCTGCTGCATTCAAGAATCACACCTCAACCTCCAGGATGAACATTGTCTCAGATAAATAAAGGGTTGGAAAAATATATTACAAGCAAATGGGCCTAAGATGCAAGCTCCTGTTATGTAGAGGAATTTTAATTCAGAAAATGGCTATTCTGGCAAAGAATACATCCAACGACCTCTAGGTCTGTGTGATCCAGCTAAAATACAGACATGCCTTTACTCTCAGGAGACAGAAGCAAGCAGATCTCTGAGTTCAATGTTAGCTTTGAACAAGTTTTGGGTAAAGAAGGTTTGATGACACATGCCTTTAATCCCATCATTCAGGAGACAAAGGCAGGCAGATCTCTGAGTTCTAGTCAGTACTGTTCAGGCAGTTCCATACAGAGTGAGTTGAGAGGCAGTGCAGTGGAGTTGAGTTCCGGGTAGTTCAGTTCATGGAGTTCAGAGGCATTTTTACCTTGAGAGTTTTACAGAGAGAGAGGTTGAAGAGAGAACAAGCAAGACACAGGTGAATACAGAATGAGCCAGAGAATGAGAAGGAACCAGAAGATTAGAACATATTGCTAGAGTTGGTTGAGGCCAAGCAGAGCAATTCAGTGAGAAATTGAAAGAAGTGAAATTGGATCAATTGGCTTGAAGAAGAGTTTGAACCAGAACAGATGAGTTGAACCAGACAGTGAGATCAGAAAGAACTAAAAAGAATGATCTTATTCAGCAGTAAGTCTCAGAGGCTGGAAACATTCTAAGCCTAGAATAGATTGTATGAACATTAGAAACTTCAAGGACTAGGCCTAGGTTTTCGGACAAAAGCAATATGCCTAGAAGATGATAATGACCTCGGGCAAATAAAATTGCCGTATAGTCATGTTAATATCTAACAAAATAGACTTCAAACCAAACCTAATCAGAAGAAATTGAGAGGGGTGCTACATATTCATCAAAGGAAATATCCACCAAGAGGACATTTCAATTCTTAACATCAAACACAAGGGCACCCATGTTTGTAAAAGAAACACTACTGAAGCTTAAGTCACATATAGACTTCAATAGGCCACTCTCACCATTAGACAGGGTCATCCAGATAAAAATTACACAGATAAATTCTGGAGCTAACAGACATTATAAACCAAATGGACTTAACCGATATTTACAGAACATTCCACCCCCAAACAAGAGAATATACCTCAGCAACTCATGGAACTTTTTTCCAAAATTGACCACATACTTGGACACAAATCAAAATCTCAACCAATACATTAAAATTAGAATAATTCCCTAAATCCTATTAGGGATGACTAAAGCTAGATATTAACAACAACAAAAAGAGAAAGAAAAAGAAAAAGAAAAAAACAGCAACAACAGAAGCTTACAAAGTTATGGAAACAGTATAACTCTCTATCAAATGAAAAATGAGTCAAGATGTTAAAGACTACTTAGAATTTATGTGACTCTGCATACCTGAATTTATGTTACTCAGTACAAATGGTTCTTTGAGGAAAGTTCATAGAACTAAGTGCTTCCATTAAGAGAATTGGAGAAATTTTATACTAACAACTTAACAATACACCTGAAAGCTCTGTGACAGCAAGAAGCAATTGCACCCAAAATGCATAGACAGAAAAAAATATAATCAAATTCAGAGATAAAATTAATAAAGTAGATACAAAGAGAACAATTCAAAGAAATGATAAAATAAAAAGTTGCTTCTTTGAGAAAATCAACTGGATATACAAACTATTATCCAAACTAACTAAAAGTTAGAGAGGGAATATACAAATTTATAAAATCAGAAGTAAAAAAGGAATATAACAATAGACACCAAGGAAATACAGATAATAATAAAGACATATTTTAAAAACCTGTACTGCACAAAATTGGAAAATCTGAAAAAATGAATAATTTTCTCATAAGTAACACTTACCAAAGATAAATCAAGCTCAAATAAATAATTGAAACAGACTTATAGAAAGTCATTAAAAATCTGCAGACTAAAAAATTCCAAGGAGGGATGTTCTTAGCATAGAAATCTGCCAGACTTTCAAAGAAGAGTTCATGCTAATACTACTCAAACTGTTGCACATAATAGAAACAGAAGGCACACTGACAAATTCAAGTTATAAGGACACTTACCTTGACACCCAAATCATATAAAGACCCAAGAAGGAAAGAGAATTACAGAAGAATTTCCCATATGAACATAGATTTTTAAAAAATTCAAAAAGAATCCTAGAACACATCAAAAAGTTCATCCACTATGATCAAGTAGACATCATGTCAGAGATACTGGGATGGCTCAATATATGAAAATCAGTAAATGTAATCTAACATATAAACAAACTGAAGTAAAAAATAACCACATGATAATCACATTAGATGCAGAAAAGGCCTCTGACAAAACCCATAATTCCTTCATGATAAAAGTCCTAGAGAGATGCAAGATACAAGGCATATACATAAACATAATGAAAGCAATTTACACCAAGCCTACAGCCAACATGAAATGGAAAGAAACTCAAAGAGGTTCCACTAAAAGTAAAAACAAGACAAGATTGTCCACTCTTTCCATATCTATTCAATATAACCCTTGATGTTTTAGCTAGAGCAATAAGACAACTGTTGGAAGTCAAGGGATACAAATTTGAAAGGAAGAAATCAAAGTATCATCATTTGCAGATGATATAATACTATACTTGAGTGGCCCTAAAAATTCCACCATAGAAATCCTACAACTGATAAACACTGGACAAAAGATTAACTAAAAAAAAATCGGTAGCCTTCATATTTATAAATGGCAAACAGACTGAGAAAGAAATCAGGAAACAATGCCTTTGATAATAGCCTGAAATAATATAAAATATCTTATGGTAACTGTAACAAAGAAGTGAAGACTTTTATGATAGAAACTTCAAGTCAGACATACACAGTAGCAAAAAAGATGGCTGCTTGTAGGAGCATGAAAGTAGATCCATACCTATCACCTCTCATAAAACTCAAGTCTAACGAGATCAAAAATCTCAAAACAAAACCAAATATACTGAATCAAGTAAAAGATATAATGGTGAATGACCTTGGACACATTTGTACAGGAGACAACTTCCTGAACAGCACACCAATAGTGGTGGCATTGAGATCAACAATTAAAATAAACAGATCTCATGAAACTGAAAAATTTTGAAATGTAAGGGACTCCATCAATTGGATAAAGTGACAGATTATAAAATGGAAATTTTTTTTTACCAATTTCACATCCTATAGAGGACTAATATCCAAAATATATAAAGAACTAAAGAAACTGGATATCAAAAACATATATAATCCAATTGAAAGTTAGGATACAGATCTAAACAGATTTCTCAATAGAGGAAATCAAGTGGCTGAGAAACACTTAAAGAAATATTCAACATCTCTATTCATCAGGGATATGGAAATTAAAGCTACTTTGAGATTCCAGCTTACACCTCTCAGGATGGGTAAGTTCAATAATACATAAGACAGCTCATGCTGGTGAGGATTTAGAGCAAGAAACACACTCCTCCATTGCTAGAGGGAGGCAAACTTGTAGAGCCACTAGGGAGACCAATGTTGTACCTCAGAAAGTTGGGAATCAATCTACCTCAAGATTCAGCTATACCACTCTTGGGCACTGTCTTCTTTAGAGTTTCTATTACTTAGAGACATCATGACCATGCCAACTCTTATAAAGAAAAGCAATTAATTGGGGCTGGCTTACAGTTTCAGAGGTTTAGTCCATTATCTTCATTGTTAGAAGAATGGCATTGCACAGGAAGACATGGTGCTGCAGGAGAATTCTATGTCATTATCTGCACTTAGCAGAAGGACACTGAGTAACACTGGACATACATTGAGAGCATAGGAGACCTAAAACCCACCCCCACAGTTGTACATTTCCTTCAACAAGATCACACCTCCTAATAGCCCCACTCCTTATAAACCAAAATTCAAACAGAGGAGTTTATGGGGGCCACTTACTCTATCCACCATAGGCATTTACCCAAATTATTCCTCAACCTATCACAAGGACAGTTGTTCGATCATGTTCATTGTGGTTTTATTTATAATAGACAGAAACTGGAAACAACCTAGATATCCCTCAGCACAAGAGTGGATAAAAAAATGTGGTGCATTTACTCAATGAAGTAACTATTTTAAAAAATAACATCATTCCTTGCAGCAGTTCCCCCAACCCCCTGTCCGGATTTATTGACTCTATTGGTCTCCTTGTGGAGCTTATATCTCTTCCAGGTCCTTCTGTCCCCCAACTCTTCCACAAGCCTCCCTGTGCGTCACCCCCAAAGTTTAGCTATGAGAGTCAGCATCTGTTTCAATCCCCTGTTGAGCAGAAACTTTCAGGGGACCTCTATGATAGGCTCCTGTCCTGTCCCTTCTCTTCAACCACTTTCAGTGTAAGGACCATGCATGGCGAGCATCTAGAGCCTCCAGTTCGATGTAGTAGATAAGCAGCATAGTTTCCTTGTGGATCCTATAATATGGGAAATAAGGAGCTACCTCTGATATGGACTCTGGTGCTCACTCATTGATCACTACCCCTTGGCAGGGCGACCTTACCAGACAACAGAGGAAGAAGACACAGGCAGTCCAGATGAGACTTGATAGGTTCGGGCAGATGATAGGGGTGGTTGGGTCCTCCTTTCTGAGGACTAGGGAAGACATTGAGGGGGGTAAGGGAGGGATGATGGGACCAGGAGGTGACTAGGGAAGGAGCTATAATCAAATGTAAAGTGAACAAAAAATTTTAAATGACATAAAATTTGAAAGCAATGGATGAAATAGAAAACTAAAATCATCCTGAGTGAAGTAACCCAGACCTAGAAAGATAAATATGGTATGCATTCATTTGTAAGTGGATATTGGCCATTAAATAATGATAACCAATCTATAACCCATGGACCCAGAAATGTTAAGGATAAAGAAAAGACTGAGCAGGCTACCAAGATGAGACTTGCTAGTCTATGACCATATAGTGGGGGAAGAGGTCTCCCTCGGTCTTAGACCTAGGGGAGGGGAATAGGGTGAAAGCCGGAAGGAGAGAGAAATGGGAGGCTACAAGTGATGGAATAACAATTGAGTTGTAATCTGAAGAAATTAATAAAATTAAAATCAAAAAACAAAATTCTTTTCAATCAAAAAATAAAGAAAAAAGAAAAGACTGTGTGTGTATGTGGGCAGGGGTGGGGGGTGGGGGTGTTGACACATGAATCTCCCTGGGAGATGGAAATAGGCTTATGGGTTGACTGTGGGGTGGAAAATGGGAGGATCAGGTGGGGAGAAGAAGAGGAGACAGAGTTCAGGGAAGGAAGGCAAAGAGAGACAACTTGTATTGAGGAGCATTTGAGGAATAGTGTGCAAATCAAGTGCAGTAAAATTTCCTAAAATATATGCAGGTTATCCAAACAAGTTCTCCTAATTATGAGGGAGATGGCATCCCAACTAGCCATATCCAGCTAACAAAGGTTTCCAGTACCTGGACTGAGTTACATTTACTTGAGTTGTTGTCCAAGGGGATCCCATAGAAATTCCCAAACAACTCAGGCTGTTGTTAAGACAATGGGTTATCTTCTGCACCTGACATTTGGGTCCCATTGCTGAGAACAACATCCACAAAATTCATTGATCATGGAGAAGTTGATCTGGTGCCTACATGGAATCTTCAATCCTACATTCTAATGTGTTTGGTGTGCGAAGGTGCTCTGCAGGCTACCAAAAGAGAACTTAAACATCACCTCAGCCACAAAGTTTTTGACCTTTGGCAATCTACACTGATTGCAAAATATGTTAAGGCAATGGTGGCACAGAACTCATGGAAGTAGTTAGCCAATGTCTGATTGGACTTAAGGCACACTTCAGGAGATAGAACCCATATCAGACACTGTGTGGGTGACCAAGAATGAGAGCAGATAGCCCTCAGACCTAGCATGAAAATAAACACACTAGTCTTAAAAATGTATCAATAAAATGACTCCTACTAATATTCCGTTCTACTTAGAGATCAGTGGCTTATTCAGTTATCATCAGAGAAACATCCCCCTGTTGGAGGTTGGTCTGAGGTATTTTGATGCTAATTACTGCTTGAAGTCTCTGTGACCCACCTGTACCTTGCCTAAGAGCCTAACCTGTTTGACCAATAACAGGCCATCACACCTGGACAGGGCAAATGGAAGAGGCGTGGCTAAGGTTGGACAGACAGAGAGAATCTTGCGAGGACAAGAGACCTGAGGAGAGGAGAAGGAGGCTGCATTATGGATTAGGTGGAGGAGAAGCACATGGCCAGCGTGAATGGAGACTTGGCCCAGGTGATGATAATTAGAAAGTATTTGGGATTCTGGGTGGGAGTTAGCTTGATAGAAATTATTAGAAGCAGATGGCATGGGATTGTAGTTTAGGGGTTTAATATCTCCACTACCCCAGGTTAACTAAGGCTATTTTAAAATATAACAAATGTCTGTGTTTTGATTGATTGCTAGCAGGTTAGAAAATACTGTCCTAATAATAATTATAGGCTTAATTATAAACATTATTATGCCATACTGATAAAACAACTGCAACATCCTCCTGCAGGAGGAAGGAAACAGATGCAGAGACCCACACACATCCATTAACCGTAGAGTCCTTTGAACACATAGCTCTAAATGGACTATCTTCATTAATTCCCTATCCTCAGAACTTAGGGAATTCCAAAGAAATGGAGGTAGAAAAAGTGTTAGAGTCATAGGGGATAGTTTATCAAGTATATAGGGCCTTCTCAATCAACTGAGCAAGGCTCATGTGAACTCAAAGAGACTGGAGCAGCAATCACAGGGCCTACAGGGATCTACAGGAGGCACTCTGTGTATATATTATGGCTCTCAGCATGGTATTTTTATGGGATTCCTGGGTGTGTTTGTAAGAGTGTGTCTGATTTTTGTGCCTCCTCTTGGGTCTCTTTCACTTCTGTTGCATTGCCTTGGTGCAATACTTTTTGTTTTATCTTATTATATTTTATTTTGTCATGTTTTGTTGTTATCTCCTGGAAACCTGTTCCTTTCTAATAAGAGAGAGAAAAGGACTGGACTTAGAGGGGAGGGGTGATGGTGAGAAACTTGTGGGAGTAGAAGAAGGGGAAATCAGCATATAATCTATGAGAAAAGAATCTACTTTTAATAAAAAGGAAGAAAGTTAGACACTCACTGCTGCCTAGATGCCACCAGAATACAAGCCAAGTATTTAGGCTTTCTCACTATCAAAAAAGGGGCCAGTAGCTACAGATGTAAATGAATCCCCAAAGAAAGGAGAGTTACATAAAGACACAAAGCAGGAGCACATGATGCCACAGAATAAGGAAAGAAGATGCTTTTTTCTAAGCTGTGTTCTGGTAGCTCAGGGAACAGATCTGTGCTTTAAAATGCAATTCTCTTGTCTGATTTCCTACACAAACATCATGAAGCCATTGTCAGAATTGGAAGGCCCTTTTCAAATAGTGTACAGCTCCTATTTTTGTTAATGAAAGCATAGAGGTTCAAAGATGCACTTGACAAAAGAAGAATGAAAAAGAAAGAAAAGGAAAACAAAATGTGTCTGTATAAATAACCAATTAAAGAAGAGACAAAAACAAAATACTTTCGCGGCTTATTTTCCTTCCCAGCAAAGAAACAAGCAGATCACTGATGGCTGTAAGGAGAAACCTGTTGTAGGAGGCCTCTGCTGTTCACTGCTATTGCACACAGACAGCGAGGCACCTGACATCTGAGGATGCCGTAAGGGTAATTCTTGCTGTATCTTGCTTCTATTATATGCATGTCAAGAATTACACAAGCGGCTTTATGAAACTAACGTTTAGGAACTTGCTTATATAAATCAGTGATAAGAAATCATGTAATTTTATATTCAGATGCTAAGAACTGTTTTCACCTTCCAAGTTACAACTTTGGATTTCAACTTTCTTTTCTCAAATTCTCTATTGCTGTCCCTTTGCAGTGAGTCCTCCATGTTCATTCCTTTCACACATCTTCATTCAGGGGAAAAAGTCCTTGGTGCAGCCCAAGAAAGCACCACCAAATACTTAATTTCAGAGTATATTAAAAAAAAACTTTTTGGCTATTTGTATTTGACAGCCTTGAAGAGAACATCTTTCCTATCTTGGTGCGTCTAAAATTCTGAATGTATATTAATCTCCATCATATCTTGTCATTATCAACTTAAAACATCTATCTAGACCTAAAAACATCTTAACCCCTAAATAACTAAGCTTCATTGCAAGACTAAGCTACCTGGGCTTCAATAGCCAAAAACACTAAGAATGTAAAATTTATATGATTCCTGATTGTGTCATGGTTATTCTTGCTATAGGTAGTTTATTGTATATATGTGGAGTAATATAAATGTATATGTAAAAAAATTTAAAAATGAAATAACAGAAAACACACATACACAAAAATGTAAAAGTTAGTGTATCACACTCCTCATGTTTTGCATCTCCTCTTC
This sequence comes from Acomys russatus, assembly GCF_903995435.1. Taxonomy (NCBI): domain Eukaryota; kingdom Metazoa; phylum Chordata; class Mammalia; order Rodentia; family Muridae; genus Acomys; species Acomys russatus. The sequence continues at coordinate 41,526,782 of NC_067160.1, read as the reverse complement.
CCTCCTCCTGCAGCTCAAGAAGCATAAGCTGTGCACATGTACAAAGCCTTCTCTTTCCTTTCTACCCTTTATTGCTGAACAGCCACAGCTTTAGCACTTAAAAATTGAACACCTTGTGCTTGGATAAAACTTAAGGGCTAGAAGATAGATTTCCATTCCAACCCTTTGCATTGAAACTTGCACAAAAACTTGAGAGCCCTCCTTTACTCCACATCAACACAGCAATCATCTCTGAGCAAATTCCCTTGGGGGGCGGAAATCAGAAATTATTTTTAAAAAGCTTTCTGACATGAAAATATAAAGCTACCAAGAGATTTAGAAAACTCACATGAGAGAATCTGCCTGAATAGAGGTATGCAACCAGGAGAGTAGCCCAGTACCTCGCCTCATTGATGACGGAATGCTTGACACATGTGGCTAAGAGTCTGCCTGACTAGATAGGGCTCCTTTGTATACTGGCTAGTACCATATCAGTCTCTGATCTCTAACAGGTCTAGCCCTACCTAGGAGTATGGGGCAGAAATAGTATGAGCAGATGAAATATCTCAGCTAATTCCTACTTTCTCTGGAACTTCCCAAAGAGCTAGTATTTATCTTAATAACCCTAAAGCTCTGAGCTGAGGACCTAGCATGGACTAGGCCCAAAGGGTAAATGAACACAGTACTTCATGCTGATAGTTGCCACGGTGACCTCCTACCTCCTATCAGACTTCCACATCCCTCCCATCCATTCTCTCATTCTGTAAAAATATTGCCTGGCCAAGGCCTCAGTGAAGAATGATCAGACAAAAGAGACAGGAGAGATCAGACAAAAGAGACAGATGCTTTCTTCTCCTTAGTGGAGGGAAAAAAAAACTCAGAAAAGACATGCAAAGTCTCCATGCTGAGTGGTGGGTTTATTTCTCATACATGCTAAGTTCCTGATGATGAGAGGAAGTGCCTCCTTCATCTGATGACAAGATTTAAGCACAATGCATGAAGAATGATCCAGAATCATGGGTAAATATTCAAACTGAAGTAACAAGACAAATCTCAGGAAACTATTTCTAATAAAATGGAGTTGTAAGACTTATCATTATCATTAATATAATTATCCATTTCGATAAAATAATAAATAGTAAAATGAGAACTTCACATGAGAAGTATAGCCAGAGTATATTAGGTATGAGAATATCCAGACACACCAAGTACAAATCATGGACAAAACTTCACTGGAGTTCAATAATAGATGACACAGAGAAAAGAAGCATCAGCTCAAACACAGGCAACTGACAGTAAACCAGTTAGATGAATAGAGGAAAATAAATGAGCATAACAAAAAAAGGTATAGATATATTTTCACTCGTCAAAAAGTCAAATATAGACAAAATGGAAATAAATTAGATGAAAGTAATAAAGCATCAAAAATGTACTTAGAAAAATAGCAACTGAAGTTTGTGTGAAACTCAGAAGAAAATAGAGAACCAGGTTCAAGATTGTTACATGAGACATACTTTTAAACAAAATCCACATGAAGATACATTATAAAGAAAGACTCATGTGAGAAGCAAGAGAAAAGTGTAAAAGAATCCTGAGTAAAGAAAGATACAGGATGATAGGAGAGAGATGATCTTTTAATCTTGCTAGAGAGGCAAACTATCAATAGACAAAAGAATGAAATAAGAAATTTATTTTGTGTCATCCACAAATCAATTTAAAATGATTTGCAAGTAGATATAAGATAAATACTTTAAATTTTCTACAAAGAAAACTAAGGAATACTGTTTAACCTGTTTTTCTGCAATGATATCATGGATCTGACACCTACAAAACATGCAATAGGAGCAAAAAAAAAAATAAATAAATAAATAAATTAACTCAAAATAAAACTTAGAGAAGACGTCTCAGAATAAGTGATACAAGTTGGAAAATGGGGTCCTGACATTTTTGTCACATTGAAGGGAAATCTGTCAAAAAATGTATTCTGAGCCTAGGAAAACTGTTATTTCAAAGAGAAGCGACGATGCATTTCCAGACAAATTCAGCTAAAAGAATATATCTTAACCATGCCTCTCCCACAATCTATCTTGAACGATGAACTTCTAACTGAGAGAACATCACATTAGTGAGTAAGAAGTAATATTGGAAGGATTATATCAATTGATTAGATACAGGTGTAACTACACAAATATAGAATTTGCTAACACTCTAAGTACAACAGAAACACCATTCAGATTGTTAGCGTGAAAACTAAAACTCTCCAAAGAAAATGAAACATAATGATTGCAGTATACACTGTCTGACATAACATTATGAGAAGGTACGATGAAACACCAGAAGCTGACAGTTTGGCCAGGAGCTTCGAGAGCTTTTTTTTCATCTTGATTTGTGGCTTATGGGTTGTGGATCTACCTCATTTTATAGCACGAATACTTAATTTTGCCAGAAACATCCATTCAAAGCTTTCTCTTTCCTCCAAAATGTTGTGTTAATATCTTTCCTGCAAATTAATTGGTGGCAGGTGCGAGTTCCTATTATGCTGATATTATTTCAACATTGGTTCACATAACAACCAGTTTCACTCTGCACTTCAGGCTGGTCTTGAATGAATAATTATTTTCCTCATTTTCATGAAGGTTAGAATTACACTTATGAGTCACTAACCAACTCTCAAAACACATTCCTGAGAGTTTCATTCTAACAAATCAAAACTTGCCATTGAGAACCTAACAATAATGATATTATGTTATTGAGCAAATAATTTTACCAACAAGGAAGACCACCAGAGTGTGAGCAAAAAAAAAAAAAAAAAAAAGAAAAAGAAAAAGAAAAAGAAAGAAAGTAAAATAATTTTGCAATAATGCAGTTAAAAGGGTCTTCAGGGATAAAGATTTCCCTCATATATCTGAAAGGGAACAAGCAAGGGAAATAGCAGTAGTCTGTAATGGTTTGAGAATCTTTTGCATACTGCTAACCAATAACTCAAATAAGATCTTATCAAGCCTAGTGTTGGGGTTTTGTTAGATTCTCACTTGGCTCATAAAGGGACCACTATTAGCCCAAATAATATTAAAATGAATATATGTATATATTTTTCCTTTCCTTTTCTTTCTTCTTTGTTTTTGTTTTTTAAGACAGGGTCTCTGTGTAACCTTGGATATCCTGAAATTACTGTGTAGACCAGGCTAGCCTGGAACTCACAGAGATCTGCCTCCCTGAGTACTGATATTATGGGTGTGTGCCACTGTGTGTGTGTGTGTGTGTGTGTGTGTGTGTGTGTGTGTGTAGTTTAAATGAATATGTGTGTCTGGCTGGCTCTGTTTGTGTGCAGTATAGTGAGGTTTGGGGGTAGAGAGTTCTTAATATGAGCTCTTAGGGCTTTTTCAGACACCCTTAATGCTAATTTCCCCTCTTCTCTCTATCTTCTGTGTTTATCTCCTAATTAGAGCTTCCCCACCTTGTTTTTCCCACTTACCAGATCCACCTGTATCCTACTATTTTCCCTCTGTTTCTCTCATATCTCCCAATACTGGAAAGCAATCTAGTTCAGATGCAGGGCTCATAGTACCCCAACCTATAACTGAGTCCTCCAAAAGCCTCCTCTCTGAGGACTGGCATTAATGGTACCCGAGGGTGCAATGACAGCCTCCAAAGGGGTGAAGCAGCCAACAGTCACGCCTGATTAGGGCACATGTGAACTGCAATAAGAGCAGCATGACACGAGAACAGTGAGGGTGTAATAGCTAGGAACACATTTTAGCGATAACTTAAAGTTCTCCAACTGCACTTAAGACCTGCTCAACAAGAGGGAGTCACAGTTGAGTGGAGAGTGTGATATGACTTTCTCACGTACTATGGTGCCTCACATTTGACCATGTCCCCTGGAGGGGGAGACCTGGTGGCACTCAGAGGAAGGACAGCAGGTAGCCAAGAAGAGACTTGATACCCTATGAGAATATACAGGGGGAGGTAATCCCCCTCAGGAACAGTCATAGGGGAGGGGAATAATGGGAAAATGGGGGCGGGGGAGGAATGGGAGGATACAAGGGATGGGATAAACATTGAGATGTAACAAGAATAAATTAATAAAAAAAATATATCAAGAAAAAAAAAAAAAAAGAAAGAAAAGAGGGAGTCCATGAAAGATACCCTGGTACTGGAAGACATCCACAACCATCACTTTTATGAACCAGTATAATTCCTAAATACAGTCTAAATAGTTTCCTAATTATCATATTGGGTTGTTTTTATGTCTCTACCGAGGCATGCAGGGCTTTAGCTCAATCTGTGGGTGCTGTATGCAGACATCAGCTTGATCAGCTTGCAGCAGTGAACACACTTGCAGGTCTGAGACCATGGTAATAATCTTCTTGATTTGAACCCAGATTTAGTGTGTTAGTATTTAGCAATTAATTTAATGGTATATTAAAGGACATTTTTCTGAAGACAACATGTAAATAGATGCAAAATCACATGATGATATGGTCAGTGTTGCTCATCATCAAGAAAATTCAGATAAACATTAGATGCCACTTCATTCAAGAATAATTCTGAGTTAGACATGGTGGCACAAACCTGTAATCTCAGCACCCTGGGAGGCAGAAAGAGGTGGGTCTCTGTGAATTCGAGGCCAGCCTGATCTACAAAGTGAGTCCAGGGCAGCCAAAGCTACACGGAGAAACCCTGTCTCAAAAAACAAAAACAAAACAAAACAAAACAAAAAAACAAATAATGCCGACTGCTGATTTTTCACAAAAGACCAAAGCTTGTGAGGTAAAGTCATAAAACACAGTGAATTTTTGAGGAAACTGATATAATATGATTGAATTATTTCTAAATATATGCACATATCAACATACCAAAGTATTCTAGCAATATATGCCTTTTATTTTGTGTTCTAAAACAGTATTTAATTCATTAATATAATAAAAGTGATCGCAATAATTGGCAATGGAATATTCTTTCATATCGTCAAGCATTCATTCCTCAATATCCCTGATAACTGAGTTTTTACATTCCTTATATGTATTTATGCATGCACTTAAAGAAAAACAAACTTGGTCTATTAAACCTTATAATTTTTCATTTTCATAAAATCTTGTACTTTTCATTTCCATAAAAATGTCAAACTATGGAAGTAATCCTGCATATTTATATATGTATAACATAGTTTTGTAATGAGATACTATATCAATATATATGAGCATATTTATACATATATATCATGAATCTATTCTTATCAGAATTTTCTCTATCAGAAATCAAATTTTGTGGAGCTGGAGAGATGGCTCAGAGGTTAAGAGCACTGGCTGCTCTTCCAGAGAACCTGAGTTCAATTCCCAGAAGCCATATGGTGGCTCACAAGTATTTATAATGTGATCTGTGTCATCTTCTGAAATGCAGGTATACATCTAGTTACAGGACTCACTTATACATAAATATTTTAATATTTTTAAATCAAATTTTGATTATGCCATTATAGTCAATAAGCAAAATTAACATGATGGCCAGTCAATACATGCCTGTACAAATCTGCTTTTTTAATACTCACTGTTAAGGCTGTATCAAAAGATTAATGATCCTTGTTTTTCTTAATTAAAATGTATACATATAATTAAAATATATACATCTAGTGTGCATAGAATGCAAAGTATTCATTTAGCATGTACACAATGTGGAATGCATACAAGGTAAAATGGTTGGGAATGAGGTATTCGGTTAAGGCCCTGCTTCCAGGAGTAAAAAGAAATAGGAATGTAAATACATGAGTACTTAGGACATGCTTAACCCAAAGTCAAACTACCACTTCAGTACTTTTTTTCATGTTTGTGTTTCCATTGCCAGTTTCATTTTTATACTACATATGCAAATAGGCCACACTAAAGAAATCAAACCACACGTTTCAGATCTTTGCAGAATTTATATATACCTAGCAGATCAAAAGAATGGCTTCAGACACACTTCAGCTCATCCAGTGTAGCAAAGGAGAAAACAAGTCAGGATTCTCATTTCTGGTTATCTTTTTTCCATAAAATACAAAAGACTGAATGTTTAATAAACCCATTGAAGCTTGTGTTCTCCATTGTTTAAATGAGCAGTATACTTGAAGGAGAGAGAAAGAGACTTGTTTTGTTCTACCTCCTGGATGACAAGCTTCCAGTTGAATCACGGAAGAAGCAAGATAAAGGAGAAAAATGAGCCAGACAGCGAGGCAGTGTGAATACACTGATAATAAGGAAGTGGTTTCCTTGGCAACAATGACACTTTGGAAGGTTTCAGAGGAGAGTAACTCCCTACAAAGTATCTGATTAAAATTTATTGCAGGAGAAGAAAGGAAATTGTGAAAATTCAAAGTAAGCAGAATATGCATTGTAAATCTAAAAGTGACTGATGAAAATCACGATGCAGTGTTTGTCTAATTGAGTTTATTTTATTCCCTCATAGTCCCCAACCAAATCATGGAAGCCATGACAAGATGTCATAGAAGCCTGGTAGGATGGTACACCTGAAACCTCAGAGCTGAGCTGGCTGAGACAGATCATGATTGCAGTACTAGTCTGTTTGCATAAAGAGGTTCACTCTGAGAAAAACAACAAAAGGAAACAAACAAAGAAATATAAGCCAAAGGTGGCTTGGAAAGCTCTGAAGTCTCCAAAGGCACTTATGTAAGGGTTCATAACTCATTGACAAATAAATGGACTTAGCAAATGAATTCACAGACGCAATAGTTCAAATATTGGTTTCTGAACTTCGGAGGCTTATACTTATCTTCTTAATACACTATTTCTTTAGAGATGGAATAGTACTTAACCCATTACAAGGAATACATATGAGGGGTCTTTTTAGAACCTATTAAGTAATTCATATCAAGCATTTACTTTTCGGAGATAAAATTTTACTACATATAAAGCTATGGGTGGACACAGCCATATGATGACCCTTAATATATAGTTTAATAGACACAATCTAAGATAAACACAATGGTGACAATCTAAGATGCTACCTTAGTCAATGTCTTGCAAAGCACATACTACAGAGAAATGAATTATGAAGGATTTTTGAATTTCAAAAAATTGCTAAGGAAGAAAAAAACAAAGTGTTATAACTAAAAAAAGTCACGTATACTACTTAGAACAATGCTGGTTTTGCTTTACATCTATATAAGATAATGTTTATTGTTATAATCTTTGACACCAATAATTAATGAGATAATATTTAGTTTCCTTATGTATTTTCCTGGCTACTGGGAACAATTAGAGGAAGTGGTAAATGTTCACATATTTTTATCAAACTTGTCATAAAATGTTCTAAGAATCAGACTAATTAATGTTCTTAATGGTGAGCTACGAATGGAAGTGATATTTCTGTGAGAATATGAACAACCTCTCTAATGGCAGGAAGTATTGTGATCTGGAACTTGGGAACTTTCACTACAAGACCTAGGAAGACAGAAAGAGTCTCCATTTAATAGTTTTATTCTTGTGGGTGGGTTTCTATTCCCCTCTTTCCATTAGAATAAAACTATTAAATAAAAGTGTCTTCCCAGGTGTGCAGTTATAAAGAGAGCAAAGATTGAGGGAATGTCCAACCAGTGCCTAGCCCAACCTGAGACCCTCCCCATAGGAGAGAGCCAAACCCTGACACTATTAACAATACTCTGCTGTGCTTGCAAACTGGAGCCTAGCTTAGCTGTCCTTTGAAAGGCTCCACCCAGAGAATTCTCAACTGAGGAATATCGAATGGTTGAGGAACACTTAAAGAAATGATCAGTGTCCTTAGTCATTAGGGAAATGCAAATCAAAACCACTCTGAGATTCCATCTTAACACCAGTCAGAATGGCTAAAATAAAAAACTCAAGTGACAGCACATGTTGGTGAGGATGTGGAGCAAGGGGAACACTCCTCCACTACAGGTGGGATTGAAAACTTCTACAACTACTTTGGGAATCAATCTGGTGCTTTCTCAGAAAATCAACAATAGTGCTACCTCAAGACCCAGCTATACCACTCCTGGGGATATCCCCTAAAGATGCTCCACCACACAGCAAGGACATATGCTCAACTATGTTCATAGCAACCTTATTGGTAATAGCCAGAATCTGGAAACAACCTAGATGTCCTTCAACTGAAGAATGGATAAAGAAACTTTGGTACATTTAGTCAATAGAATACTAGTCAGCTATTAAAAACAAGGAAACCTTGAAATTTGCAGGCAAATAGATAGAACTAGAAATAACCATCCTGAGCAAGTTAACCCAGACCCAGAAAGATATACATGGTATATATTCACTCATAATTGCACACTAGCCTAACAGGGATGTCCTCTAAAATCTTCATTTAGTGGGGCATAGGAATAGATGCTGGGCCTTCCTATTGAGACTCCAGGTGAGAGAAGTATGGGAGAATGGGGAAATGGAAGGACCCAGAGGGACCTGGAATCCTCCAAGAAGACCATCAAGGCTGGTGGACCTAGAACCAGGGGGTTCTTCTAAAAATACTGTACCAACCAAGAACAACGCATTCCGTAGTCCTGGAACCCCTATTCAGATTTAGCCAGTGGACTGCACATTTTCCACAGTTGTGTGGAGAGCTGAGACTGACTCTGACATAAACACTGGTGCCCCCATTTGACCACTTCCCTTTGGTGGGGAGGCCTAGTGCCACCGAGAGGAAGGGTAAGCAGGCTACCAGGATGAGACCTGATAAGCTGTGATCATATCATGGGGGAGGAGATCCTCTTCTGTCACAGGCCTAGGGAAGGGCAATAGTGTGAAAGAGGGAGGGGGAACAGGAAGATACAAGTGAGGGGGAAACAATTTAGATGTAATCTGAATAAATTATTTAATTTTAAAAACTTTAGAAAAAAGACAGAAAGGCTCCACCCAGCAGCAGATTGAAACAGATCCTGAGACTCACAGTCAAACATTAGGCAGAGCTCAGCGAGCCCTGTGGAATAGAGCAGGAAAGGATAGAAGAACCCTAAAGCGATTTTAAAATCTCCACAAGAAGACCAACAGAGTCCAATAACCTGGACCTGGGGGCTTATAGAGACTTAATCAACAACCAAGGACCATGCATGGATTGTACATAAGCCCCCTACAATGAGCAGCTTAGTCTTCATGTAGGTCCCTTGGTAAGGAGAGAAAAGGCTGTCTCTGACATGGACTCTGTTGCCTGATATTCAGTCTTTGACCCCTGGCTGGGCTACCTTGACTGCTCTCACTGGGAGAGGATGTGCCAAATCCTGATGCAACTTGATGTTCTGGAATCAGTTGGTATGTTTGTGGGGCTCCCTTTTTCTGAGGAGTAGGGGATTGGGGATAAGGGGGAGAGGGAGGGATGGTGGAGCTAGAAGGAGAGCAGGGAGCTTGCTTTGATTGGGATGTAAAGTGAATAAATGAAAAACAGATTTATTCTTTGCTATAAGTAATATCAAGAACTTAAATAAAATAAACTTGTGCCTATAATTAATTTGAATTTTGCCTTTCTTGAGAAAAATTCTAGATCAAAAACTTAATGAAAGTTACAGTTCTGATCAACAAAAAAATAATTCATTCATCCAAAATGATGATGGGTCATTTCTAATGAACAGAAGGTGGTGGGGGTAGTTAAAAATATTCTATAGATTAGTGTAATGGTATCCACATTTGCTTTCATCACTCCTAATTCTGGTAAACTGCATTTGCAATGCTACTGATGAAAGCACAATGAATTTCTAATTCAACCCCTTCTGTAATATATTTTGGTAAATAAAATAGCATTGGCCTTAATTCTGGACATTCACTGTTAATTATTTCATTTCTTTAGATTCCCATTCAAGTAGACTACTCCTTTGAGAATAAAATGTTCTCATTCTATTTGTGTTTAACTGCAAATATTTCTCCATTTGATAAAACTGACACAGTGCAAGATCAGTATTAACAATGCTAATTATCTTGCAGATGAAAATCTGCAATTTGTACAGAATAATTGCTAATGTGCATATTTCCAGTAATTTTCAACATGATGTCTAATTCATTTCTTTAAAACACATTGAGGGTCTGCTTTAAGTTTAGTATTTCCAATGAATACTTATAATTTGCAAAAAAAAAAAAAACAGTCTAGCTCTCAGGCTGTATAAGACATGAATGTCAAATTGCTTCTACCAACTTCAGGCTTTCTTAAGCTTGAACTTTTGAGCACAGTACAATAGAATGTTCTACTTAGCCATCAGGTTTATGTGCTGATAGTTATTGTTACATAACACTTGTTTATGTAGCTTAATTTTTGAGAATTTCATACATAAGTGCTGTATTGAAATAATTTCCATTCCTCTAACACCTTGTATGTCCCCCTAACTCCATTTAGAATTTATGACCTACTCTACTATGATTATTATTGTCACAAAGGCACAGATAGGTGTTTGTGCCCTCAAATACACATGTGTTTTGGACATAAATATGGCAATATTCTTTACTTCTGTACATCTGAACAATCATAACTTCACTGCTGAGGAGAGCTCTGCAAAAGCTTTAGTTTCCACCCCTCATATTTATATGTTTGAATGAAAAGAGCATAGTCTATGCCAGTATACACTGATACATAACTACTTTACCAAGCAAGACAATGTATAAATTATTAAGGCAAATTAACCCCTTTCACCCTCTCAACAACTTCATGTGGCAGGCTCCTTTTTTTTTGCACTTCTTTTTCAGACTGTGAAGGTTATATATAGAAAAGTTAAATGTCTTACTAAACATCATACTAATAAGTAGTACTGCACCTATTATTTGAAGATAGAAGTTGGCTCCAGAAATTTTGTTCCACTTTTAAAAGTATCTCTTAATTAAAACATAGTTACATAATTTCCTTCTTCTCTTTTCTGCCTCCAGCCACTCCAAGCTATCCCCCCTTGAACCTTTCCAATGTCTCTTCCAACTTTGCTCTTTCATTATTATTGATATATATATATATACATATATAACCCATATGTATGTAATGTGTGTGTGTTACCCTATATATAAATGACACCTGTGCAGTCTGATTTTGTTGTTTGTAAGTACATGGCTTTAATGCTGACTACTTTTCATTTATCAACCAATAAGAAGACTCAACCCTGGAAGAGGATAATTGTCCTACTCCCAGAAGTCATTAGTTTCCTGTTGTTCCTGGTCTAGGGATGGGAACCTTCAGATTAAAGAGTCCACCACCATTATTTCTATCTTGCTTATAAAGCTATTTCTCGGAAATAATATTCTACAAATGAATTCTTGGCCACCTGGCTCTTACAACTTTTCCATCTCATCTTCCATGATGTTCTATGAACCATAGGTGGAGGAACTGTGGTGCATACATATTTGTTGGGGATGGGATGCCCACCATCAGATGGTTTGTACATTGTGCACAGTTTTGCTGATCTATGATGCTCCTCGTTTGCTCTAAAGAGGAGCCTCTTTGATGAAGGTAATGGCTACGCTTATCTTTGTGTATGGAGTCTGGAATGTAGCTTGGATCATGCTGGTTTAGCAAAGTGGCAATAATACATTCATTTCTAATTCCCATGACTTACTAGGCCCAGAACACTGTCTAAGTTTTCAGTACCAAGTGTGATTTCCCTCCTGTTGAGTGAGCCGTAAGTCCAATTATACCAATATGTAAATGCCACTTACTGCACACTTATGCCAGTCTTCCCATACTTATAATTGTTGTGATTCATACATAGGCTTTGCAACTGTGAAGGAGAATTTAATTGCTTTCCTCCCTTGGCAGCTTGCATAATATTTTATAAAACCATGAAAGCTAGATCACAGGAAAGGGGCTATCAGCTCAGACATCTCAAATCATCAGAGATAAAAATCAATCTGCCATGTGATCCAGCTATACTACTCCTTGGCATATGACTAAAAGACTGAGCATCTTCTTGTCCAGCCATATTCAAAGCCTACATAGTCAAAAGAGCCAGGAAATGGAAACAAACTAAGTTCCCTTCAATACATGAATGGCTGGTTCTCTGATCTTTGTATGAGCAGAAAAAAAGACATCTGTAAATCTTCATTCATGTCATACGAAGAGTGGCTAATAATAAATCGCAGGGATTCTGTAACTAACGGGAAGCCTTGTCTATGCATAGACATTCATATCTCAGCCAGTCTCAGAGCTAGTCCCATGTAGTGGGATTAGCAATGTAAGTTACCTGCTTTTTCTGCAGTTTGAATTCCTCACGTGCCGATTGTAGCCCCCCTCCCTCATTGCCTCCCAGTCCCTCCCCTAGTCCTCAGAAAGGGGATTCCCTCCTTTAGTATTCTATGCACCATGCACAATTCATATATTTATAATTTTAGGACTGTATAATGTTTGTGAGAAATTGTATGTTTTCAGAACAAAAGAACTGAGTGTTGGGTCAGACCTAACAGGATTCATTCTTTTCAGCACTGACATCCTGCATCTTTCATGTTCCAACACCAAGTGCTTCAGTTGCTGTTCCTCATCAGAATACAAGAGCTTCAAAGAAAGCTTCTGATCTCAATTGGTCCAGGAATTCAGACTGTTCAACACAGGACTTTTATTAAGCCTGGAATTTCTTAACATTTAGAAACTGGACCACGAATGAGTTTCCTAGCTTTTTAAAAACCATTTTCCACAGTTTTATTTGGGCCCCTACAAAGGTATTATTCATCCCAAACCAGCTGAAAGAAACCTTAAGAGAATGATGCCTATAGATGTTTATTTTCATTGGGGGTTGGTTAGAAGCTATTATTTGTCTTATTCAGAGAAAAAAAAAAATAAGATTAGACTCAGGAATGTCTCTCTTTTATCTTTCATTCTTTGGTTTGGAGATATGGGTTGAAAAGAAAGAAGGGGAATATAGAAATTTTTAAGGATGATAGGACAAAAAGGAGATTATTGATTCTACTTCTCAATACCTTAATTGTTAGTCACAAAGTTATTTTTAATTCATTGGCATAGAATTTATGTATATTGATGCAAAATAAGTTTGCCTCTTTTTGCTTCTGGGTGAACTCACTCATTATGATAATTTCTAGATCAATCCATTTGTCCACAAATTTCGGGAATTCCTTGTTTTTAATAGCTGAGTAGTATTCCATAGTGTAAATGTACCACAGTTTCTTAGTCCATTCTTCTACTGAGGGACACTTAGGCTGTTTCCATGTTCTGGCTATTATGTATAAAGCAGCTATGAACATGGTTGAGCATATGTCCCTGTTGTGTGGTAGGGCATTTTCTGGGTATATTCCAAGGAGTGGAATAGCTGGGTCTTGAGGAAGCCCTATTCCCATTTTTCTGAGAAAGCACCAGATAGCTTTCCAAAGTGGTTGTACTAGTTTGCATTCCCACCAGCAATGAAGGAGTGTTCTTCTCTCTCCACATCCTCACCAACATGTGGTGTCATTGGAGTTTTTGATCTTAGCCATTTTGATGGGTGTAAGATGTAATCTCAGTGTCGTTTTGATTTCCATTTCTCTGATGACTAACGAGGACAAGCATTTCTTTAAGTGTTTGTCGGCCATTTGATATTTCTCTGTTGAGAATTCTCTGTTAAGTTCCAAGCCCCATTTCTCAATTGTGTTGTTTGGTTTTGTGGTGTTTAATTTCTTGAGTTCTTTATATATTTTGGATATTAAACCTTTGTCAGATGAAGGGTTGGTGAAGATCTTTTCCCAGTCTGTAGGCTGTCGCTTTGTTCTCTTGACAGTGTCACCTGCCTTACAGAAGCTTCTCAGCCTCATGAGGTCCCATTTATTAATTGTTGACATTAAGGCCTGGGCTGTTGGTGTACTGTTCAGGAAGTTGTTTCCTGTGCCTATGTGTCCCAGGCTCTTCCCCACTTTTTCCTCTAACTGAATTAATGACTCTGGTTTTAAGTTGAGGTCTTTAATCCACTTGGACTTGAGTTTTGTGCATGGTGACAAATAGGGGTCTAATTGCATTTTTCTACATGTAGACATCCAGTTAGACCAGCACCACTTGTTGAAGATGCTATCATTTTTCCATTGAATAGATTTGGCTTCTTTGTCAAAAATCAAGTGAGTAAATGTGTGTGGATTCATCTCTGGGTCTTCAGTTTGATTCCATTGATCCACCAGCCTATTGCTTTGCCAGTACCATGCTGTTTTAATTACTGTTGCTCTGTAGTACAGCTTGAGATCAGTATGGAGATTCCTCTGGAGGATCTTTTATTGTATAGGATTGTTTTTGCTATTCTGGGTTTTTTATTTCTCCATATGAAAATGAGAATTGATCTTTCAATATCTTCGAAATATTTTGTAGGTATTTTGATAGGGATTGCGTTGAATCTGTAAATTGCTTTTGGTAAGATGGCCATTTTTACTATGTTGATTCTCCCGATCCACGAACAAGGTAAATCCCTCCATCTTCTGATGTCATCTTCAATCTCTGGAAGCTGCTAACCTGCACTTCCTGTCCACTTAGTTAATTAATTCTATTCCTTCTCAATTCTTGGATGAAGTTGAAGACCAGATAGTTTAGTTTTACAATTAAGCTTACTTGGTTAGGGGTTAAGATGTTTTTAGGTCTAGATAGATGTTTTAAGTTGATAAAGATGGGATATGATAGATATTAATTTCATTCAGAATTTTAAACTTACCAAGATACGAAATATGTTTTCTGCAAGATTGCAAAATATAAATAGCCAAATAACTATGAATGTAACATTTATATAATTCCTGATTGTTTCATGTTTCTTCTTGCTGTTGGTAGTTTATTGTATATATGTGTAATAATGTAAATGTATTGTAAAAAGAAAAAAAACAGAAAATAAAAAATACACTAATGTATAATGAAAATGTTTAAAGTATACACAGTGGAATATTATTCATCTGCAAAAAAAATCAAGTTAGAAGGTAAATAAATGCACCCAAAAAAGAGTGTGAATTAATACAGATTGCACGCCTTTAATCCCAACACTCGAGAGGCAGAGGCAGCCGGATCTCTGTGAGTTTAAGGCCAGCCTGGTCTACAAATCTAGTCCAGGACAGCCAAGGCTACACAGAGAGACCCCTGTCTGCAAAAAATGTTGCACCTTCTCTCTCATCTATGTTTCTGAGCTCCAAAACCTCAATTGTGAATATACAACATAAAATAACCATAGAAGCCAAGAAACGAAGCGGGGTCCATAGTTTGGGTAAAGGGCTTGAGAGGGGAGGAGCAGGATATAGATGAAATGAAGTACAAAAATGAATCATGGGTAGTTGACTCCAACTGAGAAGGAAGTAATGAGGTCAAAATAGAAGGAGGAGGAAGGAAAATGGAGAAATTGCACCAATGTGATTTGATAAAGCCTCAAAGAATAGTATTATTTTATATTTATTTAAAATTATACACAATTCATATCTATGTATATATATATGTGTGTACACACACACATATATAAACAAGAAGTAATTATTCCATTTACGTGTTACTAAGCAGAAGTAAGATGTCAAAAAAAAACAAGTACTATCACGTCAATTTTGAAAATATTTGATGATAACCGTCATCATGATGCTGAAGTGTGAATTCTTTCAAAGGCAAATGATTACAAAGAACCCAAACCTGAAAAAAAAAAAAAAAAAAAAAAACCTGAAAGGAATTTTGAAAAATTCCTTGGTTTTAATACACAAATAGTTTAAAAACAATATTTCTCAGAGAGTATGTATAGACAAAATTTCTAAAAGAGAATAACATGTTGAGAATTAGGAAATGTATATTAAAAGCTTAGTAAAGCAAGCACTTTGATTGCAGAGCTAGCCCAGGATAAAAGGAATCAGAAATGTCACTATAACCCAGTTAAGGACTAATAAACTGCCAGAAAGACAGAAGCAGCAAATGCCAAATGCTGTTTCAGCATTATTAATCCAGCGGCAATTTGATAGACAAATGAGTTCTTTATTTTACGTAGGGTGCTTAGATAAAATAAGTAGTAATTAGTAGAAAGTTGTATAAAAATGATGATTGTGACAATGCAAAGAAAATTGCTGGTCTAGAAAAGAAATAACAGCTTTTAAAACACTGACTATCCTTAGTGATGAATAGACATTAAAGAAAATGAAGACTCAAGCACCAATGCAAACCCAATCAGCAAGCCAGGATGCAGAGCGATATCAAATGAAGGCTAGAGAGTCAGATGCCTTGAATGCAATGTGCGACTATTAACTGGGAAAGAGTAATTTCTCAGGCTTCCTCAGAGTCATTAGCTCTCACTGCAATATAGGAACACAAAGGATACCTGTTTTATCTGGTTATGATTGTTCAAACTGCAAAGCTAATTAAAAGTCCATGGCTAAGAAGTTACAGACTCTGGGGGGGGGGGGAATATATTGTTGTTTTTCTTACTAAATTAACATGCCAAAATGCCTTAAAATATTTTTGCTTGTGCCCATACAGGAGTGCTCTTCTCAGCCTTGGTCAGAGAACCTTTGTTACAATGGGGAGCAGTTAATTAAAAGATTCAAAACCGCTAAAGTGTTAAGGAAAAGTAATGTAGACTGCTCACTCCTAAATGGGCTATCTATGACACCCCTCCAAGGCACAGGTAACATCACTGAAGAGAGAGCGGAAATAAGTCAGAGGTAAAGGATGGAGAAGACTACGATCAATCGTTGTCTCTGCAATCGTGGACCTACAACTGTGTTACCTGCTGAAGATCTGTCACATTTGATGTGTTTGGGAGATGATTTCATGAAGTTCCACTCCTTTTTAGAAAGATATCGGCAGTTAATGAATGTCTAAGAAGAGGGAAATATTTTTCCCTAGGTAAGTTGGACAGATGACAGACAACAGCCTTTTGCTAATGCTCATGCTCATGAAGGCAACTCTTATTACGCTAACTTACTGGGCTGTTGGTGAAGCCATGGTTTTCCTAATTTCTTCCTCTGCAAGCTTCTCATTTGTGTATAGGAAGGCTATAGACTTTTTTGAGTTAATTTTGTATCCAGCCAATTTGCTGAAGGTGTTTATCAGCTTTAGGAGTTCTCTGGTGGAATTTTGAGGGTCACTTATGTAGGCCAAGTTGGAAAAGAATAGAGTTTAGAAGGAAAGACAGAAGAAAAACAGAGAATAATGGGATCTGGATCTGACCAAACTATATTGTACACATTCATGAAATTATTTTAATAATTGAAATGAATATCTGTATGTTGAAAGAATTTATAATAACTTTGTAACTAAAGAAAAACATTAAGAATAAAGAATGAAATTGTCTCTATAGTGTTATTTTAACTTGGTCTTGTATTTTTAAAGATTTGTGATGTCTATTTTATGTGTATGGGTATTTTGCTTACAATATAAATATATGAGGTGCATAGAAAGCTATTACCCCAGGCCCCAAATTCTGTAATTTTATATTCAAGTTTCAGTGTCTTAATAACATCACAATATTACTAAATAGTGCCCTAAATTCTTGCAAGACAAGCAACCCTATATTCATGTATTACTCTAAATGTGGGAGGGGTTTATGAAGACTAAAAACTGAGAAAGGTATGTAATTTGTATACAGCATGTTTGATTCTGGAAACTAAGGCAATTTCAGAAGATTTATGACATTGAGCATTGGTGACAAAAATTAAAAGAAATATTTGACAGATCATAAACCTTGTGAGAGCAGAAACTGTGACAGTTATATTCACATTTGGAGTTTCTCAAAGAATTTTTATTCAGCAAGCCAGACTAACATAAATAAACACACTTAAGTTAACTTCAAAAGAAACCTAAGACTGTTTTCTGTTGCCTTCTTGTTGAAAGTAAAAATTTAATGATGACTCAACATCAGGCTAAACTCCTAACCTACTGTGTTTTTCCACTAATGCACTATTATCTGAAAAGATCTTAGAGCTCTCAGCAATACAAAAGGAAGAACCTGATTGGTTGATAAAAGTTATAGCTTTACTTGCTACTGAATGCATGATCCTTGATTTTGAAAAGCAGCATCAATTTTTTCTTTTTTTTAAATTTTTATTAATTTATTCTTGTTACATCTCAGTGGTTATCCCATCCCTTGTATCCTCCCATTCTTCCCTCCCTCCCATTTTCCCCTTACTCCCCTCCCCTATGACTGTTCCTGAGGGGGACCTCCTCCCCCTGTATATGCTCATAGGGTATCAAGTCTCTTCTTGGTAACCTGCTGTCCTTCCTCTGAGTGCCACCAGGTCTTCCCCTCCAGGGGACATGGTCATTTGTGGACAAATGGATTGAGCTAGAAATGATCATAATGAGTGAGTTAACCCAGAAGCAGAAAGACTCAAATGGTATATACTCACTTATATCTGCACACTAGCCCAAGGGGCATGTCCCACGAAAGCCTTCACTTACCAGGAAACTAGGACAGAGGGGAGGACATCCTATTGGGACTCTAAATGAGAGAAGCATGGGAGAATAGCAAAATAGAAGGATCCAGAGGGCCTTAGAAACCTACAATTTTTTTCTGAGACAGGGTTTCTCTGTGTAGCCTTGGCTATCTTGGACTTGTGTTGTAGATCAGGCTGGCCTTGAACTCACATCAATTGGCCTGCCTCTGCCTCTCAAGTGCTGGGATTAAAGGCATGTGCCACCATGCTCAGCAAAGTAGCATCAAATTCTCTATGAAAAAAATTAATTTTCCTAAAGACTTTACTACACTATGGAAGTGTTAATATTAAGAGTATCAACAGTGATCCAAGTTTTATTCCCCTGACCTCTTACTTTCAATTTGACCTAAGATGTATTTTTCCCTAACCTCTTACTTCTTGTAATTATTCTAAAATATTTTTGGAAGAGGCAAGATCTTAATTTGCTGATTCTGAATTCAATTATTATTAGTTTTCAGGATAAGTGGAACTATCTCTCTGAAGTCCAGGATTTATGAAATACTTTCCTGAAGGACCATGTGAAATCTTCTGTTTACCTTGCATTTTGGATATTGAAGGAAACTTACTGATGACTAAAGCTTCAGTGATACCAATGTTCTGATCTCACCCAGACTTTTCAAGGAATGTTCAGAATTAGAGGACATACACTACAAAGATTTGATCCAAAATATACAACAGAATAAATGATACTTTATAATTAAAACAAATAAAATTTATTTCATATTTTCAGTTGTCTGCTTTTTAAAAAATTGTGGATAAAAAAGAACTTGTGTCCTGTTATGGTGGCACACACCTTAAGCCAGCACTCTGGAAGAAGAGGCAGGCAAATCTCTTGAGTTCAAAACAAATCTAGTCTACAGAGCAAGGTTCATCATGGCAGGACTACACAGAGAAACGATGTCTGAACAAGAAGATGAAGGAGGAAGAGGAGGAGGAGGGAGAGTGGGAGGGGAAGGGAGTGGGGAGGGATAGAGGGAGAGGACAGGGGACAGGCCAAGGGAGGAGAAGGGGAAGAGGGAGGAGGGGGAGGAGGAATAGGAATCAAAGTTGAAGTTATATTTACTTTTTTAAATAAGAATTTGTAGGGGTATTATTATTATTATTATTATTATTATTATTATTATTATTATTATTATTATTATTATTATTATTATTCAGATTACATCCGATTGTTGTCCTCATTTGTATTATCCCTTTTCCACCCTCCCTATTTCTTTCTCCCTATTCTCCTCCCCTAGACCTGTGACAGAAGGAGATGTCCTCCCCCATCATATGACCACAGCCTCTGAAGTCTCATCCAGATAGCCTGCTTGCCCTTTCTTTGTGTGCTGCCCTGCCTCCTGACCAAGGAGAAGTGATCAAATTAGAGCACTAGAGTTCATATCAGAGGTAGTCCCTGCTTTCCCCACAAACATTGAGAATGAGTTTTTCATTGGCTAGATCTGAACGGGGTAGGGGAGAGGAGAGGACGGCTAGGTTTACTGCATCCATTGTCCTTAGTTGGCACAACAGTTTGTGCACTCCCCACAGGGTCTAGATATGCCAGCCTTGATGGCCTTGTGGGGCTTCTGAACCCTCTGGGTCCTTCCATCCCCACATTCTGCCATACCCCTCTCACCTGAAGTACAGCACCAAGTCCCAGCATTTGTCTCAGAAATCTATTTTAGCATCTTAGCTTGCTTATATTTCAGCATTTTGTATGACCATAGATCCTAAAAGTAACTATATGTATTAAACACATCAAAATGTACATTTCTCTTTTTGTGAGGCAGTCTCAAATGTTTATTCAGCATTTTTAATGTTAGCTAATGCTGGGACACTTCCCGTAACTTCACTGTTAGACATGGCATGCAAACTTATTTTAGATATTTGATATAATCTGTTAAACTTTGTTTGCTTGATTGTTTAATCTTTCTCATGAAATCTACTGTTACATTGAAAGGAACACATAATGTCCACTGAATGTGGTTGTCAGGACTCTTCTTAAGGTCTTTAATTCTCTTTGTTCTGCTGTATGTTATTTCATTGATAAATATACTAAGCTTACAGAACGATTTATCTTTGCAGTCTCATCCATTTAAAAGCTGCATTTGATTTAATTAATAGGGTGAGTTTATGGGAAAAGCTTTTATCGATGGGCATTGGTTTCACATATCTTGCCCTTTTTAGAGAGATGCTCTCCAATAATTGCTCCAAGATCATGTTAGCGAGGGAAGGTCACTCTATATTCTCCGCCAAGTAATAGCAAAGTCAGGTGAGGTTGATTCCTGACACAGCCACTATTTCATCGTTTTGGCGGATATTTATGACCCTAAGAAGCTCTTTCCAGCATCGCTTGGGCCCATCAAAAAGTCTCTTACAAGCATAGTGAGAATGTAGAAATCAAGCCAGTCTTTTCACCTCACAGCATCACTTTACCGTTAATTTTTCACTCTTGATTACATAGTAAAATGAATCAAAGCCTGTGTATTGTGATTTAAATACAATGTAGGCAATATTGGTAGAAGGAGCAGAGAAAATTACTGCTCTGAGTATAAAGAAAACTGAATTCCAGCCAATGTGTTAACTCAATAAGACTTTGGGCAATGATTTTATTTAGTGATTGTTCAACTTCCATTGCACATTATACTCATTAGAATATCTTAAATAAAGCAATGAAAAATAAAGGCTTATTACTGTGTTATGTTTCTCATAATATTTTTTGAGTACCAATGTTTATAGTTGTAAACTTAATAATTTGCATTTTATTTGTATCCATTTGCCTGAATAGTTTAAAAAGGAAAAGAGAAACCTTACTC
Organism: Acomys russatus; assembly: GCF_903995435.1. Lineage (NCBI taxonomy): Eukaryota > Metazoa > Chordata > Mammalia > Rodentia > Muridae > Acomys > Acomys russatus. Next base: position 41,505,664 of record NC_067160.1, on the reverse strand, counting down.
TAACCTTGAAAGTGAATATTTTAATTAATATAGTTTTATTAAGAAAAATGTACTCTTAATACATTAGAGGACTTTGAAACCATAGTTATCACACACTGTTCTTGAAGCAATTTCCTCATTTTCATCCTTAATGAAATCCATATAATCTAATTTAAAAAACAAATGGAGTCAATTTTACATAAATTATTTTTAGAGTATAGTCCCTAAAATCCATTATCTTTTACACTATAAAAGGGTTCACACTGAAGAGGTCCTTGCCTTTTTCAAGCTGTTCCACATAAGAAAAACAGGTCGATTACTCCATATTACACACGTTATTTCTATATGCACATGTATTATTTCTTGTTCTTTTAATAGTCAAAAGCTGCAATTAGAAAAATTTATCACTTTTTCAACTCTCCCATTTTTACTGCAGCTGGGGAAATTATGTAATTTTCTTGGACGTGTTCTTACCAGGATTGAAAAATGAGAAGATTTGGTCATTGTTGACCAGTGAAACAAAAATGCAATTATTTGGTTAAATATTCATCAGTAAAATGCTGTAAACAAAAAAGTCAACACTAGAGTTATTTTTCTATAAAGAGATATGAGCCCCCACATCATAGACACTCTCCACAAGGCTCAGGCATCAGCACCAAAGAGACATCCAATATTATAAAAGCCAGAAGTAGTTGTCCTCTACAGTGAGACAGGATTTGCTGGACATGATGGGGCCATTGCACACATGAATCCACAGCACCTATGACTGCATGCGCAAGACCTGAACAAGATCAAGTAAATCAAATTCCAGCGTGAGCAGGGAAGGGCCTCATGAAGCTCTGCTCCTACTGACAATTGAAGGCTGATAGAGGAGGGAAGAGAGAATCTTCTTTGGGAATGAAGCCAATAGAAAAATATCTGCGCTGATGCAGTCTCACAAGCTGCACATACAGGGCCATGAATTGAACCCCTGTGGCTTTTTAAATTGGAAAACACATGAAATTGGAACAGAAACATGTAAAATGGATAGCAGAGGAAACAACACAGTGGAAATGTGGGTTTGGTTTTACCCAAACATCATCATCACCATCCTTGTCATCGTCATCGTCGTCATCATCATCATCATCATCACATCAGCAAAGAAATTCTCAAACTATCAAAATATGATTCAAGAACTCAGAGAAAAACAATATCTCAAAACTTCAAGCCAAACAAGATCCCAGCATGGAGAATCAGAAGTGAGTACAATGTTCTATCCCTAACCAAGAAGCTTTTACAATTGTTAGCTGCTGGAAAAGTGCACATGGTTTTTCTGGAATGAAGTGACACTGGCTATGTCACCCCAAGGCAGGCCTCATGTTCAGTAGTAGTTTGTTAACACAGAATGGACTCGGTGGGATTTGTTTGTTTTCTGAGAGGAAAAAGAACATTTATTATGTTTGGGAGAGAGGGGTGGAGAAAATAGAATATAATAAAAAGTATAATATATGAAAAATTTAGTAAAATTTAAAAATTAAAAAACAAAGCAAAAAGAGATGCAGAAGATATTGACGTGTAATGAATGAGAGAACATACCTTGCTATTGGAAATATTTATGTCTTTGAAACAGTGGCCTGGGAAATATATGCTATTTTTATTTCATGACTTCTGGACACATCTGTTTCTTCTATATACAAAACTAGATAATTTGCATGTAATCTAAATTTTAATCTGCCTAGGTGGTTCCCAAGCACTCTTGAAACCTCGTCAATTCAAATGTAATTCATTGAGGCTGTCTGAGAACAGACCAAAGACCATAAGTACAAACTTCATACCAATGGATTAATTTAAACTGACAATCGGACACCAGATTGAAGCAATGGGACCACCAGATATCAACACAATATTCTCATCTCCAGAGAGGTAGAAGTTACTTTTCCTCTTCACTTGATAAAAAGCAAAACCAAAAACATAATAATGTTGGGTTTCATTAGAGATCCATATCTGCTTCACTGTCATTTCTCTGTGTCATTTCTCTTTGCTTCATTCAACACTAGGTTCACCATACTTATGAATAAAGTCCTAAGTTTATTGTAGTCAACAGAGTCATAGCTTATGAGAATAAAAAAGGCCCTAAGAACCTCACTTTTAAATCTCCTGTTCTAGAAACAAGGTGAATTTTTTTTGCAATTGCAGAACTCAAAAGGTTTTCAGAATGTTTCTGTTGAAGGTCAATGTGAGTAACCACCAGATAATGCGGCGTACTTTGTTGCTATCTTCTTCAACAGGAAGTTCTCAGCCTCACCAATCTAGATGAATATGGATCTGTCGTTTGAAATGTATTTATTTTGTGACACAGGAACTCAGAATTGTTTCTTGTTTTCATTTCACTTCCAACGCACTACTTTATGATTTTGTTCCAGGACAAGCTTGCTTTCCCTTCCTTCCTTCATCCTTCAACAGCAAAACCTAGAAAACGCTAGTCCGTTACCATTGCAGACTTAGGAATATCCCTTTGTCTCATAATAAACAGGAACTTGAGTTAGCTATGTATTCTGGGATCTTATTATGTGCTTTGTTACTATTGTTGTGCTGTGCATGCTCAGTTCTATTAATAAGTGTGAATTAACTGCTAACTGATGACATGTCACAGAAATTTGAAAGCATAGAAAAATTAACTCTCAGAGCATTGTATTCAGTGTCTAAAAATATCAATATACACCAAACACCTATCAATTTAGTTTTAAATAAATGTAGCATTTGTTGGTTACTTTGGAACAACCGTCTTAGTTAGACGAACTTAGTTAGCACCCTGTGTGAGAGAATGTGTGGTCCTATCATAGATACCATTACCATCCCTCCCCACAGTCTCCTGAAGATCAGATTCTTCACATGCCTGACAGATTTCTTACCATAATTTCTAACAGATAAAACCTTAAGTTTAATTACAGCAAGTCCAAAATTATTGCTTTTGGAAAAAAACACTTATACTAGATGCAAGTTGATAGATAACTATAAAATTGAAAATGTTGGTACCTACACCAAACTTACAACTGACTCTTTTATGCCACTTTATTGAGCACTCCATCTAGATTAAGAGAAGATGCACGACACTTCACTCATGGCTAGCCATCGCATACTGAAGCTTAGGTTTCTTTTAGGTCTATTTTTTTCCTTAAAAGCTACTATAAAGCACAGTGCGAGATGTTTTAATTGCATAATTGGCCAAGGTATTAAGAATATTTAAAAACAATTCAGAGTTATTTGTCAAACACTCTGTCCCTAATCTAGTATTCCACAGATTACAAGTAAAATGTGATCATCTAAAATTTATTTGCTTTATAGCACAGTAAATCTGACCATCACAATAAATGCCTGTTATATTTTGCTGTTGCTGGCACATTAAAATTCTGTTTGACTGTTTTTTGTTACATGAGCAATGTGAATTCCTTAATATTCTATTGAATAGTAATATTCTATGGGAAAGAAACAAGTGTATTTAAATACATAATATAAAGTAAAAGAAAAATGTACAGAATAAATAAGTAACCTTGCAGGTTAGCAAGTAAAGAGGAGAACAAGTCTTTCATCAAGTAGTTCTTTTTTCACTTCTTACCCGGAAGGTAGACTTCTAAACACCAACCTGTATGTTATTATATCTTTAGTGAGAATGGTACTGTCATCACCATCCCAGCCACACATCAAATGTAGGCTGTAGTGATTGTGCTAGGCTTCATACAATTGGCTATTCTCTCCAGAATTTCCTAAATTCTCTAACAAAGGAGGACCTCCTATTCCTAACTGTTCTGCAGAGTAAAACACTCCAGTGCATGGATTTCTAGCTTCCTTATATCCTTATGTCATGGGAATGCTCAGACATCTTATAGCAGATTAACTATAACAAACTTATCTCAAATAAGGCTGTTTCTGTAAGGTCAGGAATGTAAGTAAAGTTACTAATCCCATAAGGACACATCACATACATCTCACCTTGTATCTATTTAAAGTGAGTCAGATCTTCATTTTATTTGCTCAAGAGCTCAGCATGGGCTCCACTAATAAGATCATCAAGCTAGATTCTGTCTACTGGAAAACAACATCAATTGATTCAGTACATGAAAATATCTCTTAGATACCACTCTTCCAAAAAGTTAGAGACCAGTGAAAATGTTAATTTCCCAAGTCAACTGATTGCTCTACAGATGAACTGCTTGAAGATGAACATCTGGCTTACTCTCACAATTCAGTCACATTCCAAAATTCACAAATTTACTGTTCATAATAACCTTCTGATCATAGTCTGTTTCTGTATTCATTTTATTATTGCAAGATTTTCAGTAATTCTATGTGTATAATAAAGAATAGAATATCACTAGAATATCACTGAAGAAACGTGAAGCTCATGTGAGGATTTGAGATCTCAAACTCTGCTTTTGATATCAAAGTGCTTAAAACTTTTTAGACAAATATACGTCAATTCCATGATTGAATGTTTGAGATCTATCATTCCAGTCTACTTCAGCACATTTTCCTCATGTAATGGAAGATTTATAAATCTTTCTTTACATTGTTAAATCTCTGTTCACAGTGTGTACAGCTCATGTACAGCAATACACAACAGATAAGATCACTTTGTGCTATGAGCACATATAAAAAATTCTTGAGATGTAATTTGAAAATCAAAATGAGAGACATCATCAAACTGGAAATACTCTAATTATGAATTGAAAATACATGTTTCCTCCTATATGATATTCATTGATAAATATTTGATTAAATATTAATAGTCTGTATATATTACTAAATATTTGAAGCTGTAAGTAATTTTGTAAACCTTTTGAAGAAATAATAACTTGTACTTACTTGTTTTATTGAAATTGTTTTCACTTTGCTTACAATTGATTCGCAGAAATCACAACATTTTATCTTTTAAAGTTTTGGATATAGGGATTAAAACTATAACATGCTGAGAAGCTAGTTAAGTCATAAACTGTAAGACAATCTCATAGTAGCTGCACATTTTCTTATTCGTGGGCTTTAATGTTAAGACAGAGACATAGAATAGGCACTACATTCCAGTTTAGAGGCAAGAATCAAGAACACTCTAGTATTCTCTCCTCTATAAAGTAAATATTCTCATGAATACATTTATTATCAACAGTATATATTTATAACCAGATGGGTACAAAAATTTGCTTAATATTAATATTTCCAATAGTTTTGTTGTTGTTGTACAGATTACTTTGAAGATCTTGGAATTTTTAATTTTTCTTGTGAAATTTAATTTGTTGTTTTAATTGCAGGGAAGAAATGTGTTAGATTTGATGATGGTTGTCTTGAACTTCTAGATTGCTTTTGATAGAATGGCAATTTGCAGCATATTAATTCTACAATTCCATGAGCGTGGGAGGTATTTCCATCTTTTGGTGTCTCTCTTCTGGGAATAACAAAGAAATTGCACAAATGAGCTCACAACAGTTGTGTAAGCATGCACAAAACCTGTGCAAACCCAAGTTAGACCAAATGCCAGCATGAAGAGAGGAGGTGGGACCTAATCTCACCCTGAGATGTGGAGGAAATGGCAATTTTGGAATATTTGAATAGCTGCTGGAAAAGTCAAGCCAATTTTTCTCCAAGAGTATATCACTCAATAAGTTGACCACTACAGTGAAAGACCACATATCCAAGAATATTTAAGCAACACAAATTGGAGTTCATGGGCAAAAGCAAAAAGAAAAGAAAAGAAGAAAAGGAGAGGAAGCAAAGTGCATTTGGGATAGTTGGTAATGGTGGACAAATATAATTGAAACATATACTGAACAAGAAATTCTCAAAGAATGAACAAGTAAATAATACATTGATGCAAATACCGTTTGAAAAAGAACACATATAGGACGTACTATTTTGAATAAGAATCGTGTGCTTAGTCACCAAGGAATAGGGTTATTTGAAAAGGATTAGGAGATAAACTGTGGCCTTTTTAGATTAGTTGTGGTCTTCATGAGGAATGGTCTCATTAGGTGTTGGATTTGAGGTTTTAAAAGCCCATGCCAAAATGAGTGAGTTAACCCAGAAGTAGAAAGAATCAAACGGTATATACTCACTTATATCTGCATACTAGCCCAAGGGGCATGTCCCACGAAAGCCTTCACTTACCAGGAAACTGGGACACAGGGAAGGACATCCTATTGGGACTCTAGATGAGAGAAGCATGGGAGAACAGCAAAGTAAAAGGATCCAGAGGGTCCTAGAAACCTACAAGTAGAACATTATGATAGGCAAATTTGGGCCCAGGGGTCCCGCTCAAACTAAGGCACCAGCCAAGGACAATATAGGTGGTAAACTTTAAACCCCTACTCAGATCTAGCCAATGGGCAGCACATTCTCCACAGTTGAGTGGAGAGTGGGGTATGACTTTCACACGAACTCTGGTGCCTCACATTTGACCATGTCCCCTGGAGGGGGAGACCTGGTGACACTCAGAGGAAGGACAGCAGGGTTACCAAGAAGAGACTTGATACCCTATGAGCATATACAGGGGGAGGAAATCTCCCTCAGAAACAGTCATAGGGGAGGGGAATAAGGGGAAAATGGAGGGAGAGAAGAATGGGAGGATACAAGGGATGGGATAACCATTGAGATGTAACACGAATAAATTAATAGATTCCAAGATGGTGCCGACCGATAAGCCACATATCTGATCTACTCCGAGGAGACCAGAGACATAAGAGGAACAACAGATTGCTGGACTTTGAGAACTGTAGGTGAGTGGGGCCCCAAAGGCCACAGACCAAACAGGGGGCCTAGCCCCCTGGGACAAGCAACATCCCGGAGGTACTAAACGCACTCCCCAAACTCTGGAACAGAATCCACATGCAAACTGCAGCCTGTATATAAAGCACAGTCTCGCTTTTTGGGGAGGGGATTTTCCGGAGTCCCCATCCAGAGGAGTCTCAGTGAAGAGGGTGAATCTGCCCTAGGTCCTCCTTCCACACCACCCCAAACTGCGAAGGATACCCGCCTAAGTGGAGTGGAAACACAAAGAGACCCAACAGAGACAGCTAAAGCGGGACTGCAGCTCGCTGGCCTTCCGGGGCCCAACCTAACACCGATCATAGTGGACTGAGCCTGCAAACGGAGGCAGTGAGAAACCAGCTTGGACTGCTTCCACAGACCTATCAGGAGACGTGGGTCGTGCCTACAGCAATACCTGATTTTCATAGCCCTGCAGGAAGACCTGGTTCCGCTGGCTTCCCAGAGCTCCGCAACCCTATTATTCCTACCCAGCCGCAACACTGGCCCTGCACTCCCTGAACAAAGGAGCCTCCTGAGAGCTCCTGGCCCTGAGCAAGGCAGGCACTCCCACACTATAGGGAGATGAGACGTGGATGGGTCATGTTTGCAGTGTCTAATTGCTGACTTAGAGCATTAAAGGAGTGCCATAGCCCGGCGGGAAGATCTGGTTCCGTGGGTGACCGCCAGAGCTCTGCAACCCTAGACTCCCTAAATTCCCAGCTGCAAAGCTCTGGCTCTCCACTCCCAGATTGAGAGAACCTAGCTCGGGCTCCGGGCCCTGAGCAAGGCAGTCACTCTCACGTTATCGGGAGACAAACCGTGGGAGACATGGGTAGGTCGTGTTTGCAGTGTCTAATTGCTGACCCAGAATGTTAGAGGAGTGCCATAGCCCAGCAGGAAGATCTGGTTCCGCAGGCAACTGCCAGAGCACTGCAATCCTAAGCTCCCTAACCTCCGAACTACAAGGCTCTCGCCCTGCACTCCCCAAATGAGAGAGCTTAGCTGAGGCTCCTGGCCCCAACAAGGCAGGTACTCTCACATTATCAGAGGACAAACCGTGGGTCTTGCTCGCAGTGTCTAATTGCTGACCAAGAGCGACCTTGGTCCCTCCAGGCATATAGTTCTGGGAGAGGTTGGACACCACTACAGGGTATAGCGACAGAGCTAAAAGACAGCTACACCCCCAGATGATCTAAACTACCTGGGGTGTGGACTACAAAGCCACAGGAAGGACAGGCAGCTGGGATCAACTTACACAACCAGAACGTTTGTGTGCGGACCTTATTTTAGGTCACAAAACTGCTGTTCTGAATTACAGCAGTAAAGTCCAAACAGATATCTACTCTGGCTGACTCAGCCTGGAGCCAAAGGTGCAGAGGAAAATCACCAGGAGTGAAACTGGATCACCTACCTGTTCCACAGAAATACTCCCTGATCCCCACAGGCAAGAACACCTGACTTAGAATCAGTCATCAATTAACCACTCTCAACCAGCGAAGGTCACTACAAAATATCTTCCAACATCAGAGCCATCAAAATGACAAGAGGACAGTGAAAGAACACTAACAAAAACCAAAACAATTTGGTATCTCCGGATCTCAACAATCCCAATGAAAACAACCTAACAGCAATGGATAGGCAAGAAAATGACCTCAAGTCCTTAGTAAAGAAGATGATAATGGAAGAAACAAATAAAATCTGTAAACAAATGCAGGAGGAGGCAAACAAGAGGGCTGAAGAGTTAAAAGAGTCATATAAAGAGGCACTTGAAGAATTTCAGAAAAATATAAATAACCAGATGATGGAAATCATTAAAACAGTACAAGACATGAAGATAAAAATGGAAGCTATAATGCAGGGACACACAGAAGAAAAACGTGATCATCAGGCATCAGAGAAGAAAGCAAGCATCTCAGAGGTGGCCTTATCTAACAGATTGCAAGAAATGGAAGAACGAATATCGGGACTTGAAGATACAATCACAGAACTGGAAACAACCATTCAGGGAAATGCCAAATCTGAAAAGTTTCTAACACAGACCATTCAAGAACTAAAAGACAACATGAAAAGATGAAACTTGAGAATAATAGGGATACAGGAAAGAGTAGATAGCAGACTCCACAGCCCAGAACACATCTTTAATCAAATAATGGAGGAAAATTTCCCAATTTGAAGAAAGAGATGCATACGAGCATACAAGAGGCCTACAGAACACCAAATAGAATAGACCTGAAAAGAAAATCTTCCCGCCACATAATAATAACAGTACAAAATATACAGAACAAGGAAAAAATATTGAAAGCGGCAAGAGAAAAAAGCCGAGTAACATATGAAGGCAAACCTATCAAAATTACTCCTGACTTCTCAGCAGAGACCATGAAAGCCACAAGGGCCTGGGCAGAGGTGCTGCAAACCCTAAGAGAACACAGATACCAGGCAAGACTACTATATCCAGCAAAATTATCAATAACCATTGACAGAGAAGACAAGTTATTTCCTGACAAAAACAGATTCAAACAGTACCTAGCCACAAATCCGGCTTTACAGAAGCTATTAGAAGGAAAACTCCACCCCAACTGGTCAAACAACAACCAAAACTACATAGGAAATAGGTAAATATACCATTGCAAAATCACAACCTCACAAAATCTCGACTGTTACAAATACCAAAAATGAAGCGACTTACCAATCACTGGTCATTAATATCTCTCAACTTCAATGGTCTCAACTCTCCAATAAAAAGACACAGACTAACGGAGTGGATGCATAAACATGACCCAACATTCTTCTGCATTCAAGAAACACATCTCAACCACAAGGACAGACATTGCCTCAGAGTAAAAGGTTGGGGAAAAATAAATGGTCACAAGTAAATGGTAACAAGAAGCAAGCTGGAGTAGCCATTCTAATATCTAATAAAATAGACTTTCAACCAAAATTAATCAAACACGATGCGGATGATCACTTCGTACTTGTCAAAGGTAAAGTCAACTAAGAAAACATCACAATTTTGAACATCTATGCTCTGAATACAAGGACACCCACATTTGTAAAAGAGTTATTAACAAAGATTGCCCCACTCATCGATACCTACACATTAATAGTGGGAGACTTCAACACCCCCTTTCACTCAAGGATAGGTCTTTGATTCAAAAACTAAGCTTGGAAATAACCTAATTAACCAATGTCATGAATCAAATGGATCTAACAGATATCTACAGAATTTTCCACCCAAATGCAAAGGATTATACATTTTTCTCAGCACCCCATGTAACGTTCTCTAAAATTGATCACATAGTTGATCATGAAGCAAACCCCAATAGATACAAGAAGATTGAAATAATACCTTGTATCTTATCAGATCACCATGGTCTAAGACTGGACTTCAACAACAACAGAAATAACAAAAAGCATACTAACACATGGAAACTAAACAACTTTCTACTTAATGACACATGGGTCATGGAAAAATAAGGGAAGAAATAAAAGACTTCCTGAAATTCAATGAAAATGATGGAACAACATACCCAAATTTGTGGGACACATTGAAAGCAGTGCTAAGAGAAAAATTCAAAGCACTAAGCACCTTCAAAAAGAAAAAGGAATCATCCCACATAAACAACCTAAAACACATCTGGAAGCTCTAGAAAAAAAGAAGCAGAAACACCCAAGAGGAGTAGATGCCCAGAAATAATCAAACTCAGGGCTGAAATCAATAAATTAGAAACAAGGGAACAATCCAAAGAATCAACAGAACCAAGAGCTGGTTCTTTGAGAAAATTAACAAGATACACACACGGTTAGCCAATCTAACTAAAAGACAGAGAAACACTATCCAAATTAACTGAAGAAATGAAAAGGGAGACATAACAACAGACACCGAAGAAATAAAAAGAATCGTAAGAACCTACTTTAAAGGAATTTATGCCACAAAATTCGAAAATTTAACGGAAATGGACAAATTTCTCGACCGATTCCATTTGCCAAAATTGAACCAAGACCAGATAAACAAAATAAATAGCCCTATTTTGCCTATAGAAATAGAAGCAACCATTGATAGTCTCCCAACCAAAAAAAGCCCAGGGCCAGATGGTTTCAGCGCAGAATTTTACCAATCCTTCAAAGAGGAGCTAATACCGATACTATTCAAGCTATTCCAAAAGATAGAAATGGACGGAATACTACCAAATTCCTTCTATGAGGCCACAGTCACATTGATACCTAAACCTCACAAAGACCCAACAAAAAAGAGAATTTCAGACCAGTTTCTCTTATGAACATTGATGCAAAAATACTCAACAAAATACTCGCACAGCAAATACAGCAGCATATCAAAGACATCATTCACCATGACCAGGTAGAATTCATTCCAGACATGCAGGGATGGTTTAACATACGGAAATCCATCAATGTAATCCACCATATAAACAAACTGAAAGAGAAAAACTACATGATCATCTCTTTAGATGCAGAAAAAGCATTTGACAAAATCCAAGACCCATTTATGTTTAAAGTTCTGGAGAGATCGGGAATACAAGTCACTTATTTAAACATAATAAAGGCTATGTACAGCAAACCAACAGCCAACATTAAATTAAACGGAGAGATACTCAAGGAAATCCCTTTAAAATCGGGAACCAGACAAGGCTGCCCTCTGTCCCCATATCTCTTCAATATAGTTCTTGAAGTTCTAGTCAGAGCAATAAGGCACCAAAAGGAGATCAAGGGGATCCAAATGGAAAAGGAAGACGTCAAATTATCCCTATTTGCAGATGATATGATAGTGTATATAAGTGACCCTCAAAATTCCACCAGAGAACTCCTACAGCTGATAAACACCTTCAGCAATTTGGCAGGATACAAAATAAACTCAAAAAAGTCAGTAGCTTTCCTGTATACAAATGACAAACAAGCAGAGGAAGAAATTAGAAAAACGACTTCCTTCACAATAGCCACAAACAATATAAAATATCTAGGAGTAACTTTAACCAAGGAAGTGAAGGACTTATTCGAAAAAAACTTCAAACCTATGAAGAAAGATATTGAAGATGACATCAGAAGATGGAGGGATTTACCTTGTTCGTGGATCGGGAGAATCAACATAGTAAAAATGGCCATCTTACCAAAAGCAATGTACAGATTCAACGCAATCCCTATCAAAATACCCACAAAATGTTTTGAAGATATTGAAAGATCAATTCTCAAGTTCATATGGAGAAATAAAAAACCCAGAATAGCAAAAACAATCCTATACAATAAAAGATCTCCTGGAGGAATCTCCAGACATGATCTCAAGCTGTACTACAGAGCAACAGTAATTAAAACAGCATGGTACTGGCAAAGCAATAGGCTGGTGGATCAATGGAATCGAATTGAAGACCCAGAGATGAATCCACACACATTTGCTCACTTGATTTTTGACAAAGAAGTCAAATCTATTCAATGGAAAAATGATAGCATCTTCAACAAATGGTGCTGGTCTAACTGGATGTCTACATTTAAATAAATGAAATTAGACCCTTATTTGTCACCATGCACAAAACTCAAGTCCAAGTGGATTAAAGACCTCAACTTAAAACCAGAGACATTAATTCAGTTAGAGGAAAAAGTGGGGAAGAGCCTGGGACACATAGGCACAGGAAACAACTTCCTGAACAGTACACCAACAGCCCAGGCCTTAATGTCAACAATTAATAAATGGGACCTCATGAGGCTGAGAAGCTTCTGAAAGGCAGGAGACACTGTCAGTAGAACAAAGCGACACCTTACAGACTGGGAAAAATCTTCACCAACCCTTCACCTGACAAAGGTTTAATATCCAAAATATATAAAGAACTCAAGAAATTAAACACCACAAAACCAAACAATCCAATTGCGAAATGGGGCCTGGAATTTAACAGAGAATTCTCAACAGAGGAATATCAAATGGCCGAGAAACACTTAAAGAAATGCTTGTCCTCGTTAGTCATCAGAGAAATGCAAATCAAAACGACATTGAGATTCCATCTTACACCTATCAGAATGGCTAAGATCAAAAACTCAAATGACACCACATGTTGGCGATGATGTGGAGAGAGAGGAACACTCCTTCATTGCTGATGAGAAAGCAAACTAGTACAACCACTTTGGAAAGCTATCTGGCGCTTTCTCAGAAAAATGGGAATAGGGCTTCCTCAAGACCCAGCTATCCCACTCCTTGGAATATACCCAGAAAATGCCCTACCACACAACAGGGACATATGCTCAACCATGTTCATAGCTGCTTTATACATAATAGCCAGAACATGGAAACAGTCTAAGTGTCCCTCAGTAGAAGAATGGACTAAGAAACTGTGGTACATTTACATGATGGAATACTACTCAGCTATTAAAAACAAGGAATTCCAGAAATTTGTGGACAAATGGATTGATCTAGAAATTATTATAATGAGTGAGTTCACCCAGAAGCAAAAAGAGACTAATGGTATATACTCACTTATATCAAAACACTAGTCCAAGGGATACGTACCATGAAAAACTTTACTTACCAAGAAAGTGGGTCAGAGGAGAGGACATCCTATTGAGACTTTAGGTGAGAGTAACATGGAAGAATAAGGAAATAGTAGGACCCCCAGGGTCCTGGAAACCTACAAGAAGAACTTTATGACAGGCAGATATGGGTCCTGGGGTCCTCCTACAACTAAGGCACCAGCCAAGGAGAATATAGGCATTAAACTTTGGACCCCTACCAAGACCTAGCCAACGATCATGATATTCTCCACCACTGAGTGGAGAGTGAGATCTGACTCTCACATGAACTCTGGTGCCCCCTTTCTGACCATGTCCCCTCGATGGGGAGGCCTGGCGGCACTCAGAGGAAGGATAGCAAGATACCAAGAAGAGACTCGATATTGTAAGAGCATATATAGGGGTAGGAGGTCTCCCTCAATCACAGACATAGGGGAGGGTAGAAGGGGGGAAGTGGGAGGGAGGGAAGAATGGGAGGAAACAGGGGAAGGGCTAACAATCGAGGTGTAATATGAATAAAATAATAAAATGGAAAAAAATAAAATAATAAAAACATCTTTAAATGTCAAAAAAGAATAAATTAATAAAAATTAAAAAAATAAAAAAGTAAAATAAAAGCCCATGCCAGATCCATCTATCTTTCCTTTTGGATCTAGTACCAAATTTGCCTATCTCCATGCTCTCTGACATGAGAATGGACAAAGACTAAAACTATAAGCAATCACTCAATTAAATTATTTCTTTTATAAGAGTTGCCTTTGTCATGGAGTCTCTTTACCACAATAGAATACTGACAAGACAGGAGATAATTAATCAGTTTGAACTATTTTCATAACTTTTAGTGACACTTATTGCAAACAAAAATGCTTTTTGAGACATAATTGGTTCATGACTCTATGATGAATTTTTTAGAGATACTAGACACCAAATTATTAAAAAATAATAATAAGCCTACCCATTGCACAGAGGTAACAGAGAACAAATAAAGTAGTTAAAAAGATTAAAATGTTGCCCTAAATAATTTTGTTATTTATCACTTAAAACTACTACCTGTTATTGTGACTACCTGTCACAATAAATCTGACCCAAGCTTATTTTAAAGATGAGAGTTACTAGGGAATTCTGGGACCCAGTTACAATCTGAAATATTTTCTTCTTCTTGTTTTGTCTCTCTTGCTCTTAATTTTAAGCATGAATCAATTATCTACTTTGGATTATTGTTGGTTTTTAATTGTTAAAACAATCATACTTTTAGTTTCTGATAATGGTAACCAAGAGGTGATTCTTTAAGTTGGAAGACATTCTTGATGATCTCTGTGTAGTTGATATATATTATTGCCTTTGTTCAATGAATTCTTTCTATTCTTAATTCCTACTGCACTAAATTCTTCAAAATAAGGCATGTGCAAGAGGTATGAGTGGCAGTTCTTTTCACATAGCAATGTACTACCCACTTTCTTCTTTGTAAATTCTGTCCACTTCATTGGCTGGGACATGGCATTAACCTCACTGTCCTCAGCAGGCAGACAAACTCCTTCCAAAATACATGATATAGGCAAAAATGTGCTTTATTACTCACAAGCTTCTCCCTTGGCTCTACACCTAGAACCAGAACCAAACAATCTGCAGTTTGATGTTCATTTTACAGCCATTATACTTCACGTGAACAAGTGATTGAAAACAGGCTAGTGAGAAGAGACTTAATACCCTATGAGCATATACATGGGGAGGAGGTCCCCCTCAGGCACAGTCATAGGGGAGGAGAGTAAGGGGAAAATGGGAGGGAGGGAGGAATGGAAGGATACAAGGGATGGGATACTCATTGAGATGTAATAAGAATAAATTAATAAAAATATCACTCAGAAAAAAAAGAAAATAGGCTAGTGATATGAAAATTTATTTTAGTTAGATGACTATGCACTACCATAGATTTTAATATATTTTGTGAAAGTGACTTACACATGTAGAGATATAACTGGTAGATATTTAAAGCCAAAGGTTAAAGTAGAACCTCACAGAATAAAATGAAGTATATTTTGGTTTTAGATATTTTCCTACAGAAATAGGTTGGCATAATCTATAATTTTAGATATATTTTACATAATATATTAATTTTACATAGTTTTATAAATCACATATCTTAATTGTATGTACATTTCTATTGTAATTTCCACATACATTCTCAACACCTTTTCAAGTAAACATCTTCCTCCTATTTTCTTTTAATATAACCATGTAATTCAATGATCAAAAGCTATAGTCACATTGTGTTTCCGGTTACACTCAGATAGATTTGGAGGATGATATTGTGTGGTAGACGCCCCATAAAGATGCAACACTCCATCTAGCCACACCATGTAGGGACTTCACTCCACAACAGACAGAAGTAAAGATATCACCAAAGTCTATCTTGGTGGATCAACGTGTTTTATTGTGGTTACTTAGAGAAAAATGAGTGAAAGATCACTTTAGGAACAGAAATGATCCAAAGAACTGAACCTCCAAACTCAACCCCAGCAAGTGGAAGAGCTCACAAAAGATGAAAACATGTAACATACTACTTAGCTCACCAGGGTAGAAAGTATTCCATCAGGCATCTCAATTGGTCTAAGTCCCTTACAGGCAAGGCATCTGGTCTGTTTCTTTTCAGGCTGATTGGCTGTTCTTTACTTCTTCCAGGAAGCTATGCTTATGAGTGTCTTCTTTGCAGCATGGCTTCTCTGGAAGCAGTCCATATGTTCACACCTTGAGGAGAGGGATCTAGTGAATCTGCTGAATTTCAGGTACCTCCTGAAACTCCTTTAAGTGTTTATGTTTTGTTCTAAGGAGCTTTCTTGGTAGGTGAAAAGTTTCAAACTGGGAGGAAACTACTACACAAGAGAGAGCAAGATGAAAGTGTGAGAAGCAGACTAGTTCTATTGGGTATTGGTGGAACTATGATGGTGGTTGGAGAGAACATTTACAAGGACATTGTAGGATTAAAAAATATGAAAATAAAAAATCCTATAATAGGTAAAATATGTCTAAAAATAATTTCTAAGCCATATTTGCTCTGTTGTGTTTTACATTTTTGAATTTGATACTAATACTTCAAATCAGTATCTTATTTTCTCATGAAAATATTCTAAAGGTATTGTTTCAGTGTTTCCCTGCACATCATATTAACATTTCAGCTTTAAACTTAGTATAGAAAATATGCATTCACTAAATTGCAGAATATCTAAGGATATATTTACTTCAAATACTGAATTAGGATATTTAAAATAAAAATGCAATTGTATTTTCTAAACTGTCATCTGGCTTTTAACCCCCAGAAAAGTGGACTCTGATGCAATCTATATTCTACAAGAAAGGCTAGGGTATTTTCTCAGTAATTTATGACTTTCTGTGTGATAGAAAGCCTCATTTTTTAAAAGAAATATCAGAAAGTGAAGGAAAGCACTTTGTACATTATTTCATCGTATTATCAAGAAGAAAAAGAATGGTTGAATACTTCCTGTAATTCCACTTTCTTCTTCTGCATACAAAGTAAGTTGCACAAGTTCAAGATTAACAGACTCTAATTGAAATTCTAAAAGGCAAATATACAGTGTAATTATCTAGTTTGATGTCTAACATTTTAAAAGATATTTCTATGGGAAAAATGTGTTCAGAAGCTTACTCAATGCCATACTGTAGAAAGAAATGAGCATTGGTTTTTTTAAAGATATTTTCAGTGTCTAAAAAATACAGTATTTTATGTTGACTTTGTAACCAAGCACCATATTTTTTAACAGATGCCATTTCTCTTCTGACTATGATACCCAGTTATGAAATACCTCTGTTGGGAACAAGTAGAGAGAGGAAAAACTCTTTTCATCAAAACATAAATCTACACACTTGAAATGCACTATATTCTGAATACAATAAAAATTATATGTATGCAATAATCTATCTTTGCCAATTTTAAAAACCATCAAACCTTTAGAGCAGAAAAACTGAGGTGTTGGGAGACACCATAAAACCATTAGAGCTGTATATTTATATTTCCAAAGGTGGTATTCTTCAGCCCCAATAAAATCTCGTCACATATGCATGCAGCAATTGCAGCAAGGTAAATTAAATTTTCTATAAAATATCATTTTTCTTATAGTATTGCTAAAAAGATATTTTAAGCTATAATGCTGTTAAATGGTACTATCATGTTGCACATAGTAAATTGTCTCATTAGACTTGTCAGTCACTGATTAATCACCCCATAAGATGAAAGGACAATTGAATCTTGACAATAATATTATCTTAGGGATAGAAAAAGCACTATTAGGCTCTCAGCTAACAGCAAGGGTTCACTGAACTGAACAAAGTTCTATTCAGAGGCCTTTCTGGAAACTTAAACAGTACTTAAGCTCTAGAAATATTGTTATTTTTAAAATTTAGTCATGAAATTGACAACAATTTAACCGATGAATTAGAAATCACATGACTTTAGGAAAATATGACCCACAAAAGCATGTAAAATATTATCAGTGTTTTCTTATCTCATAAATTTTTGTCTCATCTTCTCCTTTTCTGTTCCTTCTCCAGCTTAACTTTCTTCTCTGTCCCCCATCTATTAACTCTTTTATTTCTGTGTCATGTGCATAGAAACATTCACATCTGTGAACCTATTCTGTTTATAAAAAACTCCTCATTTTTATTTAACATTAAACTTTAAATAATTGTTTGAAACTATTGTAAAATGAATTCTAGCAACTTAATCATTCTTCCTATTTCTTAATAATAAATCTTGCAATACTATTTATAATACAAAAATAACTATTAATTTCACAACCAAAATATTATAATCTTTCTAATAGCCTCATTTAGGTATTTCTTTCAAGTTCCAAAGTCAGTATATGTTATAATGTCAAGGTCTCAGCAAGCACAGTGGTTTCTGAGCTTTCCAGTGTTTGGAATAAACAAAGACAAATGTGATTTCAAATATACATGAGGGGCTTAACTTAAACTTTATTAGAATTCAATACTTTATTTTTAGTATTTCTTTTAAGAAATACTGGATAGCAATCCATATATTATTCTGTAAAGCAAGCACCTGAATACTGAATTTTTATTTCAAGGGATTAAAAGAGGTCCAATATGATAGACTACCTTCTCTGCTTCATGTATCTCTGGATCACTCTGGAAGATGTCAGCAAGAGGCTATAATCATGTGGGCTTTCTGTTTAGGATACACTGTCACTTAAATGTGATTAAGTAAAGGACAAGCCCACCTGATAATGTCAACTGTTACCATTCATTGATACCTTTCCATGTGGCTGGAATTCTCACAGTAGAATGGTTAGGTTCTAGGACAATGTCTTTAGTATGAGCCTACTAAATGCTTTACAAATTTACAAAATTGAATGTATCATGTGCTAATGAATCCTCCTTATTTTATTAAAAAATGTTACAATTGTATTTTCTTGGGCTCCTTGTGAGATAAAATTGTGTCTTAAAGTCTCTTATACTTAATGAGACAGATTTTAGAGAGACTCATTTGTGTGTGTGTGTGTGTGTGTGTGTGTGTGTGTGTGTGTGTGTGTGTCAGTGTGTGTACTGATAGAGTCCATCACTTTCACACTTCCATTTTTCTCTTTCATTTATGCTCAAAGTTAAAGATGTACTCTCTCAACTTCCTGCTGAAGCTCTCATGCCTATCTTCTCCCATGCTTCCTCATCAGGATAGAGTAGTTTCTTATCCCTCAGGAACTACAAGCCAAATAAACTATCTCTTCCTTTTGCTAATTGCCTTGGTCATGGTACTTTTATAACAGCATTGAAAGGTAATTAATACAGAAAATGATATCAGAGAATGGGATATTGATGTAGTGGCCCAGACCATGTTACATTTGGAAGGAATATATAAGTCTTTGGAGCTTTGGACAAAATAACAATGACAAAACATGATTAAATGTTGAAGTACTGCTTAACAGACCTTCTAGTAGGAGACTAGAACTGTGTGGTGCTAAGAATAACACAGACCATAGAGTCTATATCAAGAACTTTCAGAGTAAAGCAAGGATTTTTAAAGACAATTGAAATAAAATATATGTATATGGTATTTTGAAAAGAATCTGGCTGCCTTCTCTTCATATAATGCTAACTTTCCTGAGGATAAGTTAAAATGAGACAAAGTAATTTCTTTGAAAGAAGAAGTTTCAAGAATGAATAATATTGTATCTTTGGCATGGTTATTATTAATAGTGCCTATGCAAGCTTGTAATGAAAAGAGCAGGTGGGGTAAAACCAAATGAAGCATCCACAATTTGGAAAGAAAAATAGCCATAGGAAACTCAATTTAACCAAGGCATATGGTTGGAGAGAGATTTCAATTGTTAAAGTGACTAGGACCATTGAGAAGAAGCTTACTCTGCTTGGAATCAAAGGGACAGAGGGACAGAGTGCCCTCAAGGGAAGACACCACAAGGCTAACTCATGAAAGACATACTAAGTCACACTGGAAAGTCCTAGAAAGTAACTGAAGAAAAGCACTACTGCTAATGTGATGCAGGGAACTTGGTTCCTTCCCACCTGGTATCTATATGGTGGTGGTATTAGAGACATGATGGATTCGAGAGTTTATCAATGGAATCGAATCAAAGACGCAGAAATGAATCCTCATACATACGGTCACTAGAATTTTGACAAGAAGCCAAATCTATTCAATGGAAAAATGATAGCATCTTCAACAAATGGTGCTGGTCTAACTGGATGTCTACATGTAGAAAAATGCAATTAGACCCATATTTGTCACCATGCACAAAACTCAATTCCAAGTGGATTAAAGACCTCAACATAAAACCAGAGACATTAAATCGGTTAGAGGAAAAAGTGGGGAAGAGCCTAGAACACATTGGCACAGGAGACAACTTCCTGAACAGAACACCAACAGCCCAGGCCTTAATGTCAACAATTAATAAATGGGACCTCATGAGGCTGAGAAGCTTCTGTAAGGCAGGAGACAATGTCAACAGAACAAAGAGACTGCCTGCAGCCTGGGAAAAGATCTTCATTAACCCTACATCTGACAAAGGTCTAATTTCCAAAATATATAAAGAACTCAAGAAATTAAACACCACCAAACCAAATAACCTAATTAAGAAATGGGGCTTAGAACTAAGCATAGAATTCTCAACAGAGGAATATTGAATGGCTGAGAAACAAAGAAATGCTCAACATCTTTAGTAATCAGGAAAATGCAAATCAAAATGACTCTGAGATTCCATCTTACACCCATCACAATGGCTAAGATAAAAAATTCAAGTGACACCACATGCTGGCAAGGATGTGGAGAAAGAGGAGCACTCCTTCACTGCTGGTGAGAATGCAAACTGGTACAACCACTCTGGAAATCTATCTGGCACTTTCTCAGAACACTGGGAATAAGGCTTCCTCAAGACCCAGCTATTCCACTCCTTGGAATATACCCAGAAAATGCTCCTCCACCACACAACAGGGACATATGCTCAACCATGTTCATAGCAGCCTTATTCATAATAGCCAGAATCTGGAAACAGCCTAAATGTCTCTCAATTGAAGAATGGATAAAGAAACTGTGGTACATTTACTCTATGGAATACTACTCAGATATAAAAACAAGGAAATCGAGAAATTTGTGGACAAATTTCAGAAATTGGAAATGATCATACTGATTTAATAGAAAGACTCACATTGCATATACTCACTTATAATTGAACACTAACCCAAATGGCATGCCCCAAGAATGTCTTCACTTACCAAGAGATTGGGAGAGATGTGAGGACATCCTACTGGGAGTCTAGGTAAGAGAAATATAGGAGTTGCAGAAATAGAAGGATCCCAAAGATCTTAGAAACCTACAAGAAGAACATCGTAATGGGTGGATCAGGGCTCAGAGGTGTCTGCTCAAGATATTGCACTAACCAAGGACAATACAAGTAGTAAACACTAAACCCATACTCTGATCTAGCCAATGGACAGGACATCCTCCACAGTTATGTGGAGAGCAAGGACTAACTCTGACATGGGCTCTGGTGCCCCATATTTGATGACCTCCCCTTCGTGGGGAGCCCTTGTGGCACTCAAAGAAAGAATAGGAAGACTACCAAGATGATACTTGTTAGTCTGCAACCATAAAGTGGGGCAGGAGATCCCCCTTGGACATGAACCTAAGGGAGGGTAATAGGATGGGGGTGGAAGGATAGTAGGAATAGACGGGTATGAGTGATGGGAGAACAATTGAGTTATAATCTGGATAAATTAATTAAGAAATAATAATGAAGGGGTCATAGATTCTTCTTCAGTGGTTTCTGAGATTTATTGGGTTTTCTCTGTAGAACCCCAAGAGGTAAAAAACTGATAGGTCATTGCTGAAGCTGGGAAGGTAAATCATGGGTTGCAGTAGAGACCCCCAAGATCTTGAAGATACAAGAGCTGTGTGTCATCACCCAAGAAGAGCTCTATTAATAATATGCTACCAACCCCAGTGAGAGATTTTCATTTCATACAGCAATCTAAAATGGGAAGAGCCATCTAAGTTCTTGACACCAGACATAGAGGTATAAGAATTTGTTTAGGCCTTACTTTGAACCAGTGTTTCTTCACTGTTCTCCTCCCCAATACTCTTTTTTTAGAATGGTAAAGTATATGTTTTACCATTATACGTTAGTAATGTATAATTTACTTTATTTTACAAGGAGGTAACAATTAAGAAATTTCTCCAGTTGCCAAAGATACTTTGAACTATGAAATGGTGTTTTAAAAGATGTTAAAGACTGTGAGGCACAGAAGTAAAAAAATAAAAATATTAAAGTACCACATTGTTTATGTCACACTCATAGATTCCTATCTTTCTGCCTCAGATCTTGGATCTCATTTAAATGAAGATGTTTTGAAAGATTATTATTGACTATGGGATCTACTGCCTGTTGTGGGAACTTCTAGAACACAAGAACAACCTAAAAACATAACTTAAATACGGACTTGAACAAAACACTGTGAAATGATGAGCTGTATCATTGGGAACTTAGGAGAACCTGTGACTTCTGGTGTCCAGAAACAAAAATATGAAATGATTAACCACCAAAGACAATGACATCTGGCAAATCTGGTATGCAGTGGAAGTTCAATTTTGTTACTCTCTGACTATGAGGCTCGTTGCCAAGAAGTGTTAAAGCCATGGGGTGAAAATCAACATTGGAGACTGTCATGGAGAATAGCCCAAAGTGTAGGCTCTTACAGGAAGCTGTTTTCCCATCCATGACTAGCATTCAACATTAATCCCTTACAAGCAGGATGCTTACTAAGAACACACATACACACCCAATGCACAATGAGTTGTATTGCTCATTTCACAACACAGAAACACAAGAAACATTTTTTAAAAGGATTTTAAGATATGGGAAGAGGGGAAATCACAAGAATAATGAAAAAATAAACACACAAAAATGATTAATTGCTTTAAAAGAAATACCAAAGAGTAGATAATTGGGGTAAAGAAATTAGTCTGGGACTTGGAGGAAAATCAAAAATACAGATGAAAAGTTCCACCCAAAAAAAAAAAAAAAAAAAAAAAAAAAAAAAACCGCAGAACAAGCAGGTAACTTATAATGTTAATCCCTCTATATGGGAATAGCTTTCAGACTAGCTGAGACATGAATGCCTAGGCCTAGACAATACTTCTAGTTGGCTACAGAACCACTATGAATTATTATTAGATGCCATTCTTCCTATGGCACCAATGAAGATTTATAGATGTCTTTTTTCTGCTCATACAAAGAGCAGAAAACCAGCCTTAATTATTCTCTATATCATGTACATCTTATACATTTATAATCTTAGGACTTTATAATGATTGTGAGAAAATATATTTTTTCAGAACAAAAGAACAGGACAATGACATTGGATCAGGTCTGAGAGGATTTATTCCTCTTAGCATACTGGACGCTGATATCCTGTATCCTCCATGTTCTAAGACCAACTGCTTCAGTTGCTGTTCCTCACCAGAATAAGACAGCTCCCAGGACATATTTGAAGAAACTTCCAATCCCAATTGGTCCACCATTTCAGACTGTCCACACAGGACTCTAGTAAATGCTGGAATTTTTCAACATTTAGAAACTGGACCACAAATATGATTCCTAGCTTGTTTAACCATTTTGCCAATTTTATTTGGGCCCCTACAAAGGTATTATTCATCCCTAAATCAGCCAGAAGAAACCTTAGGAGAACGATGCCCTATTTCCTTTAAGAGGAGTCAGGTAGGTTTTTGGTTGCTATGCTGGACTATAGAGGGTTATTTTCAATGGGAGTTGATTATAATCTATTATTGATTTTTTTCTATTATTGGTCTTATTTAGAGAGAAAACAAGGTTGGACTCAGGATGCCTCTCTTTTCCTTTTTCTTCCATACTTAGATTTGGAGATAATTCTTAAAAAAAAAAAAAAAAAAGAAAGAGAAGAAAAGAAAAAAAACTTAAAACAGTCAGCAGTTAAGAGCAGTTCTGGTTTTTGCAAAGGACTCAGGTTCAGTTCTGAGTATCATATTGTTTAATTATGGACATTCAAAAGTTTTCCAGTTTATCTGTGGTATTGATTTTTAATTTAATAAGTACTGGTGTCAAATATAACATGTGGTATGATTTCAAAATTAAAAAATTTTAAACCTGAAAAGAAAAATAAAGAAAGAAAGAAAACTGTCACCATGCCTGACAAACTGATTTCAATAACCAGAATCTGCACAATGGAAGAAGTGAACTTTTGATAGTTGTCCTTTGAGTTTAACAGTTATATCATGAATAGCCCCGCCCTCTGATACCCAAGCAATCAATCAGTAAATAGCAAAAATTCTAAAGTGAAAATTCAAACTTTTATTCTGAGACTCAAGGAAATATCTTCAATGTAAACCCTATAACATAACACACACACACACACACACACACACACACACACACACACACACACTTTCTATGTTTTCGGTACATAGTGCAGATAAACGTCTAAATTCTGAAGTGGAAGAATGGGAAAATATGGGATGGAAGCGAAACTGAAATCTATGTGAAGAAACAGCAGTCCCTGCAGCTCTGTAGATAGTATGTGAGAGTTTAGAAGGAATGGCTGTTGTTGCTCCTCCCCTTCTGCTCTGCCACCAGGTGTAGACACAGCTTTTTTTTTTTTTTTTTTTTTTTTTTTTTTAGGTTACCTTTATTCTGTGGATGCAAAATCCTGCAGTAGACACAGCTTCTTTATTAGGTTGCCTCCATTTTGAGTGTAGGATGTTCTTTGGTGATTTTAGTCTCATTTTTACTTGACCTCACAAGTTTTAATGGACCATGGAGAAAAAATTTCATGAATGCATCTTGCATCATCCATGCCTGAAAAAAACATTATCATATAGACTATGCTGCCAAGTTCTGCTGCCTGCTCACAATAGTGTTCCCCCTTGGGCTGCACTTCACGTCTTTGTGCACTTTCCTTATGTAATTACTTTGACCCAGGAATACCTATAACTGCATTATCAGTCTAAGCCCTCACTTTCAGTTGCATTTATATTACATAAGATTTATCATTCATTCAATCCATGGGATCTTCACCTTAATGCTCTTATTACCATAGGGAAGCCTTTTTAATGGTGTCAATATTGTTAATACTTATTGATGTTCAGTTGTCTGGACTCTCCTTATCTGAAATTTTAAGCTTTGCCAAACACATTTTTTTTTTTCTTAGCAACCTTCACATTTTCCACGCTATTGGCTCTGTTCTTTTTCTTTCTTTTTTCTTTTTTCTTTTTTCTTTTTTCTTTTTTTTTTTTTTTTTTTTTTTTTTTTTTTTTTTTTTTTTTTTGATTTGTTTTGTTTTGTTTTGTTTTTTGAGACAGGGTTTCTCTGTGTAGCCTTGGCTGTCCTGGACTCCCTTTGTAGACCAGGCTGGCCTTGAACTCACACGATCCATCTGCCTCTGCATCCCAGGTGCCACCACTGCCTGACTGGCTCTGTTCTTTTCTTACACTCACTGCAGTCCTAGATGAGAGTGATGAGGACAGGAGACAGGATTTCTTTTTTTTTTTAGTGTAAGGGCAGAGATTGTGAAAATGAATCATCCCACTGTTGTCCCTGACTAGAAACAGGAAATGCTTTTGTTGATGAATGTCAGAATGGAGCACTAGTTCCTTGTCCTTTCTTATATGAGACCCTTGTTGGAGGCTGTGCATGGATATTGCACCAAGATGTCGGTCAAGGCACCAATTCCTCTGGTAAACAGCTTTGAAATTAGAACTATTGATTGTCATAATGAAAATTACTTATATCTATTCTACAAATTAAAACAAACTCCTTAATATTTTTTGACACTCTTGACTGGCATGGAGATGCTATAGTAGTTATGGAGGCCAATAAAGATGGAGATCAATACTCTGATGGAGTTGAAGACCAGATAGTTTAGTTTTACAATTAAGCTTAGTTGTTTAGAGGTTAAGATGGTTTTTAGGGCTAGATAGATGTTTTAAGTTAATAATGATGAGATATGATAGATATTGATTTACATTCAGAATTTTAGACTCACCAAGATAGGAAAGATGTTTCCTTCAAGGATGCCAACTACAAGTAGCCAAAACACTATGCATGTAACATTTATATAATTCCTGATTATTTCATGGCTCTTCTTGCTGTAGGTAGTTTATTGTATATATGTGTAATAATATAAAAGTATATGTAAGAAATAAAAAATTTAATAAAAATAAATAAATGAAAGGAATGATCAGTTTTCTAAGAATAATTGGCTCTAAATTCATGATAGATGGATTTTACTTAGTGGAGATATAGGGAGATATGCCCAGAAACCTAGTGAGCAGCTTTGCAACTGCAATGAAGCTGGATTATCCCCAGTTGTCTGTTCTTTAACTCTAGGAGCCATATTGGCAACCAGGGACAGATCTGTATTACTGAATTATATATGCAAAGGGAACATTAGCTTTCTCTGCCTTGTTATGTATGCACCTGTGTTTTTGAGCTAAGATTGGTTTTATTACCACAGGCATGCCATTCCCCAGCTAAGCAAGCTATTTCTTGGTTCTCCTATGGTAAACTTTGCAATTTCTCAACTGGACAAATATTTTTTGGTGCTTGTTTCAGCCACTAGAATTTGTTTCTTTGTATCCTTGTAACGGACTTAATTCAGGCAGAAATCCTGATTCAGTGTGGTATACTTGCTAAGGGTTCAGTTCTTTCCTGCAAAGCCCTTAGTCAACCACCAAGGCCAGCCATAGAAAAGCTAAGAGTGAAAGAAGTGGCAGAGAAAGACCATGCATGGCATCACTAACTTCTCTATAGTAAGTTGCCTTGATAGGAGTTTCAGTTCCTTGCACTATCTAGCCCCCCACCCAACTTATTCTGGGCAAAAAAAAAACCTATGGAAACCATGGTGGAATTGCTAGCTGAACAAGAATCAATATATGAATGGAATACAGTGGGCTACAGTGTCTAAGCAAATTATTGATTTGTATTTTCTAGGACAATGAGAATTGACAGATGGTGACAGCAGCTTTTTCTGAAGCTGCTACATGTTTACACTGCAGTCTTGATTTCCATAGGACAATTCTTATCTTGCAGACTACTCTATGACATGATATCACCTGAGTCCATGTCTGTCCGTTCATGCCCCACCCCACTTCACAGGGTGACATCTGCACTGTGGTATACCAGCTCTTCCATCTAAGGTTCCTCTTTACCTCACAGATGCTCCACTTTGATGTCTGTTAAGTTTAACTCTGTCCTGATGTTGGCTTCTGACAGGACACACACTCTTGCACTGGACATGAGTCATTGCCTGTTAAAGCCAGGAAATCTTGCCTCTTTAATATTATACCTAAATTCTGCCCAAATTTAAATAAGGCCTTCTGTGGCTCCTTCATCTCTACTCTTGCCATATAATACATAGCTACAGGAAAGCAAATGACACTTTGAATGCTTGCCTGGTAATTTCCTTAGCCAGATCTGTTGCTTCATCAGCCATGATGTCCAATTTGTCCGTATCCAGTTGGAAGGGCCAGCTGCCTGTGGTGTTTAGCTCTCCATCAGGCTTTAACAAGAATTTGACTTCTTTCAAATTCTTCCAATCAGAGTTTCCTCTCTGTTCTATTAATCTCTTCTGAAAGCCTCTACAAGCCTAGCCACGGTGTCTGCTGAAGACTGTGTCCCAAACCAAATAACACGCTTTAGATGGTTGCACTCTGATGCCGATTTTTTTTTCTGATCTTCTTTAGTATTGTTTAATGGCGTTGCTCAACTTCCCTCCCCTTTAATTACTCTTGATGACTAATATTTTATCTCTAACTGAGTACATTAAAAATTTGGTGTTTATGCAATCACTTCTGGCCCACCTTCATGTTTAAAGATGCTCTGAAATAAATTGAGTTTCAGACAGAATAATACAAGTACCCTGTAGTTCGAAAGAAAAGGCACAATGAATATGAGGCATTTATTCAAACTTCTCTAGATGTTATATCTTACCTAACCAGTTTAAAATATACAAGCTTAATAAAATTACAATTTTGTAAAGCTAAGATTCTGATAACTTAGGATATTTTTTTCCAGAAATCTTAAGCCTTGTATGGGAAGACACTAATCTTTCTTTACATAGACTGTTCCTTTCAATTTCCTACTCTTTTCAGAATCATAAATGATTATCATTGAAACTGAATTATGTCATGGAAATAGATAATGAGCCCATAGACATTTTCCATTTTCTGCTAGCTCAAGTACAGGTTTCCTAAACTTCCTGTTTTCTCACTGTCCTTAGCATCAATCCTCTCTTCCAAGCAGTCCCATCCTTCCTATGTTCCTTTTCAATACCCACGTCATCACCACTTTTGCCTCCCACCAACCCAATCTCCACATTTACCATAGCAAATGGGTAAATGTTTAGCATTTCTAGAACATTATCCCATCCATAATCTCACAGACCCCTCTGAAATTGTAGGTCTAGAAAGTGTGTAGTCTTTCATGGTATGGCCTACTAAAAATATGAGAGTGAGACTCGCCCTCTGACTTGTTTTATGTTGTTTGAAATATAGTTCTAGTTGGTTGTTTAATTGTGCTTGCTATGGCTTTTTGGAGACTTCATTATTATTTTACATTCTCTTGTTCTTGGTGCTGACATTTCCTCAACTGCTTGGTCATTGGTGATTGTATGTTTATGTTGGGGACAGAATTCTCTTATTTATGTTCTTGGATGTCCTGGTCTCCATTGTAGACTCTATCATTGTATGCGGGGTCTTAGCTCATTGTCATTAAGGTAAATTTTATTTGAAATATGTTACACATATTTAACACTACTGAGACATGTATTTTCTTTTTAGATCTATCTATATTAACTAGTTTTTAAGTTCTTTTACATTTGAATATTTGAAGTGAAGACAGTGATTTTAATATGTACACTATACCATTATATTATCAACAAGTTTCACTATATTTTATGTTGTCTTACAAACAACTTAGAGGAGCCATCTTTACATCATTTTGATTACACAGTAGCTGAAAACTATCTTAATGGCAATAGGAGCTTAATTGGTTTGCTGAATGACTTAGCTCAAACCCTGAACTCAAATTTACATTTTAATTCTGACATGATCTTGGGAATATAATTTTCAAGTGGAAGGAACTCTGCCATCTCTCCTAGAGGATAAACTACAAGAAAATGTTGAGACTTTGAGAGAGATGCAGGGATTAGGATTAATTTCAGAGGACACTTGTGTTTAGAAGCAATCTTACTTTCTCTCTGACCACTTCAGCTCACGCTATTCTTACTCCCGCATTAAAAAAAATGTACTTATTCAATAATTAGTACCTTGGAGGTATTTTCCTGGTATATATATTTAAGAATAAATACAACTTAAAAAAAAACTAGCCATCCACTGTCAGAACAGTGACATATATCATACCTCTTGTTTTCAAGGAGGCCAGTAACCTGAACAGATGGTGTCACAATGAAGTACCGAATAATGCTAAAATGAAGGCAGATTGTGCAGAAAATCTTAAGCCAGTTGTTAAGATTTGGCTTTTTACCTCTGCGACATGCAGAAACAGTGGATATGAGTGAAATAGTGACATTATTTTCACATCTTAGCAGCATAGAATGATGTATTAGCCTTCCACCCCACATGCTTCTGTTGGGAAGAGCAGAACTAGTGACCAGATCATATGTCATTGGAATTAAGTAGATATGAAATGATTATGGCTGAGGAATAACTGTTATGGTGTGGTCAGATCTTGAGCCACTAACTTGTATGTGTCAGATTTAAGGGGGGCAAATAAGCTTCTCTTTTCAAAATCTCCCATCATCCATGCAAGTTTTATTAAACAAAACAATAAAAAAAGAAGGAACATATTTAAAAAAAAAAAAAAACCCAAACCAAAAGGGAATTTCTCCTTCTTGCTTGAGAGAACATTTGATTCTGCAGGCTTCTATTGAATGGTGTTGACTTTAGGAAAAGGACTTGAGATGACACCCTGTCCCTGTGTCCATATGCAGTGGTCATTTCTTTTGCCTACAGTCACTGCAGCAGTCACTTTCCAACATTTTCATTTCAGAAGATTCCCAGTGATGCAGAAGTCATTGAGATCTCTGAGGTCAGTCAGATGTCATAAACCATGTACTAATTCAAGTAGAAAGAGTTTAATAAAAAGGGATATTTCTAAATGACCACACGTAGTAACTCTAAGGATAAATATTCAGTGGGATAGAGGAGAGTACCCCAAGGGAGGACTCACTAAGGGGCTCAAAGTTTACAGAGAAGGTCTGTTCACTGAGCTTTCCTGGAGCAAGCAAGTCCACAGAGAGTAGTGGAGAACCTGGGTAAATGTTAACTTGAAGATAATAGCTATAAGAAAGAACTGGTGCAAGATGACAGTCAGATGACTGATACACAAGAGAGTTATGTAAGAATTGACATACTTGGAGTGAGCCTGGGTTTGTGGAATAAAGGTGGTCTGCTGATGTAGTTAAGGTGCAGCTAAGGAGAGGATGTGAGAAGCAGTACAGTTTATGCTGTGTGTGCTGGATTCACTTTCTGTAGTGCTAGGAACCCTAAAGGAGCTTTGGGGAGTTCGAAGGGCACGTTCTCATAGAACTTCAGGATCAGGTTCTAGTTTCACTTTAATTGCCATGATAAAAATATATGGACAAAAAGCAACTTAGAAGAGAAAGGGCTTATTTTACTTTACACTTCAATTTATAGTTTATGATACCAGGGAAGTCAATGAATGGCTAGTGACATACCATCCATATACAAGTGTAGCGATAAATAAATTTATGCGTGCTCACTTGCTTGCTTGTCTGTGCTCAGCTCAATTTCTCTAATCTCATATATCAATTGACTTAATTAAGGCAATTCCCCACAGGCATACTTATAGGCCAACCTGGTATTGACAATTCCTCATTGAGACTCTCGGTCCAGGTGATTTTGAGTTGTCTTAAGTTGACAGTTAAAGCCAGCGATTACACAGAATAAAAACAGCACTTGCCTTGCAGTGTCACTCCTGAACACTTCTTGCTGAATAGTAATGGCAACACTTTGCCAAACAGCTCTGGTTTCACTGTTGAAAAAGGACAAATTCATTACAGTACAAATGCCTTAAAGACATTCTGTTTATGTGGAATTATAAATTAAAGCTTAAGGTGTTTTCATAACACATTTTTTATTTATTCAGACTGGCCATAATAAATACACTGTATGGTAACTTACATCCATATATTTATACATGATAACAGCTGTTAAAATAGTAAAAACAATAGGTTCCACTCCAGGGTCTATGACCTCCCACACATTGGTTTATAGAACCAAGCATAAATTCTATTCTGTGAAGCAGGCTTCAAATCCAACCAGAAATCACACGACTACCATAATACTCATACCACTGCTTCACCACTGAAAACACCTGCCTGTTAGGCAATTACAGTAACATGCAGACTCCAGCACTAAGTAAGGCCACTGATGCCTTTTCCCCTACCAAGTGCTTTTGTAGCTCTCTCTAATGCTATTCAATCTAACCACCAAAGACGATGCTATTATTTTTCTAAATGCTCATGCTGTCAATATGTCAAATATGTCTAAATATTTGTTTAGAAACATAGAATTGTGCTGCTCTCAACATTCCCCAGAGAAGCTTCCCTGGCTAGACTGTGATGCTTAGTGCAGAAAGCCATCACTGTTTAAAGTTCGGAAAATAAGTGAATGTGAGCCCCTAGCCATAAACAGGACAAGTACATTAACCTCTACCCCTTGCACTCAAGGTGCAGAGAAGATAGTGCAATAAGCAGAGAAAGAATTTACCGCTGGAGCTTGAGAAGAACTGTGACACAGTCTATTGGACAGGTCATTGACGCTGCACACATGAAGTCAGAAGCAGCTGTGATTACCTTCAAAGGTCCTGCACAACATCAAGCCATTCACAAATGTCAACATGGATGGAGAAGGGGTGTGCTACGATCTCACCCGTAGCTGAGGAGATGTTGGGACTTGAAGACAGCTTAGGGTTATAAATTTTCTTTTGTGAGTATGTTCACAGTGAATAACACCACATGTCCTTACCCATGTTGGAATGTGGAAAGCACAAATTAGATTCAGTAGGTGAAGAAGAAGAAGAAGAAGAAGAAGAAGAAGAAGAAGAAGAAGAAGAAGAAGAAGAAGAAGAAGAAGAATAGAAGGAGGAGGAAGAAGAAGAAGAAGAGGGAAGAAGAAGAAGAAGAAGAAGAAGAAGAAGAAGAAGAAGAAGAAGAAGAAGAAGAAGAAGAAGAAGAAGAAGAAAAGAAGAAGAAGAAGAAGAAAAGAAGAAGAAGACATGAAGTTGGGTTGTTGGGGAAGCTTGAGAAAATTGGGGCTCGGGCCAGGGCACAAGATGATCAAAATGTTCTGTATATGTGCACAAAATTGTTACACAATAAGTGAAATATTATATAAAATGGTAAAATACTGATACTACTTTACAATTTCATTGATACATGATAAAAAGAAAGGGAAATTTGCATTTCAATATGTTGCAAAATTGTTTGACTATAATATACTGAGAAATAAACTTGTGCTTAAAGATGGGAACTTAAAAACGGAAAAATTTAATGACCTTTGCATGTAAGTGGGTAGTCTTCTTTAATATAACTCCAAATTTTGACTGAGGACCGTGATTAAGTGCACTATGACCTGTAAAATATTGGAAATATGCTTTTCATTTTGTAACTCACTAAATTCACTATTTAAATAGCATGGATGCACATTTACCTATACATTATTTGATGATTATATATCAATGACTTAAAAAAATACCTGTTTTATGAAGTCATCACAAATTTTGATGTATTTCCTTACACATTCAAGTAAGATCCTATTCTGATGATCTCAAACTAAAAATTTGTAAATACTATGAAGCTTATAGAATCCACTGTCGGATAAAGTTTTCTAAATATTTGAAGTTCAAAATATTCTTTGGAGGCATGTATTATCAGTTGAAACTTATTAATTTTTTTTATTTTAGAAATTATTTGATAAGTATTAAGATAAAATGTATTAATAGGTTATTATTTTGTTAATGTTTCATGTAAATTATGTTCCACAATAAAAACTTACAATGTTACAATGTAACCATACAAGGCCTTTTTCTTTAGGTCATTAATGTACTTTAATTTACACACATATTTTATTCATACTTTCATTTTGTCATAAGAATATTATTAAAGTGTACTTACATTTGTGATTTGATGAAATTGATACTGCTTAATTGAAGATATTTTCAAATTAAAATGGGTTTTTTAATTCAAGATGTTTTTGAAAAAAAACAATGTGTACAAACATATGCCTTTATTCCTGCTAAGACACTAATTGTACCCTCCTCTCTCGATAGCCCATCATTTTTGTTCTCTTTGAACTCCCTTAGCACTTGGGGTATGGTCTAGTGCATATCATCTTACTGACACTTCAGTTGTGATTATTTTCGTGTTGTCCTTGCCCCATTTTCAGGATACCCAGAAATTAGATTTAATTTCCTACCATATTCAACTTTCAAAGCCACTGACGCTCAGTGATTCTCAAACAGGCTAGTTAATAAATATTCATTGATTAGATAGATAAACAAATAGTTTAAACGAGACAATGGTTCTTACTTGTTGACAGTCAGTCATAATAGGTCCTCTAAGTAAGCTCTAATATGAAGATGAATTTTAATATTTGTATGGATTACATTTTATATTTAGCAATGCATGGGTGTACTCACTTGGCTTACAGGAAGATGTTCAAAGACCAGCACAGTGTCTCAGATCTGAGTCTATAATAAAGACGTCCTAATGAATTTATAAGCAACTTGAGGATAAAGATGCATTTAAGACACAAGAACTGTTTTTGCATTCAGTGTCTATTAAACATAGTCCATAATTGATAGAGCAAAATACTAACAGAAAAAATTTAACAGTCAAGGACAATATATAAACATTATTAACGGTTCCCTTCCTTTGTCCTGGTTCCACATTTATGATAATGGTAATATTAATAATAATGTCAAATTTTAAATATTGTTCAACAGGTTGCTTAAAAAGCCTTGATATTTTCATGTTACAAAATGGAAGCACAGAGAAATAACTAATCACAGAAAGTCACACAAGTGGCCACGAACCAATTCTTATGAAATTATGGCACAAAATAAAGACTGCTATTTTAAAGTTAATTATTTCAGGTGTTTTACTATGGCAACAGGAATCTTACTAATGCAATTTGCCATTTATACTCTACAGACTATACTGGGGTCAGGGCGTGTACTCAGGGAGACCAAATTCTTTCTTTTCTTACTTAATGTAACATAATGTCGCATGTTCCACACTAATCATGACAAAGTAGTTTGTAACTATGATCTTTGAACAGAAATTCTGCTTAAGGTACTTCCTAAGATAATTACAATAAATGTAAATAAATAAACAAAACACAAATAAATACAAATGGCATGTCAGTAAATTGCTATTCCTTTGAACATTTTAGCAGTGTCACATGAGAATGAGGAATGCATCTCTACTGTTCACTTCATAGTCTGACAACCTACAGAGTTTCCTCTTCATTCATTACTGACTGCCAGGAACCTTGTGATACCTCAGAAATGCTCAGAGGGAATGCAGACTAGCACAACCACTTTGGAAATCTATCTGGTGCTATCTCAGAAAACTAGGAATAAGGCTTCCTCAAGACCCAGATATTCCACTCCTAGGAATATACCCAGGAGATGCTACAGCATACAACAAAGACATATGCTCAACCATGTTCATAGTGGCCTCATTCATAATAGACAGAACGTGGAAACAGCCTAAGTGCTCCTCAGTAGAAGAATGGATAAAGAAACTGTGGTACATTTACACTATGGAATGCTACTCAGCTATTAAAAACAAGGAATTCCCAAAATTTGTGGACAAATGGATTGAACTAGAAGTGATCATGAGTGAGTTAACCCAGAAGCAGAAAGAGTCAAGTGGTATATACACACTTATATCTGGACACTAGCCCAATGGACATGTCCCACGAAAGTCTTCATTTACCAGAAAAGTGGGACAGCTGGAAGGACATCTTATTTAGGCTTTAGGTGAGAGAAGCATGGGAGAATGGGGAAGTAGAAGGATCCAGAGGGCCTTAGAAACCTACAAGAACATTATGATGGGGAGATGTGGGCCCAGGGGTCCTGTTCAAAATACAGCACCTGCCAAGGACAATACGTGCAGTAAACTTTGGACCCCTACCCAGATCTAGCCAATGGACAGGACCTTCTGCACAGTTAAGTGGACTGTGGGGACTGACTTTCACACGAACTCTGGTGCCCCATATTTGACCATGTCCCCTGGATGGGGAGACCTGGTGGCACTCAGAGGAAGGATAGCGGGCTACCAAGAAGAGACTTGATACCCTATGAGCATATACAGAGAGAGGAGGTCCCCTTCAGTCACAGTCATAGGGGAGGGAAGTAGGACGAAGGCATGAGGGAGCGAGGAATGGGAGGATACAAGGGATGGGATAACAATTAATATATAATATGAATAATTTAATAAAATATATATATTAAATTTTAAAAATTATAATTTATTCATATTATATCAGAATTGTTATTCCATCACTTGTATCTTCTTGTTCCCCCTTCCCCTCCTTTCCCTCAATTCCCCTAGCCTAGCCCTGTGAGAGAAGGGGACCTCCTCCCCCCACCATATGATCACAGCCTATCAGGTCTCATCTGGATATCTTGCTTTCCCTTCCTCTGAGTGCCATCAGGCCTCCCCACCAAGGGGAAGTGTTCAAATAGGGGGTACCAGAGTTCATGTCAGAGGCAGTCCCCTGCTCTCCCAATAATCATGGAGAATGAGCTGTCCATTGGCTAGATCTGAATTAGGAATAAGGCCACCTCAAGACCCAGTTATTCCCCTTTTTGACATACACCCAAGAGATGCTCCACCATACAATGAGGACATTTGCTCAACTATGTTCATAGCAACCTTATTTGTAATAGCCTGACTCTGGGAACAACCTAGATGTCCCTCAGTCGAAGAATGGATAAAGTAACTCTGGTACATTTACACTATGGAATACTACTCAGCTATTAAAAACAAGGAAAACGTGAAATTTGCAGGCAAATAGAGGGAACTAGAAGTGATCATCCTGAGTGAGGTAACCCAGACCCAGAAAGAGAGGTATGGTATATACTCACGTATAATATTATATTAGCTCAACATGGATGTCCTCTGATTTTTCACTCAGTGTGGAATAGGGACAGATGCTGGGACTCACTATTGGACTCCCATGTGAGAGCGGTATGGAAGAATGGGGAGATAGAAGGACACAGAGGGTCCAGGAACCTCACAAAAAGACAATCAAGGCTGACTGATCTGGATCCATGGGGGCCTGCACAAACTGCCTTACCAACCAAGGACAATGCATGCAGTATTTCAACTTCTTATGACTAAGACATTCTTCTTAAGGTTCCTCCCTCTCTGAAGTAGTGCTACAATGGGGATAAAGCCTATAACATACGCCTTTAGGTATATCTCCTTGGGAAATTAAAATGGAATAGATAGCTATGGATATATGTGGGAGGACTGTAATGTGAGGATCAAGCAGGGAGGAGGAGAGGAGAGCAGGTTGTACAAATATAAACAATTCTATTCAGAAAAAAAAAAAACTCAGAAATGAAGAAATGTATAACATCCCTAGCTATCAGATAAATTCAAATCAAAGCTACTTTGAGACTTCATATTAATCCTGTCAAAATGGCTAAGATAAACAAAACAAGTGACAGATTGTGCTGGCCAGGATGTAAAGAGAAACACTCACACATGACTATTGAGAGTGTAAATTTGTGCAGCCACTATGGCAATCACTGGGGTGGTTCCTCAGGGAGATGAGAATCAATCTAGCTCAAGACCCAGCTATACTCCTCTTCGGCATGTACCAAATGATGACTCATCATACCACAGGGGCACTTGTTCGACCAGGTTCATTGCTGTTTTAGACATAATAACTAGAAATTGGAAATAACCAAGGAGTCCTTCATTCAGTAGTAGAATGTTTTTTAAAGTGGCACATTTACACAGGGGATTATTATTCCACTATTAAAAAGGAAATGACATTATGAAATTTTCAGTCAAGTGGATGTAACTAGAAAAAAAGATCATCCTGAGGCAACTCAGACTCAGAAAGGCAAATATATGAGTATTAGCTATTAAGTCAATGAAAACCAAGCTACAATTCATACAACCACATTGTGGGTAGATATTAAGGTACATGAGGGAACAAGTAGATCTCATTAAAAAAGGAAACAGAGTAGATAGAAACAGATGGACGTGGAGGAACACTGGAATGGGAAAATCAAGTGGGGAGCAGTGAGAAGTGCTTGTGAGAGGGAATACTAGGAGACAAATAAAACTAATTTTATTAAAGCAATTTTAATTAATTTAAAAAATTAATCTAGGAGAGACGGCTAAATTTAAAATGGACTGTAGATTGCTTTGCACAAACTGATGGCAGGGCACATTGCTGAAGACAACACTTACACAACTCGTTGAACATAGAGTTGTTAACCTAGTGCACCTTCACCCCTATGTTCTAATGTCTTTGGTACAGGAAGACTTTTCTGCAAGATATCAAAAGAGAAACAAAAACACCATTCCAGATACAACTCCCTGTAAGATATGGTAGGTCAATAGTGTCACAAAGCTTATGGGAGTAAGCTAAGTCTCACTCTAGACCTAATACTGCTTGGATGACCAAGGATTTGAGACTAGATAGTCCAGAGACCTAGGGTAGAAACCAAATAATACAGACCTCAGAAAGAGAGAAAATAGTAATAAAATGTCATATAATGACATTCTGCTCTACTCATAGATCAGTCACTGTCTTATATAATCACCATCAGCAACAGATGGGAACATATATGGAGACAAATAGCCAGACATTATGTAGCAGCAGAAGTACCTTGGAATATTCAGCCCTAACTGGGTTGTCTCTATCCATCCCTCCCCATCAGAGTTCAGGGAAGTCTGAGGAAGAGGAGGCAGAAACAGTGTAAGAGCCAAAGGGATGGAGGACAACAAGAAAGCAAGGCCTTCTAAATCAACATGATCAAAGTTATGCCAGCTCACAGACTGAAGCAAGATGCTCAAGGCCTGCTCAGGGCTGTAGTGTCCTCTGCACTTATGACTTCCAGCTTAATGATTGTGGGTCTCCTGAACATGGAAATGAGTGGGTCCTGGTTCTTTTTTATTGTTTATCTTTCAAGAAGTTTATTTATGGCACATCACCTACAGCCACCACCACCCTAACCCATTCCCCCAAATACACAATTATCACTCTCTTTGATTCTTCAAGACAGGGTTTCTATGTAACAGTCTTATAACTCCCTTTGTAAACCAGGCTGGACTCAAACTCAGTGTTTCCCCTTGCCCACCACGCTCATAATTATTTCTTTTAAGGCCATGTGCAGTTTGGTACATGGAAATTTTTAGTCTTAGAAAATCCTCCACCCCTAGTGCCACATCCACAAACCTCACTTCACCAATCTTGCAAATACAGTCAAATCCAAGCCAACCCAAATGCAGTTCATAATTTACGGTGTTAACTGCCAGGTTGATAAGTGTAGAGCTGCCAAAATCCTGTATGGGTGGTTCTGCAGGGTCCTGGTGAGGTCAGAGGCCACACATGAGGCCCAAAATTTAAAACCATATGTGCGTCTGTCTTGATTAGCCATGTAGCCAAGTGGTAGGCCTTATTCTTTATAGCTTCTGGATATCAGATGGTCCATTGCTAGGCATTTGGAGTGAGCAGAGCTTAGTCACCAACTGTCGCAAGACCCCATCATGCCTTGATTGGTGCTTAATTTCAATTTAGGGTGACCAAGACTTCATAGGGAAAGCATGAGACATCTTTTTTATGATCCCCAACACAAGACACAATCTTACTGGTAGAAAGACAAGAGTTATGTAGGGTCACTCATGGAGTCTCAAGTCAACAACAAAAGAGATGACAATAGCAACCTTCATGCCACTATGGCCACTGAAAGCGAGTCCCTGATTCATATGCCTAGTCTTGATTGGTCTTACCCAATTTCAATGTGATTTTTTTTATCCTATTAAATTTTACTTTGTTATATTTAAAAATGAATGAGTGGATGAAATAATGAATGAAAACTCGCCAGGAAGGTAAAGGTTAATAACTGACCTATAGTTTGTACCTGCTGGGAAAAGGAAAAAAGTTTTTCTCCAGTGGAGTGACACTGGGTATATCAACCATTCAAAGGTGAGGCTTGTGTTTAGGGATGTAGTTAAGCAACGTATGATGGACTCCACAGGTGTTTTGGCATAGTTGTTTTGTTGCTGTTTTTTTTTTTTTTTTTTTTTTTTTTGCACATAAAATTAAAATATATTTTAGCTGAAAAAGCATTACACCATCTTTTCCTTTCCCACACTCAGCTCCACTGACAGATAAATTGGTAGCCTCTTTTCTTTTGGTTACTATTGTTACATGTGTGTGTATTTGTGTGTATATGTGCGTGTTTGTGTGAATGTATGTATTAATGTGTGTATGTGTATAGGTGTGTGTCTAAATGTGTGTGTATGAATGTGTGTGGAAGGACAGCAGGTTACCAAGAAGAGACTTGATACCCTATGAGCATATACAGGTGGAGGTAATCCCCCTCAGTCACAGTCATAGGGGAGGGGAGTAAGGGGAAAATGGGAGGGAGGGAAGAATGGGAGGATACAAGGGATG
The DNA here is from genome assembly GCF_903995435.1 of Acomys russatus. NCBI lineage: Eukaryota > Metazoa > Chordata > Mammalia > Rodentia > Muridae > Acomys > Acomys russatus. Next base: position 41,466,141 of record NC_067160.1, on the reverse strand, counting down.
GGATAACCATTGAGATGTAACAAGAATAAATTAATTTAAAAATTTGAAATAAATAAATAAATAAATAAATAAAGTTTTATTCTTTTGGGGTACTGTTTTATTTTGCTGTTCCTCTGGGGGATTTTGTTGTGGTATTGGGTTTTTGTCTCTGTTTTGAGAAAGAACTTTAATTTAGGTGGGTAGGAAGGCAAAGGATCTATAAGGTCTTGTGGGAGGGGAAGTATGATCAAAATACATTTAAATTTAAAAATTGTTTTAAATGATACAAACATTTTTAAAATAATTGAATGAATAAATACAAGACCAACTCCTCAAATTATAAGCATAGATAATGGGAAAAATTCAATTTCTATGCCAAATATCAGATCATAAGCAATAGAATAAAAGAAAGATTCTCAAAACTAAAGAAAAACCAAAATACAAGACTAAAAATGAAATAATCCATAGTTCATCATAGTCAAAAAATAAAGAGAACAAAGGAAAAATTTTGAAGCCAACACATGAAAATCACAAGTCAAATATAAAGGAAAACTTTTCAGAATAACACCTAACTTCTTAATGGAAAAAAACGTTTGAAAACCAGAAGAGTCATGATAAGGCATTGTGAGTTCAAAAAGACCATGACTACAAACCTAGACTGCTGCACCTACCAAAACTATCTGTCATATCTGAAGGAAAAAAAAATTAATGGTCTGAACAACCTAGAAAATCTATATCAAGTGAAAAAAGTGAACCAGAATACTTTGAATGTTATTAGAATAAAATATGAATATTTTGGGTAATATTTTAAAGCAAAGAGAAGAATAAACACTACCAAGAGACTCTAGACATAACATAACTGAAGCTACATTTTAATTAATGCAAAACACAACTAAAACCAGAAACCACCATTAAAAAGTGGCTGCAATCTATACATATATTTCTTTGAATAATAATTCTAAATACTAATGCTCTTAATTCTTTAATTAAATAACAAAGACTAGCTAAATGAATTAAGGAACAAAATCAACTTATTGCCTTAAAAGTTTTCTACTTCAAAGATAAGCAATATCTTTTCCTGTTTTTGTTTTTTAATATATTTTATTAATTTATTCATATTATATCTCAATGGTTATTCCATCCCTTGTATCCTCCCATTCCTCCTTCCCTCCCATTTTCTGCTTACTCCCCTCCCCTATGACTGTGACTGAGGGGGACTTCCTCCCCCTGTATATGCTCATAGGATATCAAGTCTCTTCTTGGTAGCCTGCTATCCTTCCTCTGAGTGCCACCAGGCCTCCCCTTCCAGGGGACATGGTCAAATATGGGGTACCAGAGTTCATGTGAAAGTCAGACCCCACTCTCCCCTCAACTGTGAAGAATGTCCTGTCCATTGTATCTTAAAGGGAAAAGATGAACAAAAGTATGTGGTCAGGAAACAAGCTGATCTTGCCACCCTAATATTTGACAAAATAAAAGTCAGCTAAAGTTGATCATAATAGACACAGAGATCATAATCAGGAAATATTTTAATACTAAATATGTATGTATAAAATTCTGGTCCACTAAATTTCATGAAAAGCATACTTATGAAATTGAAGATACTGATTAATATAAGCCAAATGATTTTACATAATCACTAACCCACTTTCTCTAATAGATAAGACATCTGGACAAGAAATAAAGAAAACTCAGAATGAAATGACATCTTACATCAAATAGACCCAACAGATACCTGAAGAATACTTGACTCAAATGCAGTCGATTAGACATACTATTCATCAGCAGATGGAAGCTTCTCTAAGATAGATCACATGCTGGGGCACAAAGCAAACCTCAACAAAGAAAGGAAAAATGAACTAATTCTATGCATTTTATTTGACTAATTATTTCAGAAAACTTAACAATCTACAGCAAAAAAATATTCTAGTAGTTGCTTAAACCAAAAGAAAGAAATGGGTGCCTGTAATTAGCAAAATCATTACAAAAGACACCAAAGAAATATAGAAATACATAAATACTTTAAAAACTTATACTCCATTAAGTCAGAAAATCTAAAAGAAATAGGTTAATTTCTTGACTCATCCAAACTACCAAGATAAACCATGACAAAGTCAATACCTTAAATAGACCTATAACAAGGGAAGAGACTAAAGCAATAATAAAAATCTTTCAGACTAAAAAATGTTCCAGGTCTACTAGATTCATAACATAATTGTACCGGGCTTTCAAATAACTACAACTAATACTTCTTAAACTCTTCAAAAATTAAACTAAAGAATGACTCCTAAATTTGATCTTTGTAATCATCATAGCCCTATTACCCAAAGACACATACAGATGGAAAACTACAGACTCATATCACTCATGAACATAGTTGCAGGAACGTCCAATAAAATAGTAGTAAATCAAATCCAAGCACATATCAACAAGATTATCTACCAAGATCAAATTGCCTTTATCTCAGAAATGCTGGATGATTCAAAATACATCAGTTAATAAGTAGAATAAATATAAATGAACTTAAAGATATATTTCATATGATAATCTAAGTAGAAGCAGAAAAAGGCTGTGACAAAGTTCAACAATCTCTTATGATAATGTTCTAGACTAGGAGTGGGGGAAACCCAATTCAAAATAATAAAGGCTAAATATGACAAACCCGCAGCCAATAATAAATAAAGAAAAACTCAAAGCAATTCTATTAAAATCAGGAATAAGACAGGGTTTCACACTATCCCCACTTATTTTTCACTTTCGTGCTTGTGACACTAGCCATAGAAATGAGGCAAGAAAAGAATATTAAAGAGATAAAAATAAGAAAATAAGTTGAATGATCCCTATGTGTATAAATACACTAGAAAAAAAAAACAACATACTCAAAAAAGGTGCTAGGAAAACTACATGTCCACATACAGAAGAATGAAATTAGACCTATATCTATCACTCTGCACAAAAACTATCTCCAAGTTGATCAATAACCTTAATTTGAAATGTGAAATGTAAAAGGCTAGAGAAAATTAGTAGTATCCTACAAGATATAGCTGTAGGAATATACTTTCTAAATAGAGCCCTATTTGCCAAGGGATTATGGCCAGGAATTGATAAATAGGACCTCATAAAAAAAAGGCTTCTGCACAGCTAAGGAAACACTGAAGTGAGTGAAGAAAAATATGGTTAAATAGGAAAGAATCGGATAGCGGATTAGAAAGCAGAATATGCAAAAAATCCAGAATAGTTAAAAAAAAAAAAAACTCAAAACAAAAATCAAGGAAACAAATGACCCTATTTAAAAATGATCGTGAGATGTAAACAGAGTTCTAAGTAGAATAAACTTAAATGACTAAGAGATGTCTCCAAAATGTTCATTATCTTCAGCAACTAGAGAAATGCAAATTAACACAATGTTGATGTTTCATCTCAGTCAGAATTCCTAATATTAAGAAAACATCTGGCAAAAAATAATAGAGAGGTTATGGAAATAGAGGAACCTTCTTTCACTGTTGATAAACATGCAAACTGGTGTGCCCACTCTAGAAATCTGTGTGGAAAAATCCTCAAAATCTAAAAGTAAATGTGTCATACGCCCCTGCTATACTCCTCTTTGGCATATGTCTATAAGACTGAACATCCTGCTTTACAGATACTTGCACAATATGTTCATTGCTAGCCTAGTCACAATGTCCAGAAAATGGAAACAACCTCAACTTCCTCAACAGATGACTAGATAATGAAAACGTGATACATATAAAAATGGAAAATCATTATCTTTAAAGTAAATTAAAATCCTAAAATTTGCAGGTAAATGGATGGATATTGGAAAGATTATACTGACTGAGGTAACCAAGGATGAAAAAAAATACAAATACCACATGTTCTCTTTCAAGTCTTGTTCCTAGCTCCAAGTTCTCAGGTGTGAGTGTGCAACATGGAGTAATCACAGAAACAAGGAAAACATAAAGGGACCATAGGTGCAGGAGAATAAGGGGCCTTAGTGGGGAATAACCGGATATAGGTGATATGACATGGGAAACAGGAAAACAAAGAAAAATACTATAAGTAGGAAGGAATGACAGAGATCAGTATAAAAGAAGCAGGAGGTGCAAGAGACAAATAAAGCCATTGGTGTTTGATAAAACCTCACGGAATTAAATTCCATTTACCTAAAAATTATACAACAGAAACAGAGAGAGAGAGAGAGAGAGAGAGAGAGAGAGAGAGATTAAAGTAATTAAGCCACTACTGATGACAATGCTATCCCCAAGAATGATAGATGAACAAAAATTCCAGAACCTACCACAAGAAAACCCCTTCTCAATGACTGATCAAGGTAGTCCAAGTGCTCATAAAGCAGTGTAAATTATTATTGCCTCTTGAGGTTTAATGCTTAGGGCCTCAAAGACACTGTACTCTTAGGACACAAGATTCAGATGATTTAAGCTGCATTTGTGGGTTTTAAAGAAAATAATGAGGTGAATCTCTGTAAATGGCCATTGTTTTTTAATCTTTGTTAATGTAAGGACAGATTTTCTGAGTCTGCAGCCTTAAACACAGATTCTAATGACTAAGCAGCATGCCAGATCTACACTTCTATTTTACAGGCCTAGGAAACAAGTTTAATTCTTTTGTTCCCGCACCAACATATTTTTATTAATTATTTGGGAATTTAATAGAATGCACCCTGATCCCATTGCTTCCCATTGCTCCCAGGTCTAACCTCTGATATTTGCATCTATCCCTAAAGGAAAAAAAAACCAACAATATCAATAAAAAAAAGTCCAGTTTGTATTGCTATATACTTACTGGAGTATGGTTTAAATTCTAGCCCCCTAAAGGGAATGGCCAGAGCCCTAAAGAAAACTTAGTCCTTCCATATCCCCTGCAGAAGCTGTCACAGAGTTACTGTCTTAAGAACTTTCTCCAGGGACTTCATGGTCACAAGACTTTTAGAATGTTCATAACCTGTTCTGTCCCTTGTGGCATTTAAATGTTTGCCAAAAGAAGAATATTAAGGACACTCAGTCCTCTTAATAATAAAAGAGGCTAAAAGGTTGACTTTTAGGTCCAGATTATTCTACTTAGAAAGTCATAAGCTGTTCCAAGATTTTACAACTAACATCATAATTAATCATTTTGCTTAATAATTGTGTCAGACATTTTCAAATGAGCAGGAATTTAATAGCACAAAAAAGATTTATCTTGAAATCTACTGGATGCAGACACAACAGCAATAGCTGACAGGATAAGGATGCCTACATAGAAAAAAATCATTGACCCTTTGAAGGCTCAATATTACCATAGATACAATGACTTTTATAAACCTTTCCTACATGAAATAGTATGTAAACAGGTTTGCGTTTGCTGTGATGTTAGTTGTGCCTCGTGGATTGCAACCGATGTATTATACACATGGGAGCTATATGATACCTGATTTTATGTATTGCACTCCTGCCCTTAGATTGACCAAACTTTCTCCAAGATAACCTTTCATGAGCTTCCTAGCCACATGACCTGACTTCTCAAGAACGAAATTTAAAATCTGGAATTTCCATCAAAGTTTTCTTTGACTATATGGCTATTTATAACTGTTAGAAGATGCGTGCTTTTTGTAATAACAATGCTTATAATGACTTTTGGAATAATTTGGAACATGCAAAAAATCATATATTTATATTGTATGGTTTCTCTTACAATCACTATAGACTAACACTGAGAGTATATTTCTTTCACTAATGTGCAAATGCTGATATTGTAATCTACAGCTAAACTTTCAGAGTGTAACCTGGAAACTCCATAGCTTTTTATTAAAGCAAATGGCATTTTGACTAATGGAGCAAATCATCAACCTACCTCTGATGAATCATTTTAACAAGAAAATGTTTTAAGTCCCACTAGTTGCCTGACAAAGTTACCACAAGTTAAACCTCAAGCATAAATTCATTAGGTGATTCAGGAGCAAGTAAAAATGTGTGTGAGAGTTCTTTCTAGGAAAGGAGATCATATATTAAGGCCCCAGAAAGCTGCAGGTAATGAAAATTTCCTGCTGCCTTTGACTTTTGTGACTAGTGACTTTTCTTGCATGGTACATAGAGTCCTAACTTGAATCATGGCTGTAATTATTTTAAAGAAATCACAGACTATATAAAAGCAATTAGATTCTTTGGATTTTTTTTTTTTTTTTTTTTTTTTTTTTTTAGGTTTTGCCCGTTTTATTTATATAGCACAGTTAGTGACAAGTACCAGACTGGTGGGCCCAAGTTAACAGGGACCACAGTTAACAGTTAACAGAGACCACATTAGCAGCAGTCAGACTTCATTCTATTAAAGGGCTATTAGACTCCATTGTATCACGAAAAGACCTCCAACTCTGACACAGAAATAACTCCATGGATAAAGTCAAGCTGACTAAGAGCCAATGTTTTATGTTCTAAGAAAAAAATATTTATGCCTCCAGCTGTGGGTAAAAGTCCCTGCACCAGGTCACTTCAACTACAAATCATGTTTATGACTAGCATATCTTTTTTTTTAATTTTTATTAATTTATTCATATTGCATCTCGATTGCTAGCCCTTCCCCTGTTTCCTCCCATTCTTTCCTCCCTCCCACTTCCCCCCTTCTCCCTTCCCCTATGTCTGTGATTGAGGGAGACCTCCTCCCCCTATATATGCTCTTAGAATATCGAGTCTCTTCTTGGTAACTTGCTATCCTTCCTCTGAGTGCCGCCAGGCCTCCCCATCCAGGGGACGTGGTCAGAAAAGGGGCACCAGAGTTCGTGTGAGAGTCAGATCTCACTCTCCACTCAACGGTGGAGAATATCATGTTTGTCGGCTAGGTCTTGGTAGGGGTTCGAAGCTTACTGCCTATATTCTCCTTGGCTGGTGTCTTAGTTTGAGGAGGACCCCAGGACCCAGATCTGCCTGTTATAAATTTCTTCTTGTAGGTTTCCAGGACCCTGTAGGTCCTACTATTTCCCCATTCTTCCATGCTACTCTCACCTAAAGTCTCAATAGGATGTCCTCTCTTCTGACCCACATTTTTGGTAAGTAAAGTTTTTCATGGTACGTATCCCTTGGACTAGTGTTTTGATATAAGTGAGTATATACCATTTGTCTCTTTTTGCTTCTGGGTGAATTCACTCACTATGATAATTCAAATTTCGGTAATTTCTTGTTTTTAATAGCTGAGTAGTATTCCATAGTGTAAATGTACCACAGTTTCTTAGTCCATTCTACTGAGGGAAAGTTAGGCTGTTTCCATTTCTGGTTATTATGTATAAAGCAGCTATGAACATGGTTGAGCATATGTCCCTGATTCTTTGGAATTTTAGAGTTCAAACATTTTGAGCATATACTCTATTGCATAAATAAGACTGGGAAGAGGTTTTCATCTCCCACGTGTTCTCATTTTCTCAGAAAAAAAAATCTATCAAAATTCCACATTTAGAACTTGAATATATTGTCATGCATGTTCCATGCAACAGCCAACCCCCTCTTTTTTTTTTTTTTTTTCAAATAATGCTAGGGAAAACATTCAAACATGAAATGTAGCTAGGAATCCATTTATCTTCTGAAAAAAATGGAAAGTTCCTGTGAATCATCTGTTCCATTTAGATGTACTTCACTTCAAAGACCTTTCAAAGAATAGAATCCAAGCAAATTAAATTTTCTATAACTATTGTCCCACTGTTCTAGGAAATGAAAATTTTACTTAAAATAAACAAGGGATTTGGAATATAGTTCAGTTTGCCAAGCAATTTTGCTAACTCCTCCATGCAAGCCTAAGAATTTGAGTTTGATGGATGCCTAACACACATGGGCATGGGAAGGAAAAGAGTAGCACATCTTTGGAACCCATTGACAGCAGGGAGAGCCCACCTGACAAGCCTCAGGCCTAGTGAGAGACTCCATTCTAAAGACAAAATGGAAGATTCCTAAAGGACAGCACCAGGGGATGCTCTCAGGTTTTCATATATACTCACATGTGCTTACTTGTACACACAAAAATAATATATAGGTAGGTAGGGAGGTAGGTAGAGGATAGATAGATAGATAGATAGATAGATAGATAGATAGATAGATAAAAGACTCCTGAATATTGAGATTTATCCTTTTGATTATTCTAATCATTTGAATTTCTTTTATTGCAACTCCTTAATACTTGTGCAATAACAGAAGACAAGTAGTCCACCAACTCACTAGTCTTTTCTACAGCTTAATCACTACACATGTATTTCCAGTTCTGTAACTAACTTTACTTCCCCAAATACAGTGCACAGTATGTGATTACCTATGTCACTTGTGCATTTTATTAAATAAAGGCGTTATGCATGATCTCTGCATTTTGAGGGACTGGTAAAACGTAGAATGGAATTAATAAGAGTGTCTATTATTCTTTTATACATACCAAATACTATAGTGTGAAGTATCTTTTGGTACTTAGAAAGAAGAAACTCTGGTTTCCTTTTTCTTAAATTAACTTATTTATATATTCACTTTACATCCTGGTCAACAAAGCTAGTAGAGCTGAACCAAAGGCTTGATATGCATCTCTCTGGAGTCCAGAGTCACTAGATTGTAGGCTCCGACCTTCCACTACTTACATATAATACATTTCGGCTTCCAGCATCTTGGTGGGCCTGCTTTGTGATTTTGAAGCACCCTTTGTATTCAAGAATATCTCCAGTGATGTTTTACTTCTGCTGCTTCACTTGAAATGAGAGATATTTGTGACAAAAATGACACAAATATGTTTATTAACCCCATAAGTATATATGTATTGGATTTTTAATTATTCATACTTAGTTAATAATATGCTTATTGATTTCTTCATTCAAAGTACAGAAGCAGGGGCAAATGAAGATGGCATAAGCACGGAGCAAAGAGAAGTTCTTCCAATGCCATCTCTTAATTTAGAACAACATCAGCCAATTTCAACGTTCTGAAGAATTTTAATCTGACAACATTGAGACAATCAACATATCTGGACTCTCCTTTGCCCAAAACTTGGCACCCATTTAGTTTTCCATACTTGAACTGGATGGGTTAAAGAATCAGTAAAGTTCTTGTTCCATGTCCAAAGCATGGTAGAGGTAGAGTGAATTTCCTGCATTTTTAGTGTTAATTTTAGTACTAGATGGGAAATTGTGTGATAGAGAAGTACACGGGAGGAGGCTAAACTAATCATTTAAAGATTATTGCCCTTCGGCAAGGCTGGGTCCTAGAAACCTAATTCAGAGTGATTGGAGATTAAGAAGGACAGGTACAAAAAAAGCTGGGAAAGAGTAGGCTGTGTGCTCATGGAGAGATGTCCCAATAACCCAGAAACTCAGAACATTAAATTATATTCTGGGAAAACAAGGGACTGCCCAGCTAATCTTAGTAGGGTATCCCAACATGGAGTGTGGTGTATGGTGTTCAGGAAGAAGGAAACTGTGCTCAGACCCTTCGGCAGGTACTTCTCCCCAGCTAATGTCAGCTGGCACACAAATATTCTGCTTCAGCAAACATCCCAGTCTCAGACAGCAGGGAGAGCCACACCATTTACTTAGCCTTGAGATGGCTTAAACATGTTTATGTCAAGACCACTCAGTCACACAGAGTTGTATTTGCCCCTTAGTTACATTTTCTGACTATTGTCTCTGAGTGAGATTAAATTGATTTTCAATTATTCAGTTGCTCCTATGAGAATATAGGTACATACTGTATGTTCACTCAGCTGGATCTTGTCAGAGGGCCTCAAGAAGCAGACATAGAAGTAAACTAGGATGCAGGAACCCCAGAGACATGCAGAATATGGCATTTAATTTTTAAAAATTATTTTAAAGATTCACTGACGATGAGACGGGTTAACCCCTGGCAACACCCAGCCTACCTCAGAGAGGATGATGAACATCAAAAAACCTCCTTATGGAGATGGCATCAAAAGTGGCAAACAAGCCACTGGCAAAATGTCCTCATTCCTACCACAGACAGAATTCTGCTTAAAAAAGGGCAAGCTTGGATGCAGGCAGATTGATGGCCAAACTCTGCCAAGACAGGGTAAGCAAGTCCTCAGTAGTTCCTGCCTCACTAATATGTCTGTCAGATACATTGGGCCAGAAGGCTGTAGAAGATGCTCCAACATTATACAGAGCTTGGGTAACTATTCAGGGAGAAAACTGTCTCTGTCATCTTCTCATTTGGAAAGCTACTAACCTGCCCTCCTGGCATACTCAGGTAATCAAGTTTATTCCTTCTCAAGTCTCTGATGGAGTTGAAGACCAGGTAGCTTAGTTTTACAATGAAGCTTAGTTGTTTAGGGGTTAAGATTTTTTAGGTCTAGATAGATGTTCTAAGTTGATAGTGACAAGATTTGATGGAGATTAATTTATTTTCAGAATTTTAGATAGAATTTAGATAGAAAACATGTTTTCTTCAAGGCTGTCAAACCCAAATAGCCAAAACACTAAGATTATACTATTTATTTAATTTCTGATCGTGTCATGGTTCTTTTTGCTATAGGTACTTTATTGCATATATGTGTAATAATTTAAATGTATATGTAAAATTTTTAAATGTTTAATTAATAAAAAATAAAGTTAAAAAAGAATTAAACTATGTAACTTCTAAAGAACCCAAAATATATAGTAATTGAAAAGCAAATAACCCTAGTAAATTATGATTTCAGAAAAGTATTTTTTGTGATGCAGTAAACTTTTTATTTTTAACTTTAAAAACCACCATATATTTGAAAAATGCAGAAGTTTTATTGCATTGCAAATCTCATAACAAAACTAGGAAGTTAAATATATTCCATAATTAAAACATCCCCCTGTATTGACTTTATCTGTTCTACATATAAATTTTTATTAACTCACTGAGAAAAATACATTTTTGTGACTATGTAGAACAAAATTCACACATAAATTTAAATAAATAGACTTTACACTTTACACACACACACACACACACACACATATATACTCTATGCTATATTAACTACAACCAATAAAGGAATATATGTGTATATATATATATATGTGTGTGTGTGTGTATATATATATTGCAGTTTATACATGCTATTCAAATGAATACAGGTCTTACATAAGTTGTAAGAAGTGTTTTATTATATTTTAAAATGGTATAAAACAACAGTGTTGTGCAGAGAAAAGTAAATGTTATAGTTTCTAAGAGCTTCTAAATAAATCAACATTAAAAGGATGAAGGAATGACTAAGGAACGAACGGTGAACAGAGCCCAGAGTTGATGGTGAGGAAGTAACTAAGTAATGCCTGTGAGACTGTTCCAGCATCCTGAAGCTACTGAAATTATCTATCCTTTTCAGTACATCATATTCAGAAAGAGTGAGATTTCATTATTGCTTCAACTTGTTTTCACATATATGAATTCTCAGAAGACACTGTTTTAACAGATTTCATTCATTAATGATTGATAAAATGTTGATTAGTAAGCATAACAAAACCGAGAATAGCGTAATAACCTTAAAGGTGCACTAGTGGCACGCATGAAATCACGGGTGGTACTGGAAGCCCAGCCAACTACCCAGAGCTAGTGAAATCATGGATCCTAGAGGAGAACCTGTATCTGCTCCTTTACTGAGACAGCATAATCCCCAACTACATCCTAAATATCTGGTCTTATACCCATAAATAAGTGTAGTCCTCACTCCTAATCAACAAAACTTCTTGCAACAGCGGAAATCATAACACAACACCACAACCAAGTAAAAAGCAGAGTGGTGAAGCCCAGTTCCAGTGGATAGATTTACAAAACAAACCTGGTACCTAAGGAACAGTGATCTTTGTGTGAGATAGGACAGGAAGACTGTAAGAGACAGAGGATGAGGAAGTTTGTTGAGATTGTTTCCTAGAAATGCCAGAGGCTACACCCATAGTCTCACCACCATGACTGCCTAACCATGAACTGACCAAGAATGAGGCCAATAAATATGCCAATATGGATGGAGGGAGAAGCACAAGACCCCAACCTTACACAAAAGACTAACTATAGTCAACCAAGGAATGCTGAGAATAGAATAGATTTCCCCAGGGAAGAGTATACCAACTGATATTCAGTTCAAAATGCTTGTCCTGAAAACATATATGCCAGCAGCATTATAAAGACTGAACGGGTGTACTTATGTATTTAGGAATATATATCTAAGTGTGTGTGTGTGTGTGTGTGTGGTGTGTGTCAATTATTTTTAAAATGCAATGAATTTCATAAATAGAAAAGTAGGGATTGAAAGGAGGAAAGGCTAAATATGTAATTAAATTAGAATATAAACTATTGAAGAAATAATCAGAATTATTTTTAAAGCAATGCTTTCCTATTATAGCTTGAGTATTACAATAACCATAATGCTGTTCACAAAAAAATTGTACAGTAATTTCATGTAAGAAAAATACCAATAATTTGTACTTCAAATGCTGTCTTAGTCAGAATTACAATTGCTATGATATAACACCAGGACTCGAAAGCAAGTGAGAAGGACAGGGTTTATTTGGCTTAGACTTCCATTCTGTTGTCAGTCATTGAAGAAAATCAGGACAGGAACTCAAGCAGGGCAGAAGAAACACAAAGAAAGGAGCTGACTCAGAGGACATGAGGAGTGATGCTCACTGGTATGTTCCCCATGGTGTATTCAGCCTGCTTTCTTATACAAGCCAGGACTACAAGCCCAGGTGTGGTATCTGCAATGGGCTGGGCCTTCTCACACCAATCACTAATTAAGAAAATACTCTACAAGCTTGCCTATAGACTAATTATATGGAGGCATTTCTTAATTGAGACTTCCTGTGTCAAGTTGACATAAACTTCCAGCACAAATGCTATTTTCTATTTATTATTATATCAGATTCAAGTAAATTTTATGCACAAAAATTCAGTATAGTTAGAATATTGTAGGAACAAAAATATGAACTGTTCAGTTTTACATGTATAGTAAAAGCAAACATAAAAAAGAACAAAATCAATGCATTTTGGATTAAATGAATATATTAGAACATCCTTCAAAGAAGCTATGATTTTTATTTCATATACAAGGCACTGTTAATTTATACTACTGTATACAAGACATTTTAAAGAAAATTTTAAAACAATCCTGTTAATTCTGTTTTTCAAATGGGTTTAGAAATTGGTGAGGTAGTTTCACTCACGATGTCTGAATTTTCAGTTCTTATTCTGCTTTCAGTAAGAGTAAATTTAATAGCTAACACATTAAAAATTATGAAAATTCAAAATTTGAAGCATAGACATAGATTGTAAACCAAACTGTACTCTTGAAAAAGTCTAGATAATATCTTAAAATTGATTTGTCTTGTTTTGTAGACATAAATGAAATCTATGCAATAAGAGGAACATGAGGTTATTTACAGCATCAAACAGTCTAAGGTGATAAATTTGAATAATGTCAAAGTTTAAATTGCCAAAACAGTGTTAATTACCCATCCATAAGTGATTATTAGAATTCAAAAAGGAAAATAAAATTGGAAATTTCATTCACCAATAACACTTTGAGAATATAAAATATAGACTAGTATAAGAGTGCCTCCAAGTGGCACTCATCAAAATTTCTGCAATAAATTAAATATGAGATCTAAAACTTTAATGACAACATACCCCAAGCATAGCTCCCAGGTTTTCCACTCCATTTACTTATGCTTGTCTCATGGTATTTATGATTTCCATTTATTTTAAATCTATTGGCATCATTAAATACCCACGTTAAGCTCCATTAATTCTCAGGATTTTTAATACAACTAAAGATATCTTTTCCTTTAAACTTGAGGAGTAAAATCTTTTATTTGTTCATATTTGTTATATCTTAGTTTATAGGGTGAACTAAGGACTCCTCTACTAGCCAAAGAATCTAAGAAGAGAAGGTTTTAAACTTCTAGCCCTCCAACTCTACAAGAAAACTTGAGGTATGAAATGTTCCCCGTGTCTGCTTAGATTGTGGGTGAAGTAATGGTTTTGATTCCACAGGCTTGTCTCCAGAAAAGCTTTGTAAGGCTGTCAATAGACTCTGCTTACCTTAGAGAATGTGTATTGCATAGACTTATCTCATTTTTCTGTTAAAGAATTATTTAAATCAACCAAGAAAACAAAACAAAACAAAAAAGGAAATCAAAACAACTTCAGGCCCAAAATAATCACGGCGCTGGAGCTTACAGCACAAAGTATGAATTAAAGTGTGTGCTCCAGGAAGGAAATCTTTCAGTGAAGTTTATTTACAAACTGATTTCCTCCTTAAGGGTTACTCTTGCCATCCTTATGACACCTTTCTCATGTTTTGTCCAGCTTCCCTTTCACTGTTTATTCTTCCTTTTCTTAAGCCATTTTTCTCTTTCCCAAAGATGTGAGGCAAATGGCATTCTCTGCTAACTCATTTCTATTCTATTATTGGTTGGTTGGTTGGTTGGTTGGATGGTTGGATGGTTAGTTGGTTGGGTTTTCTTTTGTCATTTTCTTTTCTTCCCTTGTTGCCTTACAAAAAATATTTCTTGAAATGAGCCAATACTGATAACAAAACTTAATGTTCAGTCTCCACAGGACTGTCATGCTGCTATTTCAAGAAAGACATTCATGAAGATTCTGAAATAGATCTGGAGTCTGCCTATGTAATTTCAGCTGTTAAATTTTTCTAGTCTAGAGTGTAACGCTGCAATATCCATGTGATTATTCTGCTAGGGACTGAGTATGTAGTGTCCTGATGAATATTCACTCTCACTTATTTTCAAGCTTCCCTGTTCACATGGGATTCATGCTGTATAGTTTCATTTCTTAGCTCTCTCCATGTGAAAACCAAATTGTGCTTTAACTTCTTGCCAAGATTCTGCTCATCCAAAACGATGTCAAGCAGTGACCATTTTTAGTGGTGTTTCATTACCTGCCAATCGGAGTCCATGTCAGACTTTCATTAGTACAGTATTTACTCTGTGTCTCGGATCATTAATGAGATTTCAAATAAGATCAGGTTGACATTCATTGCTATGGACTCAGTGAACACGACATTATTTACCATTACTCAGATCCAAGTCAATCTCCAGATTTTAAACACTATGCCAATGCACAGAGCAAAGCCTATTTAACTGCTCTTAATAAAAGTTGCCACAGAGCTATAATGAGACACATCTACAGTCAACTATTATCTATACAATAAGATCTTATACACACAGACACACAACACACACACACACCTACACACCGGTTAATCCCACTAATTTCTCCCACAATTAGCCATTCATTTGTTTACTTTTCCCAAAGCGATCTTTCTTTCAGATCTTTTTCTTCATAGTGCATTCATTTTGTCAGTGATGGGAAACATTTATCAACTTTCAGAAATACCTCTTTGCCTTGTAAAAAAGTAAAATTTGTTTAATTTTTAATATGTACACCAAAATCCAGTGCTGCATACATATCAGACTTCAGGTTATATAACTATAAAATGCAACTTACATTTTTGTCATGTTTTAACAACCTAAATGCAGAATTAGAAACAATAAACTTAAACATGTTTTCTGTGACTTGTAACAATTAAATACATGAATAGTTAAAACTGATTTTAAAGACACACAAGCAAAAAACTTGATACCTTACAATTCTACAAATAAAATTAGTTATAAGATATTCTATTAAGTTTAATACTCATTCTTTTATATAGACTACCCATTTTTAAATTAATGCTATATTCCTATAACTTTAACTACATACTACATTCTCTTCAACTATTAGATTTTATGATATATACAGGGAAAGATAAAAATTTATAATTTGAGCTGGGCAATAGTGATGTACACCTTTAATCCCAGCACTTGGGAAGCACAGGCAGGTGGATCTCTGTGAGTCCAAGACCAGCTTGGTCTACAGGTCCAATTATAGGACAGCCAGGTCTATACTGAGAAACTATCCCAAAGAAGCAAAAAAAAATCATAATTTCTGTACATATTCTAAATGGGAATGGTGTGTATTTGAAAATAAGGTTATTAGGAACTATTGAAATTTTACTAATTGATTATTGGTTTATAAAATCCTAAATTTTGTATGTAACTTCAGTGCCCTAACTGAAATGAAAAACACTGAGGGATGGGAAATGCTAGCCAAACAAAGCATTTTTCACTGTTATTGTATCTTTTATTCACCATATGTAATTGTCGTCTCAGAAGCTCTACTTTTCCAGCTCTTTCTGAACTCTTGCTGGATGGTTCAACTCAATTGTTCTGGGCCAAACTCTGCACTGATTCAAATTGACTTCTCACTAAATTGTTCTACTTAGCCTGAAATTAACTCTAACAATTGGGTCAAATCTTCTGGGTCCTTCTTATTCTCTGGCTTCAACTGCCTCTGTAGGAACTCATGAATGAACTCAACTCCAATGAAGTATGCTCATGCAACTACACAAACTCTACCACACTCGACTTAACTGACCTCCACACTGACTTCACACCGACTAACTGAACTCAACTCTACTGTGCTTTCTCTCTACTGAACTCTCTAATGTACTCTACTGCATTGTTTTATCTACTCTCTTTCTACTGCACAGTACTATCTCAACTCTACTGTACTGCTCTTAAGCAGCTTTCCTTTCTTGTCTGTTCTTGTGAGAGTTGGGCATATGCTATCTCTGTCTCATTCTATCAAATCCTTCTCTGATTCTTAACTTTGTCTGTCCCTAAATTTAATGTCTCCCAGGCAGAGGGATTAAAGGTGTATGCTAAGGGGGTATCTGCATTTCATCTGGATCACACAGACCTAGGTTGTTGGATGTGACCCCCTTGGCAAAGCAGCCATGTTGTAGAATTAAAATTCCTCTACAATTCACAAAATAAATAGTTTGAAATGCCTGAGCTTTCCAGTAAAAATGTGTGAGTTCCTTCAGAATTACAGCATTTTCTTAATTACTGAGTCAGAATCTCTGAGGAAGACAGTTATAAACTTCCCATGTGCATTTTTACTCAACTGTTTTTGAGAACTATTGACCCAGAATCAACATAAACAATGAATGAACAAATGGAAAAAGGAATTTACATAGCTTTCCAAAGGCTCATTATGAAAAACACCAACTACAATCTTATTGGGTTACTGAAGACTCCTTCATAGGAAAGTTTTGAGCTGGTTATCATTAATAAAACTTGCTGACAATATAGTTGTTCAATTTATCTGATTATATTTCTCATGACTAAAATATTTTAAGGTTAGTGACATATTCAAACCATCATTTTATATGTCAAATTATAACAATGTTCCACACATTAAAATGACAGCAGCTAATTTTTTTCCAAATATTGTTTATATTAAAAGCATATGCATGCATTAAGGCAGGAACATATAGATAAAATGCTAAAAGACATCATTAGTCTTCCTAGTTCCTTTCTGCTAGTATGATAAGATATTGACCAAAAGTGACTTGGAAGGGAAAAGCTTTATGTATAAAATAAATCCATAAGATTAAAAAATAAAAGCCAGACAGGAGCTCAAGGCAAGAGCCATAGGGGAAGAACTGAAGCAGAGACAGTAGAAAGATGCTATGGACTGTCCTGCTTCTCTGACATGCTCACCTACTTTTGTTATGTATCCCAGGCCCACTTGCCCACTATTGGGATGGGTTCCCACATATCCTAGCAATTAAGAAAAACATGCCCCACAGAGGTGTCCGCAGGCCAATCAAACAGAGGCAATTCCTCAATTGAGATTCCTTCCTCCAAGTAACTTTAGTTTGTGTCAAGTTAATACAAATCAATCAGCACATTAGTCACACTTTACTTCTGAATGTATTTGTGGAAACAAAGTAGTTTGTTGAGATGGTTTGTTTAAAGGACAAATATAGCTTTAAATTTTCATTACAAAACCTGTCAGTGGAGTTATCTAAAGCAGATTATTTTATCTCTTCTCCAAAATGAAATAATGGAGCCTTCCTAGCAGACAGTTTCCACCACAAAGGATGATTAAATATGACAGTAACTCAATGACTGAAAACTAATGAAGCCTACAAGCATGATGCTGTTTTAAGATGTATATGCTTCAAGGCAAGCACAGTGCTTAGAGCCTGAAGATGCTTCACTGAGCTGCTAGGTAGGAAACATCTAAGATTCTTCTTTAGTGTAATTAAACACAATTGTTATTTAATATGGGCAATAATCATTAAGTGCAAATGTTCCTATTTGCTTCATAAATCTCTGAGTCTATGACTTTTTTTTTCCAGTAGAAATTTTATAGTATGAAAGAGATGTGAGAAGCCTGTGTAGATCAGCTGACTAGAGCTTCTTTTGTTTTTTATTTGTTTGTTTTTGTTGCTGTTGTTGTTGTTGCTCTTCTTCTTCTTCTTCTTCTTCTTCTTCTTCTTCTTCTTCTTCTTCTTCTTCTTCTTCTTCTTCTTCTTCTTCTGGGCTTTCTGTTTGGTTTGGTTTCGTTGTTTTTTGTTTTGTGTGTGTGTGTGTGTGTGTGTGTGTGTGTGTGTGTGTGTGTGTGTGTGTAGCAGCCCTGGCTGTCCTAAACTTACTTGGTTTGTAAACCAGGCAGGCCTCAAACTCACAGTGATCCTCCTGGTTCAGCTGGGATTACAGACATGCACCACATTTCTTGGCTCCCCTAGGGCTTCTTAAGTGAATCTGGATCATGCAGGAGGTAGCTTTCTTTTGAGCAAGGAGAAAGGTCCGTGGTATAGATAACCATGTAATGTTTAATTTATCTGAGACAGAAATTGTCCATGAGTTATTTAGTCCTTTCTAAGAGGATGCTAAAAAATAAATAATACATACAATTCTGGTATCAATATTAATCTTTATGGTTCACATTGAAATAATATCCAGAGATTATAAGATATGTCTTGTCATGATGTCCCAAAGATCTCCCATGGAAGTAAACCTAGTTAGAAATTCCTTACAAAGATAACAGCATTTACTGTGTTGAGAATTGACACTATACAACCACAGATCAGAAAAAAAATTCAAATATTACAAGCAACCAAAAAGTACCTTAGCCATCCCTTCAGACATTGTACAAATTTATTCAGGGTTGTGTTAAAATTTATAAATTTATTAGAAAAATACAAAAATGGTGCTGTGCATAGCGATATTACTGATATTTAAAGAGGAAACTCCCATGCATGTGAGAAAGCCTCATGAAGGGTTGCTTTAATTAGCTGTTAAGTTTTATGTGAAAGGGACAAGGGTGTTAGGTATACTTAAGTGTGTTTATTTATTATTTTAGGTATATACCCACATTTCTAAAACTATTTTAGAAATACGACTCTCTGACTCCAATATACTTATGAGTCAAATGTTATAATGTGTCATATATAAATCAACACATTTAATTAACAAAGAATAATTATTCAGCATAGGCTAAAAAGAATTTTAAAAAAGAAAGTAACTAGATATAAGAAACAATAGAAAAATAGAAGTCCAACTTCTCTAGACATATTAAGTAAGGGAAAAGGGTGAATAAAACACTTAAAAATTGAAGACTAATAAGGTGATTTAAAAATGAAATTGAAAAGAACATTTTTCTTATAAAGTCACAAAAACATAGGATAATCAAGAACACATGTAAATAAATATAGAACTTCATTTTAATAATTAAATCACAAAAATAGTCATAATAATTAATAAAGTTAAATTGAGCCATTTCTGATAATTTTCTGAACTGAGTGTTTTTCTCTTAATATTGAAATAATGATGGTGTAGATATCTGTTCCAAAAATGTCTATTCATGTTTGATCAGACATGACCTGGACATGGTGAGATAATATCTGTGTTGACACATCAGTAAGTTTGAAATAGTGTTTATAAAGGTTATCAATTTTTAAAGAAACTTTTAATAAAGATAAAGAACTTTCCACTGCAAAATTTAAGTCCTTTTTAAAATTTTAAAAAATAATTGTAAAAAGTCATCTAGTTAGAAATTTAGACAGCCTTGTTGCGATATAAGCATAACTAAATGTAAAACAAAAGGGAAGAGTTACAGATATTTATACTCATGAGATATGATGATGTGAGTCTAACATTCTGAATGTAAGTCATTGTCTATCATATCTCATCTCTATCAACTTAAAACATCTATCTAGGCCTAAAAACATCTTAACCCCTAAACAACTAAACTTCACTGTAAAACTAAACTATGTGGTCTTCAACCCCATCAGGGACTTGGGAAGGAATAAAATTAATTACCAATTTTAGGCTCACCGTGATAGGAAATACGTTCTCTCCAAGGTTGCCAAATACAAACAGCCAAAATACTATGAATGTAACATTAATATAGTTTCTGGTTGTTTCATGGTTCTTCTTGCTGTAGGTAGTTTATTTTATATATGTGTAATAATAAAATGTATATGTAAAAATATTTTTCAAAGTACTTGGTAAGCAAGTCCTCAATAGTTCCTGCCTTACAAATATGTCTGTCAGACATATTGGGCAAGAAGGCTGAAGATGATGCTCTACCATTATAGAGAAGTTTAGGTGACAGTTTAGGCAACAAACTGTCTCTGTCATCTCATTACGGAAGGTGCTCACTAGCAATACCTGTACACTCAAGTAATCAATTTTATTCCTTCTTAAGTCTCTTATGGGGTTGAAGACCAAATAGTTTAGTTTTGCAATTAAGCTCAGTTGTTTAAGGGTTAAGATATTTTAGGTATAGATAGATGTTTTAAGTTGATAATGATGAGATATGATAGATATTGATTTACACTCAGAATTTTAGACTCACCAAGATAGAAAAGACATTTTCTTTAAGGCTACCAAATACAAATAGCCAAAACACTATGAATGTAACATTTGTATAATTCCTGATTGTTTCATGATTCTTCTTGCTATAGGTAGTGTATTTTATATAAGTATAATAATATAAATGCATTCTAAAAATATTTAATAAAAAATTTAAGTATTTTTGGCACCAAAATAAAGATTATGTGTGCAAAATAAAATGTGGAATACACTTATACTAGAATAAAGTGGAAACCATAAATACGGAGAAAATTCACTTTATGCTAGGTTAAATTTCATTTCATAATAAATTATTTTTCTTTCTATTGAAATAACTTAAATTTTTTTTATCTCAGTAACCTTCAGACTTGCACAGGCTGTCTATATTGAAATTTTTTTGTTTAGTAAGAAAAAAACAGTGAAAACTAATCTTAAACCTTAACTTTAGAGTTCAGGGTAATTTTCATGCTGAGAAGATATGAAAAATGGGAGGGGCATGGGATAGGTTGGCTACAAAGATCCTCTGCTGTCCTCTGTTGAAACAATGTGCCACATAACGAACAGTGTTGTCATGCTTCACATAAGCATTGGGGAGATAGTATGCCAAAGCAGACACGTGGGCATCCTTCACAAACCAGCAACTTGAAGAACTCTCTTTTAGGTCATATTTTACATATTTTATTAACTCCTATTACCATTTTGCTTCTTATGGAAATGTTTTCTTGGCATCACTAATTTATCCTATATTCCTATGCCACTGTACCTCAATCCAAATATATTGGTCTTCACAATACACAAGCTTACAATGACGTTTACATAACTTTCCTGATGTTTAAAAATACAAAAATTCGCTTCTTAAGTTTTATCTCTAAGTTTGGACAGTAGAAATGAAGATGGTTTCAATTATATGTTTAGAGTCATATTTCCAATAAATGATTTCAAAAATGTATATTCTATTTCATGAAATCTAAACCAACAAGTAAATTTTATCATCTCTTTGAAATATTTTAAAAATGTCATACATATTAAATGTATATTTTAATAGGGTAATAGGACTCCAGAATAAAATGGGAAAAAGTAAAACAGTTATAAAAACTCTACTTCAAGAAGATAAAAAAATAAAGAAATAAATAAGTAAATAAATAAAACCTGAATTTTTCTAGTTTCAGTTTATGTTTACTGTAGTAGATTCATTCTCAAACTTTCTCAATGACTTTCTGTTTACTATATAGAAATCAGAGTATTTTACATGTTGACACTGAGTAAAAATACTATTTTAATTAAAATTTACTCATCTCCATTAATAAAAACAATGTGATCAAGTGGTTATTATTAAGAGATCATTTTAAGATGCTTTTCTCTGAAGCAATGAAAATTTAAAATGAGACTTTAATAATTACTGTTGTAACTTTTTTCAATAAATCATTATCATTATAGAAAGAGTAAAGAGGATAAGACTTGCATAGGCCTTGCAACTTTCCCAATGCTACTCAGCTATCAGAACTGTGATAGCCATGTTTTGTAGGTCAGGCCTCATTACTTCTCATCTCCAGAGATGTAATTAGCTTTGAGATGTCACAAAATCATTAACTTCTTCACACTGCCAGTTCTGCCATCCTGAAGTAGCTTTGTGCAAAGAGAAGCTGCTATTCTGTTCTGAACCCTATGTATCATGATTCTGACACATGACACATATCTATAGAATAATAGGTCAACAGTGCTAGGCTATGGCCAGCCATGGCGGTGTATCCCTTTAATCCCAAAACTCAGGAAGGAAGAGGAAGGCATATTGTTATGAGTTTGAGGCCAGCCTGATCCACAAAGTGAATCCAGGACAGCCAAGGCTACACAGAGAAACCTTGTCTTTAAAAAAGAAAGGAAGAAAAAGAAAAAGAAAAAAGAATGCTAGGCTATGACATCAGCTCTGATTCTTGTCACTGAAGGCAAAGTAGAGAAAACTAAAACAGCAACCTCGCTCTCATAATTCACCTGAGATTTCTGCTGGCCTGAGAGAGTTAATCCACTAGCATGAATCTTTACTCTAATGCCAGACAGTAAATGAGGCAGTTGGAATATGGAGAGCAATGACATTCCTGCATCCCTACATGCACATCAATTGTAGAACAATTAAGTAAAACCTAAAACCAGGAAGTTTCAAAATTGAAACGCTCTCCAGCGTACTCTTCCATCACTAATCATTGTTATACATTAGTGTGCAGGATGTGCTTGTGATTGAGCACGGCCACCCTGACAACTTAATGAAGAAAAGACAGAGCACCATAGTCCTAAAGAGAGCAAAGTCAGTCTCCTATTTATCAACAAATGCATTAGGAATGTGCCATCATTAAATTATACATCAATAATGTTATGAAATGAAAAGGAAAAGTGCTAAATGGGTCTGCCTGTGTTAAGAAGTTGATGAAATCTGAGCTCTCATATTAGTACAAAGATGTTGTAGGACCGAGGGTCTGATTATATAGTGCTATTATTAAGAGAGATGGTTATTCAGTTCTTAGCTAA
This sequence comes from Acomys russatus, assembly GCF_903995435.1. Lineage (NCBI taxonomy): Eukaryota > Metazoa > Chordata > Mammalia > Rodentia > Muridae > Acomys > Acomys russatus. The sequence continues at coordinate 41,442,941 of NC_067160.1, read as the reverse complement.
GGAGAAATTTGTGGGGAAAGTAGGTAAGAAATTTGCTTGACTCAAAACAGATTAAGTACCAACACATTGCATAAATATGATGCACCTAGATATTTATATTTACATATTGTATTTCTCTCTCTTTTTCTCATGTGTGTGTGTGTGTGTGTGTGTGTGTGTGTGTGTACTTGTCTATGTGCACATGAACATGCACATGAACATGGAGCACTTGTGGAGGTAAGATGACAACCTTTGGCAGTCATTTCTTTCCTTTGATCATGTGTGTCCTAGCCTGGGAGTCAACTCAGGAACTCAGGCTTGCCAGTAAGTTCCTTTACCCACTGTCACAGAAATTTTCTTTACCTTACTGATACACACAAGTTGAAGTAATGGCTGATATGAAAATCATCCAATTTTGAAACATTGCAATTAAAATAATCTAAGAAACAGAAAATAGTCAAACTTAACTGTTGCACTTTGGTAGGATGTATTTTGATGATAACGACTGCTTGCTATCTCTGTCCCACCTGTACTTTGCTTAAGAGCCTAGTCTGTTTGAGCAATAAAAGGCCATCACACCTAGGCAGGGCAAACGGAAGAGGCATAGCTAAGGTTCCGGGCCTAAGGAAGAGAGAGAATATATTTGGAAGAAGAGAGAGCAGAGGAGAGGAGAAGGCTGCACCATCATGGGTAAGGTGGAGGAGAAGCACATGGCTGACCTGGATGGAGATTTGACCCAGATAATGATTATTAGCAAGTATTTGGCATTATGAATGGGAGGTAGCTTGATGGAAAGCATTAGAAGCATATGGCATTCGATTGGGGCAGGTATCACATGTGATGCCTGCTCCATCATGGGAAGTAGTTTAGGGGATTAATATCTGCCCTGCCCCAGGTTAACTAAGGCTATTTTAAAATATAACAAGTGTCTGTGTCTTGATTGATTGCTAGCACATTAGAAAATACTGCCATAATAATAATTATAGACCTAATAATAAACATTATTAGGCCATATTGATTTAACCGCAACACTTAAGATAAAAATGATAAGGTTATGATATAATTTTAATTAGCTTGTGGCAAAAATGGAGAAATTATTTAATATGATATCATTGACAAGTAATTTTTGAATAGTCATTTGTAAGACCATGACCATTACATGAAGTAAGAAACAGAGGCTTCTTTAACTTCAACTTTCCTATATCACCATCTTTTCATAAACATTACATTATACTTTGCTTTGGTCTACAATTACTTCACATCACTAACAAAATGATAACTGGGACAAGTATCCAAAATATATATATAAATAAATGTGACAGAATACTTTCTGACTTTACAACAATGCAAAATTTATTTTCATTGAGCAGGCAAGATCCTTTGAATTTGAGTTTTGATGAAGTCTTGAGGTGGTCCTCTAAGGAGATTTTTAGGAGCTTGGTGCCACACTATGGAATCAGGAAAATAGAAAGATTAAAAAAAAAGAAAAAAAAAGAAAAACAAACAAACAAAAAAAAAAAACAATGCTTTGAAGCCCCCTCTTATGTCTCCAACATAAGTCAATGGTCATGTAATAAATTACAGAAAATATGACTTCTTCTTCTAAAAAACAATGTAATTCAACCTTCATATTTGAAAAGTAAAACTTTTTTCAAAGTAATTGTTTTGGTGAATTTTATGCTAATTATAGAAACAAAGCAGGTGTTCAAAACATTTTGGAAGGTCTTTTTCCTAGCACATTTCAGAAGCATAGGCAGAAATCTGTTAATTTCACCTTTAGGCACTATAATGCCATCCCAACGCACTTCATTAAAAAAACTTGGACTTAGTTTACTGCAGAGTCCCTATCAGACTGTGCTATTTAAAGGGATGATTTTGTTACACTTACAACGATTCTCTTATCTTCAAAATAGGTGTAATGTACCTATATCTCATAAGGGTAAGGATAGCAGAACAGTAGGGGCTATCGTCTGAAATCTGTAGTTATATAAAGATAGTTACTGGGTTAAAAAAAAAAAAACAAGTTTCTTCTAGGAATAGTTCATGAATTTTCTTTTTGCTAAATCTGTTTATAGAGTATAATTTTAGGTTATGTCTTTTCTTGTTCCTATGTTTTCTTATTTATACAGAGACAGCATGAATTAATTTGAAGTAAAAATGGAGAAATAATGATAGGCTAGCCATGAACAGTCTGCTTTGGTCCACTTCTGGCCAACAACAGAAGTTCATCTTGACACTCTGAGCTTAATGCTTTCCCTATGTAATGAGCATTACCTCCAGCCTCGTGTGGTTGACAGAAAGTAGCATCAACATGGAGTCTGTTAAAAAATCTGATTTGTTTTCTTTTTATTTCATTCATTCTTCTACAAATAAGACGTTACTGGTAATGAGGTGATAATTCATTATCCACAGCTACGATTTCAAGGTAAAATTATTGTCTTGTTTTGAACTAAGATGAAATTCTTAATTTGGGTAGTCAAAGGAAGTGTAATGACATACTTGAATAACTTGAAATACAAATCACAGTTCTTATAAAGGCAAGATTACTGGAATTGTTGCTGATATATTTCACACTCATCTGTTGTGTATGTATTGGCAACAATATTTAATTCAGAGTTAATTGAATGTTGCATGAAGATGAATATACTATTAGAATATATTATGCAGAGAAATATACAAATGCAGCAGAATTTCTGTTATACCATTGTGGTAGATAATTATCTTTCCAAGCAATAGAAAGAAATTCAATGATGGGAATAAATTTGGCACAAGCAAAATTCAAAAGAATAAGTGTTAAATTTAGTCAAATAATTATTATTTAATACTTAAAAAGAATGAAACATTGATGGTATATTTTATACTTTCTTATTGTGCTTTCTAAATTTAAGGTATGTATTATATATACAGCATATCTCATGTTTTACTAGTCATATTTCATAAGTTCATGGCCCAATGTTGCCAGTGAGCACTATACCTAACAGTTCTTATTCACAAGGTTCTGTATAAAGATGCAAGAAACCCATGTGTATGTATATTTAAACCTTTATCAAATAAATGAGCACTTAGAGAGAGAACCAATTTGTTGCAAAACATTTTATATTTATTTTTATTAATTCTTTTCGGGTTTTCTAAAATGTCATTTTATTATATTCACTCTCTCTCCCTCAGGGAGTGATTTTTCACAGATTCAAACCTTTCTTTTCTTCCCACTTAATATTTTGTTAATCAAGGCCAATTTGTGTAGTCTAAATGTTCCTAAATGAGTGACCTTTCGTCAGAGCATAGTGGACCTAACAGGATCTATATTTTTCAAGAAGTTGTCCTTCCATTTCTGGCAGCTAAAAATTGCCAATAGCTCCTCAGTAAAGAGTGGAAATTCATATCCAATCCCATCACTATTGTAGGATTTGGTAAGGTTTAATCTTGTACAAATCTTCTCCATATATAACAGCTTGAATTGAATCTGCCCTGCCTACAGAGGGCACTGTTTTCTTGTAATCGCCCATAGCCTCTCTTTCTTACAGTTTTTCTGCCTTACCCTTCAATAGTGATCCCTGAGCTTTGAGAGGAAGAAGTACTGTAAATATGTTCTATTTAGGGCTAGAAACTCTTTGTCTCTTATTCTCCAGACCTTGGTCTATTGTACATCTATCATCTACTGAGAGCAGACACTTCTTTGAGGAAAGTTGAAAATGCATTCAGGAGTTGACTTAATCAAAACAGTAAGTTCTTCTCTAGGGTTTGTAATCCATTTAGAGATACATTCTTAGCACAATAGTGGTTCCAGTTATAAGTTTCATCTTCTGAAACAGGACTTGAATCTAATCAAAAAGTAGTTGGTTATTCCCAAAACACCTATGCCACTACCACACCAATAAACATGTCTTGACAAGCAAATTGTTATTATTGTTATTATTACAGAATATGGGGTTGAATATCAGGGTAAGACAGATAGTCAACTGGGTTAACTGATGGGTAGGATTTTAGTAATGTGCACTATACCATCTAGCATTATACAAGCCAGCCGGTAAGGAATGAAAGCTTCCTGGTCCCATTAGCTTGATTTTTGCCTCTTCTATGACTCAAGTATCTTCAGCAATATAGGCTTACCATCAAAGCCTTGGGAATAAAGAAAGAAGTGGTCTATGGTATCTCACTGGCCAACAATCCAAAAGAAATAACCCACCCCTGCCACAGTTCTTTTCATTTATCACACTCTGCTACCTTGTAGTGGCATTGCTGCCCTATTGTAGGATAACTCAATTTTGACTATTTTTTATATTTATAGATATACATTAGAAAGCTTCTACAGTAGCAGGTTTCTATATGACTGTTTTGAAGAGTCATTAGTGCTTTTTATCTGTTTCCCTCTTCTACCCTTTTTTCCTCAAGCAAATTAACCCTTCCTGTACCATAATTCACATTTATCCCCTTATGTATTGTATCTTGCATCCCTTGAAAGACCATTCGCATGTTCCCTTAAAAATTCCTAATCACTATGGATATTTCAAATTAATGACTCAAAGCTAACATTTACATATGAGAGAAGACACAGGATATTTATCTTTCTGGAATTTGGTTACCTGACTTAGGATGACTGTCTCAAGTTCCATCTATTTACCTTTGAGCTTTATAATTTAAATTTTCTCAATAGCTGAATAATGTCCCATTGTGTAAATAAACTATATTTTACTATCTACTCACCAATTGGTGGACAGCTGGGCAGTTTCTGTTTCCTGGTTATTGTGAGTAGAGAAGCAATGATCTTGAATGATCAAATATCTCTATATTAGGATAATCAGTCTTTCAAGTATATCTCCAAAGTCATGTGTTAGACCCCTTTTTTAAGTTTGTTTTATGATCCTACACAATGATTTTTTTGAGCTCTATTTGTCATCTTTATTTTTTTATTTTTATTTTTTTTATTATTTATTCTTGTTACATCTAAATGGTTATCCCATCCCTTGTATCCTCCCATTCTTCCCTCCCTCCCATTTTCACCTTGCTCCCCTCCCCTATGATTGTGACTGAGGGGGACGTCCTCCCCCTTTATATGCTCATAGGGTATCAAGTCTCTTCTTGGTGGCCTGCTATCCTTCCTCTGAGTGCCAGAAGGCCTCCCCCTCCAGGGGACATGGTCAAATATGAGGCACCAAAGCACGTGAGAAAGTCATATCCCACTCTCCACTCAACTGTGGAGAATGTCCTGTCCATTGGCTAGATCTGGGTAGGGGTTTGAAGTTTATAGTTTGTATTTTCCTTGGCTGGTGCCATAGTTTGAGTGGGACCCCTGGGCCCAAATCTGCCTATCATAATGTTCTTCTTGTAGGTTTTCTAGGACCCTCTGGATCCTTTTACTTTGCTATTCTCCCATGCTTGTCTCATCTAGAGTCGTAATAACATAAAGAGTCAAGACCTCATTTTTAAAATAGAAGACTATCTACTGTCCATCATTAACAATACATTTGATTGATAATTAGCTACATTTTATATTTATAGTCAGTTTCTTATTGTTTATCATTTTAGATATTATACAAAGTGATTTTCTCATGTTTTAGATTTTCTTCTCTTTTATTCTTTTATCTTTTCAAATCTGCTCCTTGGGCATCTTTGTCTTCTCTAGGATAATTTCCTCTAATACATATTACATTTTAATGTTGTATAGCAATTTCCTACCAAATAAAATTATCAATCATGGATGGAAACTCATTAAGACACAACATATTATAATGAGAGGTAAAAGGATGTTCTGTGGAGAGGTGAAACATTCCACTCTCCTTAATCTCAGGGGTAAATAACTAAATAGCTTCAGGAAGTTCCTGAAACTAATGAGAGTTTATTGGCCCCACTGCCTCCCGAGCTTTTACAAACTGAAGAACTGTAGAGAAACACTCTGAGAGAAAACAATCTATCTAGAAAAATATTAGACTAACCAAGTTACCTGGAAGAAGCAAAGGCAAGATGGAAGAAAGTGTGAGACCAATGAACTACCCAGATAGGACACTGTGCAGAATGTTCATCAGTGAGATTCAGGTTTCCAAGTGTCACCCATGTTAGGGTAAGCTTTGCCTAATTCAACAGTCTGAGTCATTCTGCTCCTGTAAGTAATTCTTCACCCATATTCCTGTAAGTGTACCATCTAAAACTTATTTTTGTCTAACATCAATTCCCTGTCTGATGAGTGAGTAGACACTTGTTAATATCCGAGGAATGATGGCACACAATATTAACTAATTTTCTTATACATGGCTTGAGAAAAACACAATTGTTTTGTTCCATGTTAAAATAGCTACAGTTTAATCTTTCAACTGAGTGGCAACTCAGGTTTTAGAATTAAAATAGTTGTCAGACATTTATTTTCATAATTTGAAGTCATTGTTTCACTGCCTTGCTATTTACTGTGGCTGCTGACATTTTTCTTGCTATTGTTACTGAATGAATAGATGGTTTCTCTAAGATTAATTATGCCTGTATTTTCATCTAAATCTATTGTGTTTCAGCATGGTATATGTGGAGAGAGGTTATTTTTTTCTATCCTCCTTCTAGGGCTATGTTTTCAACTGTAGCAGTATATATTTCTGTATTTGTTACATTATGTGTTGTGATTATCCCCAGGAATTCTCTGTAAACTAATTACAGAAAATGTTTTATTAAATTAGCTGTAGTAACACCTCTAAGTCTATTTTTCTCAACCATTTGTATTTTCTGCGACTTCACTGTTTTGTGCCATATTCCAGATGAGTTCATTTGACTGACTTTCCTAAACGCAAAGTATATTCCTTTCTACCTAAGCTGTCAGAGTCTGAACACATTCATTTAAGTTTAGAGCATCAGATCTATTCTCTAATAGGTACATTTTCAATATCCCATTCCTCATATGTAGTATGTTGACAAGGCTATATTCCTTTGGAGGCTTTATACCAGAACAGCTCATCGCCATTTCTAATTTCTGAAGGCAGCCTGAGATCTTTGGCCCATGGCCCCTTTTTCCATTTTCTAAGACCATCACTTCATATTGAATTTCTGTCTATACACTGGCCTGTTGCCTTGTAAAAGGATTTTTATAATTATACATCACTAATACAAGACAATCTCTATACTAGTGACTGGACTGGGTATGCTAAATGTCAGAAATTAAAGCTTCAATCCAATGTGATTCTATTTGGAAATATGTACTTTAGTGAGAAATAAGTTAAATGAGCTCTTAAGGGCACTGTCTCATCTGATAGGACTAGTAGCTTTATAGAAGGAGCATTCATTTCCTCAGATTCACCACGGAATGGTAATGTGAGGCCAAGGAAACACCTTGGCCCTGTGAGGACATGGAAACATTATAGCCCTGTGCAAGCCAGAAACCCAACATCAGAAGAACTGAATCAGATGCTTTGGCAGACATGTGCTTTGAAATATCAGCTGAGTATCTGCTGGTTCTCCTCTGGAAATTGTAAACTTCCCAATTTATAAACATACTCTAACTTTATTTTTTTGCCATTACTCAATATAATCAGATGAAAATAACTATCCTTTTACTAACTTCCTGTTTTATCTGTGTATACCTTTTATACATTTAAAATATAGTTAGGGGATACAAATTGAAAAGGAATAAGTCAAATCATCACTATAAATGGGTAATATGATAGTATACATCAGTGACCCCCAGAAATTCTACAAAGGAGTTCCTACAGCTGAAATACAACTTCAGCAAAGTGGCTGGATACAAAATCAACACAAAAAATCATTTGTATGCAAATGACAAATGGGCTGAGAAAGAAATTAGAGAAACTGCATCCATCTCAATAGCCACCAATAATATATAGTATCTTGGTGTAACTCTAACGAAGAAAGTGAAAGACTTGTATAGAAAAAATCAAGTCCCTAAAAAAGGAAATTGAAGAAGATAGAAGAAGATGGAAAGATATCCCATGCTCATGGATTGGAAGAATCAACATAGTAAAAATGGCCACCATCTTACCAAAAGCAGTTTACAGATTCAATGCAATTTCCATCAAAATTCCTACACAATATTTTACAGATCTGAAAAATCAATTTGCAAATTCATAAGGAAATACAAAAACTCAAAATATCCAAAATAATCCTAAACAACAACAAAAAAGATCTTCTGGAGGAATCTTCATCCCAGATATGAAGCTGTACTATAGAGCAACAGTAATAAAAACAGCATGGTCTGTCGTGGAAACAGGCTGGTTGATCAGTGGAATCCAATCGAAGACCCAGAAATGAATGCACACACCTATGGACACTTGATTCTTGACAAAGAAGCCATATTCATACAATGAAAAAAAGATAGCATCTTCAACAAATGGTACTGTTCTAATGTATATCTACATGTAGAAAAATATAAATAGATACATATTCATCACCCTGCACAAAACTCAAGTCCAAATGGATTCAAGACCTCAATGTAAAACAAGACACACTAAATATGTTAGAAGAAAAGGTGGAGAAAGCCTGGAACACATTGGCACAGGAGACAACTTCCTGAACAGAACACCAATAGCGCAGGCTCTAAGATCAACAATTAGTAAATGAGACCTCATGAAACTGAAAAGACAAAGGACAAGGTCAACAGAACAAAATCACAGCCTACTGACTGGGAAAAGATCTTCACCAACTTTACATCCGATGAAGGGTTAATATCCAAAATATATGAAGAATTCAAGAAATTAATCACCACCAAACTAAATAACCCAATTTAAAAATGGGGTACAGAACTGAACTGAGAATTCTCAACAGAGAAATATTGAATGGCCAAGAAACTCTTAAAGAAATGCTCAACATTCCTAGTCCTCAGGCAAATGTAAATGCAAACAACTCTGAGATTCCATCTGAATGGCTAAGGTCAAAAACTCAAGTGACACACATGCTGGTGAGAATGTGGAAAAAGGAGAACACTCCTCCATTGCAGGTGAGAGTGCAAATTTGTATAACCGCTTTCAACATGAATCTGGAGCTTTCTCAGGATATTGGGAATAATTCTACCTCAAGACCCAGCCATATCACTCCTGGGCATATATCCAAAAGATGCTCCACCAAACAATAAAGGCATTTACTCAACTATGCTCATAGCAGCCTTATTCATATTAGCCAGAAACAACCTAGATGTCCTTCAACTGAAGAATGGATAAAGAAACTGTGGTACATTTAGGCAATAGAATACTAGTCAGCTATTAAAAACAAGGAAACCTTGAAATTTCCAGGCAAATAGATGGAACTAGAAAAGATCATCCTGAGTGAAGTAACCAAGAAGCAGAAAGATAATAAATGGATATTAGCCCCATAGTACAGGATAACCACAGTACAATACAATACAATACAATGCACCAATCAGTGATGAGGTATTATATAGACCTAGACCCTCTGCTCGGATGTGGTAGAGAAGCATCACAGTCTCCTTGAGGGTCTCAAAATATGGGGCATAGGAACTACTTTTGACAGGAACTCTGGCCCCCCAGTGTTGATTATTTCTGCCTGGCAGGGCGGCCTTGCCAGGCCACAGAGGAAGAAGATACAAGTAGTGCAGATGAGACTTGATAAGCTGAGGGGATATGTTAGGAGCAGAAGGCTCCCCTTTCTGAGGACTAGGGGACAGAGTGAGAGAAGATGAGGAAGGGAGGGTTGATCAGGAGAGGATGAGGGAGAGGGTTATAATCTGGATGTGGAATACTCAAACTGTAGAACAAGCAGGTAACTTATATTGCTAATCCCACTACATGGGAAAAGCTCTGAAACTGACTAAGACTTGAATGCTTATGCTGGTTCGTTACAGAATGCCCGTGACTTACTATTAGAAGCTATTCTTGGTATGGCATGAATGAAGATTTACAGATGTCTTTCTTCTGCTCATACAAAGAGCAGAGATCTAGCCTTAACTGTTCTGTTTATCATGCACACCTCATCTATTTATAATTTTAGGACTATATAATGATTGTGAGAATTTATTCGTTTTCATAACAAAAGAACAAGACACTGACACTGGATCAGACCTGACAGGATTCATTCCTTTCATCAGGCTGCACACCAATCCTTCATGTTCCAGCACCAGATGCTTAAGTTGCTGTTCCCCATCAGAACAGGACAGCTCCCAGGACATCTTCAAAGAAAGCTTCCAACACCAGTTCTTTCAATATTTCAGACTGTCTCACACAGGACTCTAATCCTGATATTTCTCAACATGCACCAACCAAGGACAATGCATGCAGTAAACCTAGAACCCCTATAGAGATCTAGCCAATGAACAGCACATTCTCCACAGTTGTGTGAAGAGCAAGGACCTATTCTAACATGCTCTCTGGTGCCCCCTATTTGACCACTTCCCCTTGGTGGGAAGGCCTGGTGGCACTCAGAGAAATGATAAACAGGTTAGGAGGATGAAACCTGATAGGCTGTGATCATATGGTGGAGGAGGAGGTCCCCTTCTGTCACATACCTAGGGGAGGGTAATAGGATGAAAGAGGGAGGGAGGGGGAATGGGAAGATACAAGTGACGGGATAACAATTGAAATGTAAATTGAATAAATTACTTTAAAAATTAAAAAAAAAAAAAAAAGAAAGAAAGAAAGAAACTGGACCAAAAATGCTATTCCTAGCTTGCTTAAAAATGTTCCCCAATTATGATCATAGAGTATCAAGTCTCTTCTTGGTAACCTGCTATCCTTCCTCTGAGTGCCACCAGGTCTCCCCATTCAGGGGACTTGGTCAAATATGAGGCACCAGAGTACATGTGAAAGTCAGACCTCACTCTCCACTCAACTGTGGAGAATGTCCTGTCCATTGGCCTAAAAGCATATACAGGGGGAGGAAGTCCCCCTCAGTGACAGTCATAGGAGAGGGGAGAAAGGGGAAAATGGGAGGGAGGGAGGAATGGGAGGATACAAGGGAGGGGATAATCATTGAGATGTAATATGAATAAATTAATAAAATTTTTTAAAAATCCCCAATTTTATTTGCTCTGTCAAAGGCATTATTATTCATCCCTAATCAGTCAGAAGAAATCTTAAGAGAATGATGTTCTATTTAACTTAGGGGTTGGGTAGGATTTTGGTTGTTTTCTTGGACTATGTATGTTTACATTCATTGGGAGTTGGTTATAAGCTTTTATTGGTCTTATTCAGAGAGAAAGCTAGGTTGGACTCATGGGTGTCTCTCTTTACTTTTAACTTTCTTTCTTAGGCATTAAGATAAGGGTCAAAAGAAAGAAGGGAGAATATAGAAATACATAGGGATGATAGGACAAAAAGTAGATTCTTGAATCTTTTCCTCAATTTAAGGCCTTAATTGTTTCTCACGAGGTTATTTTTAATTCATTGGTATAGAATTTTTGCATATTGATGAAAATAAGTTTAACTTTGATACATTGGTATAGAATTCAAATTAAGATCATTCTTCACTCTCTCTCTCTCTCTCTCTCTCTCTCTCTCTCTCTCTCTCTCTATATATATATATATATATATATATATATATATATATATATATATTTGCACTCTAAATTGAGGTATTGTACCCATACAACTCAATTATAACATAGGATTTACTTCCAATACTTGGAAAGTGCTATGGCAGTCTGTTTAGGATAATTAAGTAATACAAGCTAATTGCTAGTTGGTCAAGTCAATTACTAGTCTATTTTTAACACAAGAATATACATCCTAGGTTTTACAAATAGATATGATTCTGTAGATAGATGAGATAAAATACTTAGATAAGTTCTTCAAAACCTCAGAGACCTACAGAATATGGCATTTAAAGATGTTTTTATTGCATTAAAGATTCTTTGACAATAAGATAGGCTCACTCCTGGCCACACACAGACTATCTCAAAGAAGATGATGAACATCAAAAAACTTCTGTATGGAGATGGCAAACAAGCCACTGGTCAATATGTCCTCCTTTCTGGCACAGACAGAATTCAGCCTAAAAATGGGCAAGCTTGGATGCAGGCAGAGTCGATGGCCAAACTCTTCCAAGACAGGATAAGAAAATCCTCAATAGTTCCTGTCTCACAAATATGTCCATCAGATATATTGGGCTAGAAGGCTGAAGATGATGCTCCAACATTGTAGAGAGTTTTGTATGACTGTTCAGTCAGTAAACTGTCTCTGTCATCTTTTCATTTTGGAAGCTGCTACTCTGCACTTCCTGGTTACTCAGGTAATCAATTTTATTCCTTCCTAAGTCTCTGATGGCGTTGTAAACCAGATAGTTTCATTTTACAATTAAGCTTAGTTGTTTAGGGGTTAAGATGTTTTTAGGTCTAGATAGATATTTAAGTTGATAGAGATGAGCTATGATAGATATAGATTTACACTTAGAACTTTAGACTCACCAAAAATAGGAAAGATGTTTTCTACAAGGTTACCAAATACAAATAGCTAAAACACTATGAATGTAACACATATAATTCCTGATTGTTTCATGGTTCTTCTTGTTATATGTAGTTTATCATATATATGTGTATGATAATATAAGTGTATATGTAAAGAACAAAAGGAAAAAGAAAATAAGCATAATCTACACAAAATAAAATAAAATGTCTTTATACTTTATTTTCCCTTTGCATATCTAATGAATATATTTAAATTTCAAAGCACTGGTTAAATTAACATCTATATAGATTTTCTATGACAAGCCACATAAAAGTTAGACATTAAATATGCAAAATCATATCACAAAAAACTTTTGATTATCTCTCAAAATAAATATCAGTTGTAAAACATAAAGAAAAATAATTTTAAAGATAGAAGAAATTGCAAAGGGAAGAAAGGGAGAAAAAGTAAAGAAAGAAGGGAGGGAGGGAGGAAAAAAGGAAAGAAGGAAGGAAGGAAACTTGCATTGGACAGATAAGGTACAGTTTTCAAATACATCTGGAATTGTTTGCCTCCGCTATGCTAAGTTTTATGGTCTATATATTATATATGCTTTGGGTGTATATGTGATATTTCCCCCTTAATCCATTTTATTATAATTATTTAGCTGTAGTTGTTATTCCTGTTGTTACTCATAGTAAATCATTTGACTTAATCTTTCATATTTATTATGTTTTGCACTTGATATATAGCATGTGTATGTAATCATAATCTGCACATTTATTACATGCTCCCATTAAATTTAGCAGCTTTCCAAAAGGTACACATTGTAAATTCTCCTCTCTTTCCATCTCACTGCAAATTGGCATGAGGAAATTTTACATATGTTCTCACAAATTCAGTGCAATTGATTGACAACTGATTATCTTTGTTGGAAACTTATTTTAAGATATTCATAGCAGTTACTCAAACTATTTAAATGATTATAATCACAATCATTTTCATTTGTACAATGCTTTACATTTCCCAGAGATCATTTCATGTACATTACTTAATGCACTCTTTCCCTGAATCCACAGCGATCAACATAAAAAGCACAGTTCAACAAGATAAATTGAATATAAACATCCTCTTTACACATAAGAATAAAATGAGCTAACAAAATACAAAGGCAACATTGCATTTGCTTGTTACTTTATCTGCAGTGAACTTTAATCATTTGTGTTGACTTTGATCAAGCTACAACTATTTTTAAAAGTACTTCTGACCTGTTTTACAAAGCAAATTATTCTGAGAGTGTTAATTGAGTGAACCTAAGAAGGTACAGTAATGCTATGTTTTAAGATGTTGAGCTAGATAGTCTGATAGCCAGAATGTCTCAGAGGTAAGTTTATTACCACTCTGTTTAATTTATAAACGTGTTTAAAGATTTTTGCTGTTGTTCTTTTTCTTCCTACCCCATTGCTGATATTGCTTACTTCACTCCTGCTCTAAAATGTTTATTGGCTCAATCATGTGAAACTGTAAAATTATCTCTCAGCTTGAAGATCACTGTGATGCACTGTTTCTCAGAGAATAATTAATATCTGGAGACTCAATTTAGTTGTTTTTGTTCTAATGTTCAACAGGATCTTCATTTATCAATGTATATTTCCCATGTGTGGCATTGCTGGCTGGAAAGTAGGTCACAGGAAGAACTGTATTGACTTTTAAGGGCTAGTATTCAAAGATGCTGTTCCAGTGTAATTGCACATTCCCCAAACAGCCACATCCAAAGGGTCACTGGAGGGACATCTTTGGTTTCCTAGTAATGATGACAAATGCTTAGAGTTAGAGTAAGTTGCTTCATCTGAAGGGTGATACCATGATAAAATCTACTAAATACATTTGTAGGAGCCATAACTGCCCTCATATGGTCCTATCTACTTAAAAATAGTCACTATATGCTAAAATTATTAAATGTGACATGATTTTAATTTATGAGTATGTTTTAGTTCCCACTAAACTGCAAGCAAGATCAATGAAACAAGAATTTATCTAAATAGGAGGAGAATGGTACAAGCAGTGATAGTTGTCACAGAATCAACATAAATTATAATAGAAATTAGTAACAACATGATAAAAGAAAAACACAGAAAGGGTGCCATTTTAAAGTTCATATAGGCTTTCTTCTGATGTCAATAAAATTTATAGATACTATTTGAAGTGTATTTTCTCTGAGTTATAAAATTTTGTACATTTCCAGTTAGGATTTACTTGCTAGAGATCAGTTCAGGGTCTAATCTTATTTGTTTCAATTTTCATTTATTCCATTTCCTTACTACTGAAGAAGTATCATTATTCATGAAAACAATGCTATGTGCACTATTACAGTCTAGGCAAGATCATTTCTGTTGCTGTTATATTGGGATTTTATTGTCTATTTTTTAATTAAATAATTTTTACATATACATTTATACTATTACGCATATATACAATAAACTACCTATAGCAAGAAGAAATATGACACAATCAGGAATTAAATAAATGTTACATCCTTAGAGCATTTTATTGGAGAGAAATGTGCATAGATTTCTATTTCTTTGAAATTACATTTCTACCGTATCATATAAACTTACTTTTTGTCTGGTACAATAGATATTGGATTTTATTGCTCATTCTTCCTATATTATACAAACAAAAACCATGTACAACTTCAAATTATCATTTCTATTTTCCTAAATACTGCTAAATGTTTTAATTAGATTGTTACTCTATGGAATGAAGAGATAAATCAATAAGAGTGCTTGCTATACAAACATGAGTTTTAAGGTTCAAATCTCCAGTAGCCATCTAAAAGATTAAAAGACCAAGTTTGGCCACATGTATGCTTAAAATCCCAGGGCTGTAGAGGGTAAAAACAGTAGGAACCCTGAGGCTTGTTGATCTCCAAGTTCAGTTAGATATGCTATCTCAAGGAATGATGGGGTAAAAGAGCAGCACAGTGGCCTCCTTTGCCTCTGCACATGTGCGCAGGAGCACACAGAAACATAATACTATGACTCTCCTAACTTTATACCATAACTAATAATATTTTTTAAGTCCTAAGTTACTGGATAAAGCTTATTATGATACAAAATATCTTATTGAAACTGTTATGACTTGTATTTTTAAAGTTTTTTTTTTTTTGTAACTAGACATGACTCACATTTGTGATAAATAAATTGAGGTGTCCTAAGCTGCATTATCCACTTTGTTTGTACTAGCAAATGGTAAAACAAACATGGTAAAGAACCAACAAACGTAATTGCTCATCCATGTTCATTGCTACCACATTCACAAGAGGCAGCAGAAGGAAACAGATGTCCATTAACAGATGAATGGATAACAAAAATGTGGTATAATTACACCATGGGATACTGATTCAGCTGCTAAGACATATGAAATTCACAGGTAATGAATGGAGCTGGAAATAATCATTCCATTAATCCCCTTTCTCCATTTTTATCACTGCACTCTACTTTTTCCTCCATTGAATCCTTCCAGCTAGTGGTATCTTACTAATTTCTTGACCTCTGCAGTTAGTCTAAATAACACACACATTTTAAGTTTGAAAGCTAACATCCACAAGTGAGAGAAAATATGATGTTTTTCCTCCTTAGTCTGTACTAGTGGAACAGTACGAGGTTAAATGTGAGAGGGATTAGGAAGACAAAATCAAGGTAGCATAAATAACACTGAAGAGCCTGTGAAAAATTAGGTAAAAAATATATTGCTATTGCTGCTTCAAACATACGAACATATATGAACACATTATTCTGTTAATAGAGCATAGTGTCATCTGACTACTAATAACTTTTATTATACCCATAATGGATATCTCAACCTCAATTATGAGTTGATTAATTTTAAAAAGCTTCTCTTTTATTATTTCTTTTAGCTCTGAAATTATAATATAATTACACCATCATTCTTTCCATTTTCTCCTCCAAGCATTGTCATATATCCTTCCTCTCCTTGCTTTTTTCTTTCAAATTTATCTCCTTTTTTTTTTGCTGTTATTGAATATGCATGTATATATGTACTTATACATATATTCTTATATATTCCTAAATATATATTCATTCCTATATTCCTATATATATTCTTATATATTCCTATATATATATTCATTCCTATAGTGCTACATATATTCTTATATAGTCATATATATATTTATTCCTATATTTCTACATATATGTATATATTTCCTACAGATATATTCATTCATATATTCCTACATAGATATTTATTCCTATATTCCTACATATATGGATACATATTCCCACACATATATTCATTCATATATTCCTACATATATGAATATATATCCCTAAATATAATTTGTTCCAAACTTAATTCATATGAATGTTTAAGGAGTTATCCATCTGGTATTGAATAACCAATTGGATAACAACCTCAAGATTTGTGTGTCTTATATGGAATAATCATAGAGGTCATGAAATTAGTAAGGTACCCCCAGCTAGAGGGATTCATGGGAGGAAAATTAAAGTGCAGTGATACAGAGAAAGGGGACTAAAGGAATGATTAGCCAATCAGTGTTCTACTGACAGGAAGACTATTTCTCTCACTCTCTGCTTTCCTTAATTGCCTGTAGCTGTTTGTGTCGGGATGGGGCTTTGTGGTCTTTCCACCACCTACTTTGCCATGTCTATTTGTAATGGCTATTCTTAGTTGTCAATATAACTACATCTGTAATTAACTAAAACCCAAAAATGAAGAATACATCTGTGGCTGATTTTTGCTTACTTTGAAGTAGGAGTACCAACTTCTAATATGGATCTTAAATTAGAAAGATACATCAGATTATTTGAGCTGTGAAGACCCACTTGTAATCTGAGCCACACCTGCTGAAAGCCAATATAAAGACATGGAAGAAGGAAACTTTTGCTCTCTTTTTGCCTGCTCTGGCCCCCTTAGCAAGCTCCTCCCTTCAGTGGCATTAGAGCCTACTTCTGGATTCCAACATATGCTGAAGACCAGCTGAGATATCCTGCCTCAAAGACTGAGCAACTATGGGGTTCTTAGAGTTTTTGCTCATTGCCAGCCATTTTTGGATTAGCTAGACCCTGGCATGTAAGTCATTGTAATAAATCCCCCATTATATCTATATATTTATATATCTATATCATACAAACACACACACACACACACACACACACACACGTGTGTGTGTGTGTGTGTGTGTGTGTGTGTGTGTGAGATAAAGATTCATTCTAAGTTTTATTACTGGAGAGAACCCTGACTAAGACTATTATTATTATCCTTGATAAACTCACATGAATAGACAGTCACACAGGTGAGACTTTACAAGGTGTAGCTTTGGACATTACTAGGAGACACATTCTCATAGCAAGCTCCCTGATCCTGTGGCTCTTACAGTCTTTCTGTCTCCTCTTCTACAGTGATCCCTGAGGTCTATGTGCTGTTGTTATTTTCTAGATATGTCCATTCGGAGTGGTATCCACAATTCTGAATTTGGTTTTCTTTGGTTGTAGTTTTCTATAATGTTATTCATCTGTTGCAAAAAAAAAAAAAAAACAAACAAAAACAAAAACAAAACAAAACAAAAAAAACTTTTCTTTTTTTTATTTTATTTCAGTTTTTTTTATTTTATTAATTTATTCATATTACATCTCGATTGTTAGCCCTTCCCCTGTTTCCTCCCATTCTTCCCTCCCTCCCATTTCTCCCCTTCTCCCCTCCCCTATGTCTGTGACTGAGGGAGACCTCCTTCCCCTATATATGCTCTTAGAATATCAAGTCTCTTCTTGGTAACTTGCTATCCTTCCTCTGAGTGCCACCAGGGGTAAGGACTACTTACAACCGCAATTTAACTAAACCAGGACAATCCTTTACCCACAATGATGCTTCTTTTTGTAGTAGATGGAAATGGACATAAAGGTCATAAACGGTCAACCAGTCAAAGCACAGAGAATCAGTGACTGTGTGTTTTTCAGCACTAAATGGGACACCTATATCACACGCTCCTCTCCCATGACTCATGGGTTATTTTTTTTTTAATTTTTCAGTTTTTTATTTTTTTTATAATTGAATCAATTTATTCAGAATACAACTCAATTATTATCTCATCACTTGTATTCTCCCGTTCCTCCCCCCCCCCCCCCCCACTTTTACCGTATTCCCCTCCCCTAGGTCTATGACTGAGGCGGACCTCCTCTCCCACTATATGGTCATAGGCTATCAAGTCCCATCTTGGTAGCCTGCTTATTCTTTGGAAAACTGTTGAGAGCCAAAGGAAGTGTATAACTCCCACAGTCTTTAGCATACAGAAGAGGGTGTTTGCATATATGTAACAGCAAGCAAAAGACAAGCATGAGCTCAAACAGCACAAGATCCTAGCATGGAAAGAGAAGATGGGCACAAAATCCCATTCCTAGATGAGGAACTATTAGTAATTAATGGCTGCCAAAAAAGATAGCTTTCTTTGAGTGTATGGCCCACTGTAGGTCTAAATGCACTCCTTTGAGTATATAGGCAACACAAACGTGGCTGTATGTTTTTTTAAAAAAGTGATGACAAAAAAATTGGTTAGATGGGAAATGAGGGGTAAATCTGATAAGAGATGGGGATGTGGATTAATATGACCAAAATACAGTGCATGAAACTCACATACATATTCGTCTTCTTGAAGTAGATGATAATTAACACAGAGAGTCACAATTGTACACTGGGCAACAAGCCAAAGGTGAAACACTTGGGTATGTTCAATCTTATTCAAGGTGTCTCTATCATGCCCGTCTCCGAAAGTATTCTAGATCTATGCAGAAGTGGTAGGTTGCTTCAAATATATGGGGTTTTCCATATACAACATGGCAGGTGCACATATAAGTGAACAGAAACTATGGCTGCATGCATGAGATCTACACTGGCTTCAGCCAGTACAGAAATTCCAGCTTATCCCAGGCGGTAGGTAGGCATAAGTCCCACTCCTATTCAAGAATCTATTTGCAGTTGATAAACTGCTAGAAGAGGGAAAATTCGTTTTATTTTCAATCCAGTGACACTGCTATATCATTGACAATCATACTCAGGGAATGTCCTGGGATCAGGAAGAGTTGGCCAACACAATTCAAACTCCTCATTATTTGCTGTTGTTGTTGTTGTTGTTGTTGGTGGTGGTGGTGGTGGTGTGTGTGTGTGTGTGTGTGTGTGTGTGTGTGTGTGTGTGTAAGAGAGAATTTGCAGAGGTAAGGAGGTGGGGGAGGATTTGTGAGGAGTTGGGTAATGGGAAAATATAATCAAAATGCATTGTAATAAATTTAAGGAAAATAAATGACTTTAAATAATTTTTAAAGGTAACTCTGGATAAGATGGCATATGACTAGCCAAGTAATTGGGGACTTTAATTTTATCTAAATTCATATAACAAATAGCTTACTTTCACTTATTAAATAAAAGGGCTCTATTAGATTCTCAGTTTTCTCATGGGAATGCCTTAGTTCAAACCATTGACTTCATTATGTGGTTAAATCCAATGTTACTGAGCCTCCAATCAATTGAATTGGGTAAAGTGTCTAGATAGTTTGGGAAAGAAGAGAAGAATTTTATTTTACAGTGAATCATATTAATGTCATTTTACACTATTTCAGAGATTTCTGATGGTAGAACTAAGCAATATTGTTTCTAGAGATGGGGGATCAATACTCTTGTAGTGAGAAGGCTCTCTAATCCTCTTGCCTCATCCCTTGATAGAAACTGCATGGACTCCATTGGCAGCAGAGCTAATGGTTAAGCTTTACAAGTTAAGAAAGGAAAAACTATAAGAGAGTACAGTGTCAGGGTACGGGACAGGATTCATTACTCCTTCTGTATATACCAAGAAACAAAATTGTACTCCTGTCCTACTGGAAAAAGGTAGCTAGCAAAACAATTTAGATGCTTTGTGCTATGCCTCTATTCCAAATCACAAGGGAAATGACTGACCTCATTATTATAGCAAAATAACGTTTTGTCTGTTTCTGAATTTGTCTTGCTGTGAAAGGCTGTTCCTGTGGGACATGTGGTTGTCTAACTAAACAACTGATGTGTATATCTGCTTTACTTAAGAGGTTAGCCTATTTTATATGTTCATTCAAAATCAAACTTTTTAATCTGACCTCCATATCTGGTTTCCATTGCAACTACCTTCAATGGAAGGTGCAATATTGTTTCCACTGAAAATAAAATATGGATGCTTGGGACATTATATGAATTAATAAGACGCTGCTTTATTTCAACTATCTAAGTTGCATTTATGTCCTGGTTTATCAAAATTACTTTTTTGTCTTTTTTGTCTTTATAAGACTTACAAAGTAATAGGTTTCGTTATACCATTTTGATGCATAGTTGCTTTGTTATCCTGTGATTCTATTCCTCGTGGCCACTTCCACCCTCTACATTTGCCATTCTGCTCTCATGTAACAATTTTACCACATTCATTTGTCCTCCCTAGAAGTTTTTTTTTAACTTCTTTTATTAATTTATTCATATTACATCTCGATTGTTAGCCCTTCCCCTGTTTCCTCCCATTCTTCCCTCCCTCCCGCTTCCCCCCTTCTCCCCTCCCCTATGCCTGTGATTAAGGAAGACCTCCTCCCCCTATATATGCTCTTGGAATATCGAGTCTCTTCTTGGTAACTTGCTATCCTTCCTCTGAGTGCCGCCAGGCCTCCCCATCCAGGGGACGTGGTCAGAAAAGGGACACCAGGGTTCGTGTGAGAGTCAGATCTCACTCTCTACTCAACGGTGGAGAATATCATGTTCGTCAGCTAAGTCTTGGTAGGGGTTCGAAGTTTAATGCCTATATTCTCCTTGGCTGGTGCCTTAGTTTGAGGAGGACCCCAGGACCCAATCTGCCTGTCATAAAGATCTTCTTGTAGCTTTCCAGGACCCTGTGGGTCCTACTATTTCCCCATTCTTCCATGTTACTCTTGATTTTTGACAAAGAAGCCAAATCTATTCAATGGAAAAATGATAGCATCTTCAACAAATGGTGCTGGTCTAACTGGATGTAGAAAATGCAGTTAGACACCTATTTGTCACCATGCACAAAACTCAAGTCCAAGTGGATTAAAGACCTCAACTTAAAACCAGAGACATTAATTCAGTTAGAGGAAAAAGTGGGGAAGAGCCTGGGACACATAGGCACAGGAAACAACTTCCTGAACAGTACACCAACAGCCCAGGCCTTAATGTCAACAATTAATAAATGGGACCTCATGAGGCTGAGAAGCTTCTGTAAGGCAAGAGACACTGTCAGTAGAACAAAGCGACAGCCTACAGACTGGGAAAAGACCTTCACCAACCCTTCATCTGACAAAGGTTTAATATCCAAAATATATAAAGAACTCAAGAAATTAAACACCACAAAACCAAACAACCCAATTGCGAAATAGGGCTTGGAACTTAACTGAGAATTCTCAACAGAGGAATATCAAATGGCCGAGAAGCACTGAAAGAAATGCTCAACCTCCTTAGTCATCAGGGAAATGCAAATCAAAACAACTCTGAGATTCCATCTTACACCCATCAGAATGGCTAAGATCAAAAATTCAAGCGACACCACATGCTGGCGAGGATGTGGGGAGAGAGGAACACTTCTTCATTGCTGGTGGGAATGCAAACTAGTACAGCCACTTTGGAAATCTATCTGGTGCTATCTCAGAAAAATGGGAATAGGGCTTCCTCAAGACCCAGCTATTCCACTCCTTGGAATATACCCAGAAGATGCTCCAGCACACAACAAGAAAATTTGCTCAACCATGTTCATAGCAGCCTTATTCATAATAGCCAGAACATGGAAACAGCCTAAGTGTCCCTCAGTAGAAGAGTGGATAAAGAAACTGTGGTACATATACACTATGGAATACTACTCAGCTATTAAAAACAAGGAATTCCCGAAATTTGTGGATAAATGGATTGAGCTAGAAATGATCATAATGAGTGAGTTAACCCAGAAGCAGAAAGAATCAAATGGTATATACTCACTTATATCTGCATACTAGCCCAAGGGGCATGTCCCACGAAAGCCTTCACTTACCAGGAAACTGGGACAGAGGGGAAGGCATCCTATTGGGACTCTAAATGAGAGACGCATGGGAGAAC